>NC_143133.1:1256071-1567142 GCF_059928025.1 Delphinapterus leucas | reverse complement strand
CCCATTTGTTTATTTTTGCTTTTGTTTCCTTTGCCTTGGGAGACAGATCCAAAAAACATATTGCTATGGCTTATGTCAGAAAGTGTTCTGCCGGTGTCTTCTTCTAGGAGTTTTATAGTTTCCAGTCTTCCATTTAGGTCTTTAATTCATTTTGAGTTTATTTTTATATGTGGTGTGAAAAAACGTTCTAATTTCATCCCTTTACATGCAGCTTCCAGTTTTCCCACTTATTGGAGAGACGGTCTTTCTCTATCTCAGCACCATCTTTTGAAAAGAGCCTTCTTTCCTCGTTGGATGATCTTGGCACCCCTTTTGAAAATCAGTTGCCCACAAACGTGTGGGTTTATTTCTGGACTCGCAATTCTCTCCCATCCTCACGTGTCCTATGCCAGTGCCTCAGTCTTATTTACTGGCGTTTCATACTAAAGTCCACGTCATGAGTGTGAGGCCTCCAACTTGTTTCCTTTTCAAGATTGTTTTGGCTGTTCTGAGTCCTTGCGTTTCCGTGTGAATTTTAGGATCAGCTTGTCAACTTCTGCATGGAAAAAGAAAAGGTGGCTATTTTGATACAGATTGCATTGAACTTATTGACCAATTTGGGGAGTATTGCCATCTTAATGATATTAAGTCCTCAACCATGAACATAGGGTGTCTTTCCATTTATTTAGGTCTAATTTATTTCAGTGACGTTTTGTAGTTTTCCGTGTGTCACTCTTGCACTCTTTTGTTAAGTTTATTCCAAATATTTAAATCTTTTTGATGCTATTGAAGGTAGGGTTGTTTCTTAATTTCATTTTCAGTTTGTTTATTGCTACTATATCTTAATATAATTGGGTCTTTAACAGTAACTGCTTTATTGATATATAGTATATATACCATTCAGTTCACCCTTTAAAAGTGTATAATTTTTGCTGTACACCTGAAACTAACACAACATTGTAAATCAACTATACTTCAGTTTTTTAATTATTAAACATATGTACTATAAAAGTGTATAATTTAATGGTTTTTAGCATGTATTGACTCTTAACCTGTTGTATTGATGCCAAATCCATCAGCTCTCTTCGCTACTTAGACTTTTCAGTTCCCTTTCCTCTGCCCTCCCCGTCCTAAATCTTTTTTTTCCCCTACTTTTTAATTTTGGCAAAATACATATAACATAAATTTTACTATTTTAACCATATTTAAGTGTACAATTCAGTGGCATTGTACACATTCACAGTGTAACATAACTGCCACCACTCTTTATTTCCAGAACTTTTCATCATCGCAAACTGAAACTCTGTCCCCATTCAAGCCCCCTTCCCCAGCAGCCGGCACCCACCATCTGCTTTCTGTCTCTGTGAATGTGACTCCTCCAGGGACCTCACGTAAGCGGAGTCACACGGTGTTTGTCCTTTTGTGACCGGCTTCTGTCACTGGGCCTAATGTCCTACAGGTGCATCCATATGGTAGCTGGTGTCAGAATTTTCTTCCGTTTTAAGGCTGGATAATACTCCATTGTGTGGAGGGACCCCGTTTTGTGTATCCATCGTCTGTTGACGGGCACTTGGGTTGTTTCCCCTTGGGCTCTTGTGAATAACGCTGCTGCCAATATTGTGTACAAATATTTGCTTGGGCTCCTGCTTCCCAGTCTTTTGGGTGAGGCTGTGAACTGAGACTGGGGGTGTTGATGGAAGCTGACACCCCGGACAGTGATGTTGCATCCCCCTTCTTTACTCAGCTCCCAGGACAGGGGCCGCCAAGTCCACACCCGCCAGGCAGAAAGTCAGGGGCTTCGTCTCTGGAAACCGGGCAGGTGGTCTGGGAGGGCAGAGCTGTAGATCATCACGAGGGTCCCAGCCTCGCCCTCAGCCTCCCACCGCTCCTCCACGTTCTGGTGAAATAGTACTGATAAGGGCACTTCCCTGGTGGCGCAGTGGCTGGGAATCCGCATGCCAAGGCAGGGGACACGGGTTTGAGCCCTGGTCTGGGAGGATCCCACATGGCGCGGAGCAGCTGGGCCCGTGCACCACGGCTGCTGAGCCTGCGCTCTGGGACCTGCGAGCCACAGCTGCTGGGGCCCGTGCGCCTGGCGCTTGTGCTCTGCAACAAGAGAGGCCACCGCGGTGAGGGGCCCGCGTGCAGCAACGAAGACCCAATGCAGGCAAAAATAAATAAATAAAATAAATAAATTTTTTAAAAAGAAATATTACTTATAAACCAATGTTCACATCGCTAGAGTGTGCCAGTCAGACGCGCACTTGTGCATCTCCGCTTGGCTGAGCAGGGGGAGCCCATGAAGCCAGTCTGGGGCCCTTTCCAGCCCCAGCGCCCCCTGCGCTGAATTCTCAGGCGCGTCACATCTCCGAGCTTCCTGATGGTTTGACACCAAGGGACGTGCCCCTAAGTGAGATATCGGGCGGCTGTGCGCGTCTCTCTGCCGTGTCGGCGAGGGTCGTCCACGTCCACAAGGGGCCAGGGCTGCTCACCTGCTACGATCAGGCGGGCCACAGCGTGACAAGATGACAGTGGATTCTCCTCCTCCATCACTGGTGGATTTTACTGGAACTTCCAGAACGGCCCTGAAGATTCTGCCACGTCTGCAGTTGCACAGGGCAGGGTCTTGGGTGTGTGCCGACCACGGCCCCTGGGCTGAGTGTGCCAGCTTCTCTGAGGTGGTGCCAGAGCACCTCCCCCAAAGTCATCCACCAATTTACACTCCCACCAGTGATGCGAGGGCACCCGCTATTCCACCCATGCCAGGAGGCCACGCCAGGGCCTCTCTCTGACAGGGGTCTCTGCATTTGAGGCAGGCATGAAAAAACCCAACTCCCCCACAGAAAAGCAGAAACAGAGATAGTGCAGGCCACCAAAGGCAACTTTTAAAAAATTATAATGAGGGACTTCCCTGATGGTCCAGTGGTTAAGACTCCACGCTTCCACTGCAGGGGGCACGGGTTCAATCTCTGGTCGGGGAACTAAGATCCTGCATGCCTCGCGGCACAGCCAAAAAAAAAAAAAAAAAAAAATCAGAAAAAGAATATAATTAATGTTTCTAGAGAGATAAAATATTTCACATCCATGAAACAACAGAGAGAGCAGGAAATTAAAAACCTGGTAGCAAAAATGTCGAGGGGAAAGTCGGAGAAAAAAAGAGGAAATTTCCCAGAAAGTGGGAGAAAACGGCAGAAATAGAAGATGGGAGATAAATGATTTAAGAACAGGACGGTCAGTGGACGCCCTAACAGTGTAGGCTCGACTGCGGCCACTACTTAGGGCCGCAGGGTGACCCCTGAACGGCAGAGCTCACAGCACCTGTAGCAGGACCCCTGGGCCGTGGGAAGGGACGTGCATGGTGGGGACGAAGGACGGTTTTAGTAAAACAGCACCACGACCTGGGGGCTTAAAATAACAGAAATCTCTTCTCTCGCAGGCGGGAGGCCAGAAATCTGAAATCTGACAGGGCTGCCCCCGCTCCGGAGGCTCTCGGGGAGGGTCCTTCCTGCGTCTTCCAGCTTCTGGTGGCTCCGGGCACCCCCAGGCTTGTGGCCACATCACCCTGATCTTTGTATCGTGGCCACTTCGCCTCCTCCCCTCCCCCGTGTGTCTGTGTCTCCTCTCCCGTCTCCCACAAAGACATTTGTCCTTAGATTAGGGCCACCAGATAATCCATGATGTCTCCTCTCAAGATCCTTACCTTGATTGCAGCTGCAAAGACTTTTCTTTCAAACAGGTCCTGCTGGCAGGTGCAGGGGTTAGGGTGTGGATACATCTTTTGGGGGCCCGTCAGCCCACTGCAGAGGGTGTGAGGAGGGGCGGTGACTCTCCCACGGGAGGAGCTCAGCACGTGGCGTTAGCCCCAGTGCACTCCCGCAACGAGGGGGCCTCCGGGCAGAGATTTTGCCTTCCCTCGCCCCTCCACCTGTGCTCCTGTGTTTCCTTCTCTGCACAGCGGCTTCACGGCCGGCTCCTGCCCCTCAGACGAGATGGGGCCGGACGCAGGCCCCGTGGCCATCAGAGAGAAGATCCGGTCCCGGTTCCACGGCAGCCACGACCTGATCCACCGCCTGTTTGTCTGCATTTCAGGTGCCACTTCTGGGCCTGGGGCGGGGCGTGGGCTTGGGGACACACTGGGGCGGGGGGGCGTGCTTTAGCGGAGCAGCTGGCCCAGGTGCGGGAGGTTCCCCACTGATGCTGGGCTGCTCGGGTGTCAGCCCTGCCTTGGGCCTTCCTCACCGCATCACTTCATCCTTCGCCCGCGAGCCCCGCCATGAGCCCGGCCCGGTAAAGAGGCGGGTGTCGTGCTTCACCAGGCCCTCCCGTGGGGGGTGGAGGACCCCATTCTGGTCCCAGTGGCCCCTCGCTGCTCACACAGGGAGGCTCTGTTCAATTTGTAGGTCAGAGTTCATTGTGCGTCCTGTCCGGACTGATGTTTCCTCTCTTGGGGTGGCAGACAACAGGACGGTGACTGTTTTGGCTCCCTGGGGAGTTCAGTGAGGGGAGTGAGCACAAGCGGTGTCTCCGTAGCAGCGCTTTCCCTAGATTTGTGTGTTCTGAATAGCTGCGTCTTTCTCATGGTTTAAAAGTATGACAAGTGTGCAGTGAAGTCCACCCTCCTGGCCTCCTGCCTGCCCTTCCCCGACACCTCCCCGAGGCAGCCGGGTTCACACAGTGCCAGTCCTGCAGCCCAGCTCCCCTGGCCTGGAGTTTCCACGGCGCTCCCGGGCCCCGGGTGGAGGGGCAGCCGCGGGGCAGCCTGTGGACTGGCGGACGGTGCAGAGTCAGGGTCATGATCCCCGGGGTCACTCCGCACTGCCGAGGGCCCCTCAGGCACAGCCCCCAGCCAGGCCAGGTGGGGGCACGAGGACCTCGGGGTGACTCTGAGCTTCGGTTCAGACATCTGCCGGGATCCACTACACGGGTTTGTTTAGAGGTCTGGGGAACATCATGCCAGCTGGTACTCAACACGGCTGCTGGCACGCAAGGAAGCCCCCGGAAGCGCCGGCCACGGTATCAGCGCAGTGATGGGTCCCGGGGCGCCCATGTGCTGCTGGGATGTGCACGGTCACTCCCTGGCTTTGCTGTTAACGGCAGCCCCTTGTGCCCCTGAAGAGCTAACAGCGCTCTTCACTGAGAAGGGCCGAGTCCACCTAATTGAGGGACAGAGGAAACCTCTGCAGGTGAGGGTGGGAGAAGCCTTGTCCAGCCAGGGAGCGGGGCGCGGCTGGCGGGGGGTGCCGAGGAGCCGGCGCTGGGCCCCATGTCTGGGCAGGGTCCACCCTCGGCCCCCCAGCCACGTGGAACCTCACTGCATCCCCGCAGTCGAGGTGGCCGTGAGGGGAAGGTGCTGCCATGCGGGTGGGCACAGCTGGGGGCTCTGGGGTTGTCCCTCAGTGAGGGGCCAGGATAAAAGCACGAAGCGAATAACTGACCCCCGGGGGAGGGCTGCTGGGTACTTTGCCCCCCTCCGCCACCTTCCCTTGACTCCTGAGCTTTTGCTTCTGCCAAAGGAGCTGTCACGGGGGCGGGGCAGCCTCTTCTCGCGGCCACTCATCCGAGGACATGTTGGTCTCTGACCACGAGCCCTGGCTGGGTTCACCAGCTGCCAGGACCTAACCCCCCCTCCTCGGGCGTCCTCCCCCAGGCGTGGCCGACCAGCTGCAGACCAACTACGCCAGCGACCTCAGAAGTATTCTCAAGACCCTCTTCCAGGTCATGGCCACCAAGCCGGAAACGGACGACAAGGAAAAGCTAAAGAAGGGTGAGTGCCAGCTCGGGACAGGCTCTGAGGCCTAGGCTGACCGTCATGCCCACCCACCCCCGGATGTGGGGGGCCTGCGGAAATCTGCACCCCCAGACCTGGCCCGGTACCGCCACCCAGCTTTTGTGGGCAGAGGGGCACAGGCCCCGGGTACCCCGAGAAGTGGGCTTGGGGACACACAGGGGTCACAGCCCCACGTGCCCACGCCCCAGCCAGGCCACCCCACTTCCGACGGCTGACGGGCCTGGAGACGGGACCCGGAAGCGGTACACTGTCAATTCTACCAAACTCTGTCTGTCAGAGCAGCCAGGGGCCAGCCCAGAGCCAAGGAGGGGACGTGGGTCCCCTGCTCGGGGAAGTGGCCGTCTGTGAGCTGCCTCACATACTCACACACGCGTGCACACACACGTGCACGCAGAGCAGAGTTACTTGGTGAGAGAGCAGGTGTCAGACAGGGAATGCTAAGGCACAGGGAGCTCGGCCCCTCGCTCCCTGGAAGGAGGTGGCAGTGTCCGAGCGTGGGGAAGGGGCCCGACCCCTGCTTGCCCACCCTCTGCTGGGCTGAGGCTCCCATTCTGGGCGAGTGGCCTCTCATCATAGGGGCTTCTGCTCAAGAACGTCTGGACACACGGGGCAGCCGGCCCAGCCCTGGAGGGCATGTCCTCGCCTACAGGGAGGAGAAGTCTGTCCTGTGTGCCAACCCAGCTGTGCCCCCCAGGGTCCACACCACTGGACCACACTGCCCCCATCTGCCAGGGAATTCTGGGCGGGGCTGCCTTCTGGGGCTGGCTTCTTGCTCTGCAAGCAAGGACAGTGGGCCCTGGGGCCAGGGGCCCACAGGCAGGACCAGCTGCACACCTGAGGGCACTCGGACGGAAAGGCCCCCTGCGGGGTCAGCACCCAGCCTGCGGGGACGGTGGGTGAGGGCTGCGGTGACCCACTCCGCATGCGGGACTGTGGGTTGTTCGGGGGCTACTGCCTGCTGGCGGCACCTCCCAGGGACAGGCGGTGGCCCATTGACCCGAGCGCCACCCTCTCTCTTCTAGTCACCCAGACCCTGCGGAGCGCGGCCTTGGAGGACTGCGCTCTGTGCCAGGAGACCCTGTCATCCTCCGATCTCGCAGCCAAGACCCGAGATGGAGACTTGGAAGGTGCGTGAGGGCCCGGGAGCCGAGCGGAGAGCAGGAGCCCTGTCTGGATGTTTCCACCGCTCTGCCCTGGACTGCAGGCTCAGGGCGGGCAGCGCTCCTCCAGCGGGGGCCCCTCCCCATCCCCAGAGACCTAGACGTGCCGCTTCCCAGGGTGTGCAGCCTCTTACTCCAGCTTCCCTCCTGGGCTCCCAGGGTGGGCACAGGTCCTCTGAGCTGCCGCCACCTAACCTCAGGCCCGTAACTGAACATCTCAGCCTGGGGGGCAGCGGGAGGGTGTGAGAAGCAAGGAGATGCCGGGGTCCAGGCCGTTGGCCGCAGCTGCAAGTGGCTGGTCCCAGGCCATAGGCACACTGCCGACCCCCCAGCGTTCACCTGCCCCGCAGGAAAGGCCTCCCGTAGCAGCCTGCTCCCCCATTAGCCTGGAGGTCGGCCGGCTGCAGGCCCGGTGGCTTGGCAGTCAGGGAAGGAGCATCCAGGGTGGGCTGGGGGCACTGGCAACACATCTGTGGGGAGGGGGCCGCCCAAGGCCTTTGGAAGGGGCCGGAGGCCTGGAGAGGTGCTCAGACGGGCAGCGGCAGACAGGCCTGAGTGAGTGTTGAATGCGACCGGAGCTGAGAAGGAGGCGGCTGGCCCCGGTGTGCCTGGCCGGCGGCGCTGGTCCCTGCTGGTCCCGGCTCAGGGCCTCTCTCGCACTGCCTGGTGACCCAGGTGTGCAGTGGGGCTGCCTTGGCCGGGATCCCGTGGGGGCGGCCACACAAGCTTCCCTGCTTCCTAAATGCCCTGAGCCCTGGTCTTCTCTACCCTCCTGTGAAAATCACACACAGTGCCATAACTAGAACGCCCACCAGAAACTCGGAACCCCCTGCTCGAGGAGCGTGCAGCTGGTGAACTGCGAGGTCTTGAGGGGCCCAGCCCACAGCCAGGGCCATGTCCCACCGTGGGCCACCAGTCCAGCCCCCTCCTGGGAGTGGCTCGCAGGGCAGGGCCTGGACCCAGCAAGTCCTCAGGACCCTCACCATCCTTCTCGGGCGGGGGTCTCGACTTGTGTGTTGGAGCTGGCCTCGTGGCCTGGTGTGGTCCCGGAGCTGCCGGGCCCCGTCCAGGGCATCACTGGGGCCGGCCAAGGATTTCACACGGGGGCGGGGGAGGGTGGCAAGCATGAGAAGCCACCTCCCTGCAGTCGGGGGTGAGCTGATGGGGTCCAGAGCAGAAGCGGGAGAGCTGGGTGGGAGGGGTCGGGGGGAGGGGCGGTTCTGTGCGCAGGCGGGGGAGGGGCAGGTCCTCAGGTGCAGGTTGGTGAGGAGAGGGGACGAGAGGGAGGCGAGGAGACCCCGGTCTCTGGTGGGTGGGCGGCCTTGCTGAGTTCCCTTGGGGGTTGTGTGAGAGTGGACGGCAGACCCCTGAGCCCACACTGTGGCCCCAGGGAGCCGTCCAGGTGTTCGCTCTCCCTCTGGGTGGCAGTACTGGGCTTTGGGTTGGTACGCAGTGGGCATCTTATGTCTGGGGTGGGAGGAAAGGCATGTCCCCCCATGCAAGATGGCTTCTCCCAGCGCCGACACACACCCTCCCACCCAAATTCCAGAGCAGATGCCCAGAGGCTTCCCCCAGTGATCTCCTGGAGAAGTGACATGGGACAGGCCCACAGGCAGCTGCCAGGCTGCACAGGTGTCAGAAGAGGCCAGGGCCAGCCTCGGCGCCTCTCCTCAAGAACCTGAGAACAGCCCTGGAGCTGGGGTGGGCAAGGCCGATTGACGGAGGGGTCCACAGAGGGGGCTGATTTCTTCATTTCCCAGCCCCCATTTTTGCCCAAGGGCCCTGCCAGTCTGGGTGCCGGCCGGGAGAGGGTTGTCCGGGTGGACGCTCCCCGCCCGTGCCCCGAGTCCTGGGGCGAGGTGCAGGCCGCAGCTGGGGTCCGATCGATGAGCACGGCCGACAGCTGCAAAGACTGACACGTCCATGGGACACCGTCAGTTTTCTGAAACCGCAGCCGGTACCGAGCCTCAGGGAGGACCGGAGGTGGGGAGTGGGGGACACCCTGCCCCACCGGAGGCTCCTGCACAGCCGCCAGCCTCCGACCCCCACCCGTCACCGGTCCCCACTGCCGCCACCGCACGGGTCCCTCTGGCTGACGTGTTCCCCCCTGTCGTTGTCATAGACCCGCCCGAGTGGGTCCCGGACGAGGCCTGCGGCTTCTGCACCGCGTGCAAAGCCCCCTTCACCGTCATCCGCAGGAAGCACCACTGCCGGAGCTGTGGGAAGGTGGGTGGGGCGGCCGAGGTCGTCCCGCGGCCCCTTGTGCTGTCGCTGCGGGCATCCCAGGGGCCGTCACAGACGTGGCGCCGAGGTCCGGAAGTCCGGACTGATGCCCCGGGGTCCTTGTGCAGACACGCCTGAGCCCTGGGCCCTGCTCTGCCTTGGCACAGGGTGTGGACTCCAGGCACTCCGCCCACCGGGTGCGATGGTGCAGTGCCCAGTCCCAGCCACTTCAGACCTGGGGACGGGGAGGGGATGGAGGGTCTGAGTAGGAGCCTGCGGCAGCCTGGCTATGGGGCCAGGACCCCCTCCGTCGGCCCGGCCTCCTGGCCAAGACCTGCGCCAGGTTTTCCTGAAGGTTCCAGCCCCACGGGGGGGCCGGGAGACACCCACCCGCGCACGCCCGGGATGCTCTGGGTGGGAGGAAGGGCAGGAAGGCCGGCGGCGCCCGGGGCTCCGACCCTGTCCTTGCTGCGCGCCCCTGAGAGGCCAAGGTCAGGAAGGGGTGAGGCGCAAGGGCTGCTGGGAGCCCTGCCCAGCCCACTGGCCCCGCCTCCTGCCCCTCGCCTTCCAGATCTTCTGCTCCCGCTGCTCTTCGCACTCGGCACCGCTGCCCCGCTACGGGCAGGTGAAGCCCGTCCGCGTGTGCACGCACTGCTACATGTTCCACGTCACGCCCTTCTACAGCGACAAGGCGGGCATCTGACACGGTGCCCCAAGCCCGCGAGGGCCCCAAAGGACGCCAGGGAGGAGGTGCCGAGGAGGAGGCCTCCGGCCACGGGAGGGTCTTCACTGCATTTCATCCAGCTGCCGCCATCACCTCTGCCAGGGCTGCAGGCCGCCCTGACTTCCAGAACGTCCAGGACCTCCGCCCCACCCGCCCTGGCCTCCACACCCGTGGGGACCCCAGGCCAGCCGCAGGGGCCAACAGGAGGTCAGCTTCAGCCAGTGGGGGGACCTGGGGGTGCCAGGCGGCTTCCTGGGCAGGATGGGCTTTCCTCCCGCCCATCCGCCTGCCCCCCTGCCCTGCTGAGATGCGGCGTTGAGGCTGAAACGTAGCAGAAGGTCCGCCCTGCAAGGGGAAAGTGGGGATGGTGTCTGAGCTCAGGGCAGCCTCGGCCCCTGGGGCTGAGTCTGGGGAGATGGTGGACACCTCTGGGGGCCGGCAGGGTGGGGGGGGGGCCTGGGGCACCGCAGGGCTTCCCCACACGCTGGCCAAACCAGAAAGACTAGGCTTTTCTCTCTCCAGGGCCCTGAGCCCACAGCTGCCTGCCCCCTGCTCCCCTCAGGACCTTGTCTCAGCAGCATGAGTCTCATTGCTTGTTGGAGAGAGGACATGCAGAAGCAGGCCTGGTGGTCCTCTGGGCAAGCAGGCGCGCCCCTGCTGCGGTCTGCCCACCCTGGTCCACCAGCCGATGGCGGGGTCAGGTGGCAGGCAGAGGTTTCCCAGCTTCCGAGGCCAGGGCTCTCCAGGGGGCTGAGGACCCCCGGATGTTGCCCGCTTGGCTGCCACTTCCCCTTCCCTCTGCACCCCTGGGACCCTGGCCCACCTCCTCAGACCCCAGAGTGGCCCCAGGCCCCAGCACAGACACCTCCTCAGGCTTAAATCTCAGGCTTCACATTGCAATGACGATTGCAGTTTTATTTTTAGAGAGATGACATACCTACTGCTTCTTTTATAGGATAAAATCCAATTACTATTTGACACTGGAATACACACGCACAAAAACAGCTTCTGTGGGAGAAGAAAAGCATATAATGGAGGGTATATTATGTATGGAGATTATTTTTATTTTCTAAATGCTGTAATTCAAAACCATTTCCATAAATCTATTTAAGGATTGCAGACACTCTTATTCCTCATGTGAACATGGATGGACTCCTCTTTCTCCGTCTGGCAGGTGACGGGGCTCTTGCTAAAGTTCATTGTCCTCTAGGAAGCTGGGGGCTTCTGGACTCCTGGGACAGTCGAAGGGCAGGACTTGACTTCCCACCAGCCCCCAGGAGAGGGGTGGCCGCCCCCCATCCCCAGCTCCCACTGCCTGCGATGGCTCCAGCCTCCCCACTGCCTGCCCACCCTGCCCAGCTCCTCTCCTCGTGTGTCTTCAGCTCAGACCCCTGGCGTCTGTGTGCATTGGGGTGGGCAGTGCTCTTGGACACCCCACCTGGGGCCCTGGAGAGAATGCAGGAGGGCAGACCAAACGCTGGGGTTGCCAAGGCGATGGGGCCTTCCCTTGGGACTTGGGTGCCCAGTCCCTCTGAGGTGGGCGTTGGGAGGCCAGAGAATGGGGGCATGGCTGCAAGAGGCCCCAGTGGCCACCACACCCATTTTCTTTCTGGTAGGTGAGAAAGTGTTTCAGAACCCGGGGGCTCCTCTGAGCAGCGCTGCGTCCTTTGGGAGCAGAAGAGAAGTGGCATCCAGGGAGACCTGCGTCCTTAGCTGCCCAAGACCAGGCCTGCCCACCTGGACAGAGTCCCTCCCACTCCTGTGGATGGCGGTGCCTGTGTCACTGGCTGGACAGCAGTGCCTTCAGGAAGTCAGCCCCCTGCAGGAAGCCCCCATGAACCTACACTCTGGGGGTCCCCCTCCCTCTACTCTAGGTACCCGCAGTTGTCACCTTCCAGACCTGGGACGTGGTGGTCCTCACTCACTAGGTTGGGGTGGGAGAGGGAGTGGAGACCCAGGAAGGAGGGTCTGCCCCGATGCTCACCCTCGGCCCAGACACAGCTGCCCTCCAGAGGGACGGCCTAGACCCCAGTGGACAGAGGGGTGGTCTCCAAGCCAGCCTTGGGCCGCTTTTGTGCAGTGGGAGGGGACGGCAGCCCACACCCCAGCTGTCCTGCAGGAAGGCCTGTGGCCACGGGAGCGCCCAAGGAGGGTCAGTAGCCGTCCCATCTGCCCAGAAATTGGGATTTTCCACGCTAAGTGGGGGATGTGTGGTCACTCTACCCTTCTACAGGGCTGTCCCCACCCCAAGGGTAGGGCCAGGACCTGGGGGTGGGGAGGGGTTGGTCCAAGGCAGAGTTTCCCGCTCAGGAAGGATCTAGAAGGAATGAACTTCTGCCCACCTACAGCAGGGGCTCGGGACTGGTGGGGGCAGGGGTTTGGAATCAGCCCTCAGGAGCCAACCTTGGACCTCGAGCAGGTGCCCTTCCGGAGCCTCAGCTTCCCCGTCGTCACCATCGTTGTCCTCGTTCCTGCTTCTGTTTCCTGAGGGCCGTCCCCTCCACTCCCCATGACAATCCTTCGAGTGACACTCCCTTGAGGGGGCAGGATCCCATGTCATAGATAGGGAACCGAGGCTCACAGAAGTTAGCAGGCAGCCCATCCGGGCCACGGGCCTTTAGAAGGGTCACGCGAGAGGCAGAAGGGAGCCCTGTGACCTGGGGGTGCTGGGAGGAACCGGCCCAGCTGGCTGTGCCTGGAGGGCCACCTCCAGGGAGGGCAGCTTGGACACACAGCGCCCATGGCACGCCGTGGTTTGGTGGCTGGAGAGGGGCTGGGGAGCTGCCAGGACCCCGCCCCACCCCCTTTCGGGGCAACACACAGGCCTGGGGAGAAAGCCACGGGAGCGCTCCAGCACCTTCCCACACGAGCTTCCGGCGACAGGCGGGGGGTCCCCCACAGGCTCTCAGGACCCAGACGCAGGCTGCAGCATCCCCGCAGGGCAGGCCACCAAGTCCAAGGAGGGAGGGTGTAGGGTGGGAGCACCCAGAGCTCTCTGTGTCCCAGCGGTCGGGGAGGCCCTGGGACAGGAAGAGCCCCTGAGCCTGGTCCCCGGGGAGGTGGGGAGAAGGCCGCCTCCTCTCCCCCGCCTCCTCTTCCGTCCCCGTCCTGCCTCTTCCACCGCAGGCTCGGCTCAGGCCACTCCCACACACCCTGGCCTCTGGAGCGGCCCCTGCTGCCGGCCCCCACCCGTGGCTCATCTGCCCCACAAATATGCCTGCATACAGCCGCCTGCCCCCAGGCCCGGCCCCCCCCCACCACCACCAGGCAGGCAGGCAGGCAGGCAGGCAGGTGGACACCCACACGGGGCGGGGGCGCGGGAAGGAGAGGAGAAAGACTGTCAGTACCCTGGAGGCTGATGTTGCTGGTGGGGCACTATCACCCCGGAGGCGGGTGGGTGGGGCAGGGCTGGGGGACACTACCCTTTCCCCACCAGGGCACCGGGTCGGCTCCTCCGAGGTCCCTGCTGCAGCCCCTAATGGCCACCAGGGGGCGCCCCGCCCAACGCCTCCTCTCCCACTGTGGCCCGGCGGCCAAGGCGTTGGGGCAGCTGGAGCGCTGCCTGCAGGAGCTGCCCCACTGTGGGTGGGCACTCCAGGTCCAAGCAGGGCCCCCCGCACAGACGCACCCGGCGGCCAGGCCCTAGTCCTCCAGAGAGCGTTCTGGCCCAGAAAGGACCACAGGCAGGGCAGACCTCGCCCCAAACGGCTGGGGGAGTGGGGAAGACGGGTCCTGGTCTGAGCTGGGCATTTCAGACCACCAGGGCTGGGGGTGGGGGCTGACACCCCACGGGGGGGGGGTTGGCTTCCCGGCCATTCCCAGCTCTTCCTGTTCTTTGGAGTCTGCAGTGGAAGCTGGGGGAAGGTGAGCAGGACCCAAAGCGCCCACCCTAGGCCACCGCCATGACCTGACCCAGAACCCTGGCGGCTCTTGTCTCCTCTTAGGCCCACCCAGAGCCACCTCCTCCAGGCAGCCTTCCCAGACAGGGGCACCCCACAGCCCCCACCCTCACACACATTTTCAGAGCAGAGTCTGGGACCCTTTGCAGGAGTCAGCGAACGTCTCAGAGCCTCTGCTGCCTCTGAGACTGGGGAGGGGCGGATTCCAGGCCAGCACAAGCTCAAACTTAACCTCACCCCAGAGACTTAACATGTGGCTTGGGTTCTGCTGGTGTGCTCATTTGCTTCCAGGAGTTCAGGGCAGCTCAGGGCTGGATCCTGCACCTGAACTGGGCAAAGATGAGCACCCAGACCCTCTAGACCTGCCCTAACCCTAACCCTGGGGGGCTGCAGGTCTGGGAGCAATGCAAGCTGGCTGAGCTGACTGGGCCTTGGCGGGCGGGCAGGATGTCAGTGGAAAATGGGGTACCAGAGCTACAAAGACACAGCCTACGTAGAAATGGTGATGATCCCATTGGGGAGGTGAGGGTGGAGCGCAGATGGGGAACAGGACTGGGTCCCCTCAGGCACCAAATACTGGGCTTTTGCTGAGCAGGGTAGGACATGGTCAGATTTGTGGTTTGGGCCCCTCGGAAGGAGGATGAGTTGGTGGGGCCGAAGCCAGGACCCCACTGCTCCATCAGAGGCAGTAACACGGCTCAGCCAGGGTCACTGCTCTGACCTTGCCATGTCCCCCGCCCCCATCACTCAGGACCCTGTTGAGCCACGTGGGCTATGATCTGAGAGGCCTCTTCACCCTCCGACGGAGGCGGCTCAGGGCACACTCACCAGAGTCTGATCTGCTGCCCTCTGGGTCTAGAAGCAGCTGGATGACTGACGGGGGGCTGAGCGTGGGGGGCAGGGGTGGGTTTCCCGGGCTCAGGCCCTCAGGGCATCCAGCCTGAGACTAGGAGGTCTCCATCTTATGATTGTGTGTAGCAGCCAGGGCCAAGTGAAGGCCACCTGGGCATGGCCTGGAAGGCCCAGAAGGCTTCCTGGAAGAGGTAGGGAAGCAGGCCAGGAAGGCCTAGGCCAGGGAATCCTAGATGGTAGGACTGGGAGAGAGGTGTTGGGGTGAGTTCCGAAGCACCTATTGCTCAAGGAAGGGAGATCTGCCGGTTACTCCAGGTTCATCCTCCCCAGGCCTTGGGGAAGAAAGGGCGCTTAGGAACAGCCATTAGGGCCCCTGGAGCAGCAGCGAGGCCAAGCCGGACCTCTTGTCCTGCCCCACCTGAGCCTGGGTCCAGTCCCTGGGACTGGAGGAGGCCCTGAGCTGTCAGAGGTCCAGACCCTCTCATTTTTGGAGGCCACACCTGACACCACAGCAAGTGCCTGAATCTGCATTACATCCCTCCTCCATAACTTTTTTTTCCTGTAAAAAATTTTTAAAAGAAAATTTCAGTGTCTTGGTTTTGGATATTTTTGGCTACAAGAAATTAATTCAATTTGTCTAAATTGTCTAAATTGTTCCAGTGTCATTGAGTAGAGTGGGAAAATCTTGTAAGGTGAGAAAAAAATCTACCCTACACATTGTTCACAAGTATAATGAACTTTTTTCTTATTTTAAAAATGGTATTGACATTATGTTGACTATGCAGACATTTATTACATCTTCATGCACCTTGATTTTGCTGTGTTCTTGTATTCTGGAGACAATTTTTTCTGAGTGTTAAACTTTTTAGAAGGCCCCCATATGCCCTTGGCTGGGTGGCTTGTGCTCTCTTTGATGTGACCGTGATAGTGACCGATGGTGACTGGACAGGCCCTGCCCCACTTCCCCATGTGGAGGGCCCGGGTTAGAAGCACTTGCTGATTTGGGGCTGATGTTAATATCCCTGCCACTTCCTGCCTCCACCCAGAGCCCACTGCTCCCCAGGGCTTAATACACATCCTTCATCACACCCCACAACCACCCTAAGAGGTTGCTACTGCCAACTCCATTTTATAGCTGGGGAAACGGAGGCTCAGAGAGGTTTAAGGGACTTGGCCAAGGTCTTGTGGCCAGACTAGAATCCAGGGCAGCTTTGGGGGAGGGACCCAGTGACAGAAACCCCCAGAACTACCCCTGGTCCTGGCACACACCAGGCCGTCTCAGTGCAGGGGAGCCAAGGCTTCTGGGATGCCGGTCGCAAAGCTGGGCTAGGCCTGGCCCTCCAGCACCTGATAACCCTAGAAGTCATCTGTCCCCAGGCCTCACAGACCCAGAAACTGCCGGAAGGGAGCTGTCTGAACCTGCCACCGCCCGGGGTCTGAGGAGCGGCAGCATCCGGCTGGGGGAGGATTCCAGCCCTGACCCTTACTCCCAGCCTCCTGCCCTGAATGCTGGGCCTGGGGACTCTGGTGGCAGCTGGAATCCACCCCAGTAACCGACGACGGGGCAAGAGAGGAGGCAGGGCCAAGACCAGGTCATCCTGGAGGTGTGAGGGGCGTTCTGGAGGAAGAAGGGCCTCACACACCTCCTCAACCTGGGTAGCGGTGGGGGTGCTTCCTGATGCCGCGGAGAGCCACGGGCGTGTCCCCAAATCAGTGTGTGTGGTGGCCAGGTGGGCGCGCAGGATGGGATACGGGGCCTGGAGAAGGGGAGCCCAGGCCCACTCAGCATGGGGGAGGCTAGGAAGTAGTCTCCCAGAGGTTTCCTTCCCTTGGGCCTCCTCAGAGGGATCCCTGGCAGGCTCCCGGGGTGGGGGCAGGGGGAGCAAGCCAGCCTTTCCCAAGCTTCTCACCAGAATCCTTCCCCCAGTGCCTGGAGCTGGGCACAGCCGTTCTCATTTGAGGGCCAGGGAAGCTGAGGCTGGGGTGGGCAGGTGGAGGAAACGCTGGGAGCAGACCCCGCCTTCCCCCAAATCCCTAAGTCCCTTCTGGATTCAGGCCCCACACCTTCTCCCAGAGCCCCTGGCTGGGAGCTCAGGGACAGGGACGAGCTGGGCTTCCCCAAAGGGCAGTGAGGAAGAACAGTCAGGAGGATGGGCCAGTAAGGGGAATGCGGGCTGGTCCAGGAGGGATGCACTGCAGGGGGCGCCCTAGGAGCCTGGGTGCACGAGAGGGGATTCAGGGCTGAGGGCAGGAGCGGCCCAGGCTCTGTCTTCGGCTCTAAAGGAAGGTAAGGGTGGGGTCCTGGGCTCCCAGAGGGAGGAGGTCTGAGATGCCCATCTCCTCCCTCCCCGGCATGGCCTTTGCCGGTTCCCACTTGCAAAGTCCCCGCACGGAAGAAGGTGCAGTAAGAGCTGGGTAGGTGAGGGGTTAGGCGAGGAGGCAGCAGGCCCAGCCTGGGCTCCGAGAAGTCTTCCTGGAGGAGGTGATTCGGCCCTGTTGGAGACCTGCCCTATGGAACAGGTCCTAGGGGCAGCACCTCGCGCTTTCCTCGGGCCTGGACCAGCCAGCGCCGACCCAGGGCCGCCAGCGGCGCCCACACCGCCCCTCCCACCTGGGGGCAGGGGCTCACTGAGGCTCCGCGTGTGGAGACTTGACGGGTCCCGGGCAAGGCCATCACCCCATATATCCTCCCCCGTCCCAGCACCCCAACCCGCGGTTCATCGTCCTCCGGAATCTCCCCGGGGAGCTCTGGACTCGCTCACAGGTGCGCGTCGGGCCGGAGCGAGGTCCAGCTCGAGGACACGCCCGCTGCTCCCCCGGCCTCTCTCCTCCCCCCATCCGCCGTCCGGCCCACGTGGCGCCGCAGGGCTCCCCTCGGCCTGGGACCCCGACGTTCCACTCACTTCGTCGGCCCCGCCCACTTCTCCCCGCACTCCTCGCGGCGCGGTGGTGCCCACACTCACAGGCAGTGTGGACCCCGCGGGCACCGGGAGGTGGCCCGTCTCGGGTATGGCTGGGGGAGGGGTCCACCAAAAGGCCTAGATGTGGTTGGAGGCAAGGTGGGGACCACGCCCCTCCCCTGCAGTTACACCTCAGCACCAGCACCTGTGCTGTCCGCTGTGGCACAAAGCGCACCTCATGCCCCGCGGCAGGAAGGACGGTGGGCGTCCAGCAGGTGCACTCACACCGGCATAAGTGCAGGCTTTAGGACTGGGGCCAGCAACCCACCCCTCACATAAGCAGGGATGGAGTGACCTTGCAAACACCAAGTGGTGAGCCAGGGGTCCTGCCGCCCACTCCCAGAGCCCAGAATGCACCCAGCCCTCACCAGAGCTGGGCGCCTTCCGCTTACCCGCACAGCCCTGAGCAGCCCTCCAGAGTAAGCTGGAGGGGCGCAGCACCCAGCCTGTGATAGGGCTCTGCCCTGGCCCTGGGGTGATTGTGGAGCAGGGGCAGAAAGGGCCAGGGTTAACGTCGAGGTTTTTGGTTTTGTTATTTTTATTTATTTTTAAAATTTATTTATTTCATTTATTTATTTTTGGCTGCGTTGGGTCTTCGTTGCTGTGCGCGGGCTTTTTCTAGTTGCAGCGAGTGGGGGCTACTCTTCGTTGCGGTGCGCGGGCTTCTCATTGCTGTGGCTTCTCTTGTTGCAGAGCACGGGCTCTAGGCACACGGGCTTCAGTAGTTGTGGCACACAGGTTAAGTAGTTGTAGCACACGGGCTCAGTAGCTGTGGCGCACAGGCTTTGTTGCTACGCGACATGTGGGATCTTCCCGGACCAGGGCTGTAACCCGTGTCCCCTGCATTGGCAGGCATCCGGATTCTTAACCACTGCGCCACCAGGGAAGCCCTGGTTTTGTTTTTGGGTTTTTTTTGGCTGCGCGAGGCATGCGGGATCTTCATTCCCCGACCAGGGATTGAACCAGGGCCCTCTGCAGTGAAAGCGCAGAGTCCTAACCCCTGGACCGCTAGGGAACTCCCTTCAGGTGTTGTTTTAATGTCCACACAGAGCTGTCTAATGCCAGTTTCCAAGTTCCTCACTGGGCCCTGACACCCTAGGGGGGCACACATTCCTAAGTCCATTTCTCAGATCAGGTTGTGCTGGTCCAGGAAGTGATTTGGTCTCCACGCTCCTGTGTCACCAGCCCTGGGTCATGTGTATGACAGCCCTAATCTCCATTCCGCTGGGACTGCTGGGAGACCCTGGTGAGTCCCTAAACCTCAGGATTCCCAGCTTCTTGTCTGTAAATTGAGGGTGCGGAAACCCAAGGAAACCCATATAGAGCAGTCAATAGGTCCTAGGACTGAAAGTGTTTGATTTTTAGTTTTCGTTCTGTTTTGTTGGCAGCAGCAGTGCGGGTGGGGTGTGGTGGGTGGGTACAGTCACTTATACCCCACACTCTCCAGCCTGAAGGTCCCCTCCGCAGAAGCCCCCAGGCCATCAATCTCAACAACCTGTGAGAGGGGACATCAAGGGGGACTGAGGCCAATCCGGGTTTGCCCCCAGGCTGCCAGTCCTGCTCCTATGGGCCAGCTTAGCGTCAGGGGTCAACAGGGCCATCGGCCAGCCAGCCAGCTGGGAGCTTGATGAAGAGCTCTCTCCCCTCCCAGGAAGGGCAATTCTCTTCCCTAGAAAGCGCTTCCGTGGCCAGAGGGGACAAGTGCTAGCCTCTTGGAATGTCCCCACCCTTTGGGCCAGACGTGAGCACGAAGTCCTCCACTCACGGGAGCCCTTCTGGACTGTGGCGGCAGATCTCTGTCCCCTTCTCTTCTCAGACCCTTCCTTCCACTGGGCAGCTCTGAGTCATCCCTCCTGCTCTGGGCCTCAGTTTCCCCACTGAGATCCTCAAGGAGGCCTGGCTCTTAGGCTCAGACCGTCTACGCCCCTGCTCCAAGCCCCAGCCTTTCCTGGGGTCGCGCTGTGTCCGGCGGGGAGGGTTGTAGTTTTGCAGTCCCACGGGAGACCCCGAGCTTCCGCGAAGCCAGTGTGGCAGCAGGCCCGGGGCAACAGGTTCCTGCGTAGAGGGTGCAGACCCGGCGGACCGACGAGGGTGTCCGGGACTCTCCCAGCGCTCTAACGGGCCCTCGCACGGGGCCCGGCGGCTGGCTGTCCCACCGCGCTCCGCTTCCTCTCGGCAACGAGTCCGGTCGCGGAGCCCTCATTGGCCGCGCGCCCCGCAGCCGGCCATTGGCCCGCCGTACCTACTTTACATAGACCGCTCTGGGCCAATCGGCGCGCGTCGCCTACTTAACATGCACGCCGGCCGCCAGTCAGCGAGCGCGGGGGCTGGGCCACCACGTGCTGTTGCTAAGCTTGCGCTTCTAAATTGTTACTATCGCGGCGGGCCTATCGGAACCGAGCTTCGCATCTGTCAACATTCTCGGCCCGGCCCGAGGCGTTCGGCCGGCTCCCATTGGCCCCGGCCCAGCCGAGCGCCCGCCCCCGAATCGGAGTGCCGCCTTCCATTGGCTGCATCGGCCGTCGCTCGCCCTTATGTGTCAATTTGAGAGCCTGAGGCGGAGGGTGGCGGCCGAGCGCACAGCTAGTCCGCGGGAGTCGGGGAAGTGGGGCCGCCGGGCGCGCGGGGCGGTCGGCGAGCGGAGCCGGCCGGAGCGGGCCGGGCAGCGGCCGCCGCCGTCCCGGAGCGCGCGCGTGCGCGCGGTCGGGCTGGTGGGCGGGAGGATGGAGCTGAACTCCCTGCTGATCCTGCTGGAGGCGGCCGAGTACCTGGAGCGCAGGGACCGAGGTAGCGCCCGCGCCCCTTTGTGCGCCGGGCCGCGGGCAGGCGGGCGGGCGGCGGCGGGGCCGGGGCCGGGGCGGGGGCCCGCTGACCGCGCCGTCTGTCCGCAGAGGCCGAGCACGGCTACGCCTCGGTGCTGCCCTTCGACGGCGATTTCGCCAGGAAGAAAACAAAGGCGGCCGGCCTGGTGCGCAAGGCCCCGAACAACAGGTACCGCCCCCTGCGCGGCTTCCCCGGCCCCGGCCCGACACCAGGGCCTTACGCCCCCGGAGCGCCCTCCCCGGCCCAGACCCCAGCCTGTAGCCCGGCTGCCGCCGCGCGCCCCGGCGGCCAGCCTGGAGGAGGAGGCGCGTCCGGGCCGCGGCAGCCCCGCCCGGCCGGCCCCGCCCGCGCCGTCGCCATCTTCCCGCGGGCCGCGCCTCCTCGGCCTCTCGCGTAAACAGTGCCACGCGTACAGCGCCCGCCGCCCGGGGTCTCCTCCCGTAGCAGCTCCCCGCCCCCAAGTTGTTCTGGACTTTTCCGGGCAGGAAAAGTGTTGTCAGGGGCGCTGGCCGGTGCCCCGTGGGTCTGGGGAGACTGAGGCTCGGTGCAGAGCAGCATGGAGCTGCCCGCCCTGACCTCTGCTCGCCGCGGGCGGGTGGGCTGCATCTCTCCGACTGTCTCCAAGGGCCGAGCCCCGCTACTGGGCTGAGTCCACCCACCCCCAGGGGTTTGCACAAAGAAGGCAAGAAGGAGCGTGGAGGCCCTGCCCTGGGCCCCCACCCCTCGCATGGTGCCCACCGCTCCCACCCAGCCTCCTGACACAAGTGAAACTCCAGCGATCAGTGTAGGGGCACCCTTCTTGGGTCAGAAGGCCTTTTCTAAGGGACCGGAAGAGGCTGCAGGCTGCTGTGCCTGTAATCCACCCCTTCCTCTGGCCTTGTACCCAAGCTGTGGAATCCCGAAAGCCGGCGTGCACGTCCCTGGGTGGGAGAGAGGACCCTCAGCTAGGGCTCCCATGGGATTCCACACTCCTGGCTGCCGTGGGGACCACAGCACACCTGGCACTGCACAGGGGCCCACTTTGGCCCTGGACCATGTCACCAGGCTGGGAGGTATACTTCCAGGGGCTTTGGGGCCCCTTGGCAGAGGGTGTGGCTCATTCCTGTGGCCTACTTGTTCTTGGGAAACAGAAAGGCTGGCACAAGAACCCATCTCCTGTGACGTCCTGGCGCCCTGGGCCTGGCAAGGAATTGCTTTAGTCTCCATCTGCTCTGGCTGGACATGCTTCTGAGTCTCAGCCCTTGGTGCCCTGCTGGGGCAGTTTGGGAAAGGACATGCATGGGTGGGGGGACACCACTGCCTCAGGCGTCCTTAGTGAGCGAGCTGGGCCCCTGCTGTTGTTTCTCACTTGTTGGTCCCAAGTGCCCTGCCACCCGTGGAAAACTTTGGGCTGTGATCCTTTACTTCCGTGGTATAGGGTAGCCAAAGCTGATAACCAGAATCATAGCTAAGGTTCTCACACGCGTGCTAGTTAATAGTCACCCCACCGCCTGAAGGAGATGTTATTTTTATCTCTACTTTAGGGCTGAGGCTCAGGGAGATTGAACTACTTGCTAGGGCCACCCTCCCATCTCTAGGGCTCCAGTTCTGAGGTGGGATCCTGGCCTCCTACATTCTTCTGGGATGGAGACCTTGAGGGCACCGCGGAGGGACCGAGAGGGTCTCCCAAGCCAGGGTGCACCTCCCTGCTGCTCCTCTGGGTGGAGCCCGGCTCCCCCAGTGCTTCAGGCACCCCACGGCTCACAGGCGGCCCTGCGCGGCTGTCCTGGCCCAGCGGGGCCTCAGCCAGCCCAGCCCAGGGTCCAGAGGATGCAGAGCCCTG
This sequence comes from Delphinapterus leucas, assembly GCF_059928025.1. Classification (NCBI taxonomy): domain Eukaryota; kingdom Metazoa; phylum Chordata; class Mammalia; order Artiodactyla; family Monodontidae; genus Delphinapterus; species Delphinapterus leucas. The sequence goes on along the minus strand of NC_143133.1, from coordinate 1,544,912 downwards.
ACTTGGCAGGGCAGCTCCACACCTCTAAGGCTCTGTGTCCCCTGAGGTGAGGGGAAGGAATGGGCCCAGCAAGGACCAGCATGAGGCGTGAGTCATGGGGCAGAAGGGCAATCTGTGTTGGAGGAGACGGCAGCCTCCACGGTTGCCAGGGCTTCAGCGAGGGCTTTTCGGGGGCAGTGGTTCAGCAGGAGGGGGCTGGAGCCAGCCTGCCAGGGATCAGGTCCTGCAGTGAAGTGGGCAGAAGGGTGCCTACTTCGAGGGGTTGAAGGCATGAGTGAACGGTGAAGCTGGGAACCCACTTAGCACGGCCCTGGCCAGGGAGTCCCTCCCCTCCCCAGGCCACTGTGCTCCTGGGACCTGAGTGACCATCTCCCCACAAGGCTCTACGAGTGTCTGGACCAGGGGAGGGCTTCAAGAGGGCTTTGGCCCCTCTGCGTCCCCCGGTTGCCCAAACAGCGCCCCGTCTGTCCAGGATGGGATCCAGCCCAGCCGTGAGGGGCAGGCTGGCAGGCTTCTCTGCACTGAGGGGCGCTCGCTGCCCCTCACATCCCTGACAAGTGAGCAGACCCACAGATCCACAACGCCGGGCCGTGGTTCAGGCCAGCGAGGAGCCTGACGGCTGTGCCCCCTCCTGGCCCCAGCCAGTCCTGGCAGAGGTTCGGAGGCTCCTTGCCCAGCCTATGTGACCAGCAAGGCCCACGAGGCCCTGGAACCTGGGTCTGGAGGTTCTGAGGCTGCACAGGGCAACCCGGGAGCTGGCCGCCCTGCTGGGCCCCCCTTGGCTGTGGTGGGACCGTGAACCGTGGCAGGTGCACAGGCAGGCAGGATGGGCAAGCTGGAGGTAGGGATGGGAGACACCTACTCCTGAGCTCCTGGGGCAGGAGAGAGTGAGGGCAGGTAGGCAGAGGCGGCAGAGTCTCTGGGAAGGAGTGTGGGGTAGGGGTTGCAGGGCCTGCTCTGGGTGTGCTCCAAGGGGACCTGGGTCCTCTGTCCCATGTGAGGCAGCCTGGGAAGCCTCGGAGCCCTGGCTGGCCCACAGGATTCCTGCCTGGACGAGGAGGGTGACCCGGAAGTGGGAGCTGGGCTGCGCTGCCTCCCTGTCACCGTGCCCCTGCTCTCTGTGGCACTCAGACTCTGTGCTCCTGTCTGCAGGCAGGCAGGGCTTGGGCAGCGCTTGGGCAGCAGGTGGGGCCGCCGCCCCCAGAGAGGCCAGTCCTGCCAGGCCCTGGCCCCTCAGGGAAGCAGAGGGGCCAGCCTCAGTCTCCCCACTGGCCCAGAAGCATCCCTATCCCAGAGGCCCCCTTAGGGGCTGATCCCTCTGTTGCCAGGTGTCCCCGTTGGCATGGTGGGCTATGATCATGCAGGTGTATGAGCCGGATGGGGTGGGGATGGTGCTCTGTCTGGTGATACTGGGCCAGGACGCCCGTGTCCAAGTCCTGGCCTCTGTGGTCACCTGCCCTTGGCCTTCTGTGCCAGCCCAGGTGGCTCCCAGGACACCACTAGCCTCGGGGACTGGGGAGCTGAGAAGGCAGGTGGCTCAGTGCCCAGGCAGCCTTGGAAGCACTGGGTGGCTCAGCCCCAGGACCGGCTACTGCGGCTCCTCGGGCCCGGCCCACCCCTTCTGAAAGGGAACTGGACCCTCCTGCTAGCCGGGCACCCCCGGACACGGCTGCACCTCTGTCTCTCTCATGTTTGTCATTGGGTGTGAGGTCCTCCAGCTTTTGGTCAGTAGCTACTCACCTGCCCCAGCGCTGCCTGTCTTGGGCGCTCCTGGGGCCCAGACCCTCTCCACACTGTCTGCAGGTCCCCGGGCCCCTGAGTAGGGCCCTCATCCTGTGCTCTGGTGGTGGGCAGTGAAGTGAGCTCTGTCTTTGTGTCTCTCTAAACAGGTCTTCACACAATGAACTAGAAAAGCACAGGTAAGTGATCTCCTGCTCCCCACGCTCCGCCACGTGAGCCGCCTGATACATCCCACCCACCCTTCTGCTGCGGGGATGCTGTGGCCAGCCCCCACCCCCTCTCCCTGCCTCTGTGTCCTGGCTATGGCTCAGCATGCTGCCGGGCTGTGCCGTCATCTTGGGAAGGGGCCTTCTTGACAGAAGAGGCCAGGCTCTGCTCTCAGGCATTCCCATGCTAGCAGGCAGGGGTGGGGGGGCCAGCCCCTGCTCTTGGGAGCTCACCCTGGGGTCCGGAGCCAGGTGGGGGTCAGCGACTTGGGGCAGGGCCCCTTGTGCTGTGTGTCATTCAGGGCCGGCTCCCTGGAAGAGGAGCTCCATCTGTTTTGGGGTGTCTGAGCCCTTTTGGGAGCAGGTCCTTAGCCCTTAGGATGCTGGCCTGCCACCAGGAAGGTTCAGCCCTCTTGGACTGGGATCCCTTGTGCCCTGGGGCCTGCCTTCCAAGGAGTTCCCAGTAGAGTCTTGTCCACGGGCAGTGGGATGGGCAGCCAGTGCCTGGCCACGTGGGCCTGGTGGGAAGCTCTGGCCCAGGGCAGGATCCAGGGGAGTCCACTTCATGCCCACCCATCGGCCCCGGGGATGGGTCCATTCTTGTCCTCCTCTGAGGAGTTGGGGGGCTTGCAGTGAGAAGGAGGAGGGGCAGCGTGGCTGCCCGAAGAGCCTCTGCCCCCCAGCCCTAGTCCGCCCAGGGCCCTGTGCTCGTGACTGCCGTCCTCTCTCCCTGGCTGGCTCAGCCCGCTGCTCTAGCTCCAGGCCTCCCTCTGCAGTGGGGACGAGGTGCGGTGGACAGGTGTCCTCATGGCCGATCGCAGCCAGGCTGTGTGTGCGTGCAGGAGCCCTGAAGCCAGGCCCAGGGGTGACTCCCAGAGAGATGCTCACGGTAGCTTTCTCCTGACCTTTGCTCCCATCTCCGGAATGGGCCAGTTCTTTCCTCCTTTCCTGGCTTGGGATGGGGTGGGGAATGGGGGTCTGCACACAGGATGAACTCTCCCAGGCTGCCGTGGAGCTCGGCCAGCCCTGTGTCCCCACCCCCATGTCTGCACCCACGGCAGCGCCAACTGCTTCTCCCCTGGGATCAGGGCCTCTGCTGAGCGGCGCTGAGCGGGGACAGAACGCTCTGTTCTCTGGAGGAGCTGCACTTCCTGGACTGTTCCTGTGCGTTTGGGGGGTTCCTGAGAGACCATGGAGGTGGGGCAGGTGCAGGGGCCTCTGTTCCTGGCTGGCCCATAAGCAGGTGTGGTCTGCCCTGAGGAGCCCACAGACCTGGGGCTTGGGACCCTGTTGGGGCCCTTGGTCACGGCTGTACCTGTGGCTGCCTGATGCTGACGCCGGACGCTCCTGGTCGCTGGCCACAGGAAGGCCGTGTGCCGTCCCAAGGAAGGAAGGAAGCACCTGGCTGGGTCACCCGGCTGGCCCCAGGGAGGTTGGCCCTCGATGTCGCCTTCCCTGGGAGGCATGCCATGTTGGGCCTGCGGGACTTCCCCTTGCCGGTGCTCGGAACTCGCTGGGAGCCAGTGGCCCACCCTAGGCCCACCCTAGGCCCACCCTAGCCTGCCCTGTTCCTCCTCCCCTCCCTCCCCTTCCGCTCAGAGAGCAGCTCCAGCTGGTCTGCTCAGGCCAGTGCTTGGCTCCTGACCCCGGGGACGGGTTTGTGACGGCCATGTGTTCCCGCCCAGGCTCAGCTCCAGGCTTTAGCTTTTGTAGGGGGGAGGGGGCCATCAGCATCCCCCTGGCGGGGCAGGACCCATCACAAAGGCCAGCCCAGGGCCCTCAGTGGAGCTGCCCACCTCTCCCCAGCATGGAGATGGTTATTCGGGTCCTGGGTGGATCCTTCCGAGGGAGGCCTCCTGTGCAGCTGCCCCGTCTGCCTGATGCAGCCATGCAAGACCTCACAACAGCTAGGAAATACAGGGGGACAGGGACGACCAGGCTACCTCACTCCCCGTCCCACCCCCTGAGGAACCACGGGTGGGTATCCTTGTCGCCTCTTCCCCGAAGCCAGTCGTGGGGAGGTTCAAAACGTGGCTTTGCCCGGCGGCTGAGGGACCTGATGTGGGAGCTCTGGGTCCTCTTCTGAGGAGCAGGGGACTCTCGGTGAGAAGCTGGGTAGGCCTGCGTCAGGGCTGGGCTGTGGCCAGACGCACGGGCAGGAGCTGCCGTTCACAGCGATGCAGGTCTGCACAAGGTGCCTTCAGGAAGTGGCGGGTTTTCAAAGCTCCCAGGAATGCTGGGCGCAGCCGAGGGGCACTGGCACAGGGCTTGGGCACTGTAGCTGCTTCAGAGGAGGGCCGAGCGAAAGCCTAGTGTAGCCCGGGTCCTTGGCACCCCCTCCAGCTCCAGGGAGGTGGTGGCGATGCCCACTCCCCACAGGGGCGGGACCCTGGGCCTCAGATGGGTGGGAGCCTGCCCGAGGCCCCACTGGAGCTGGTTCCCAGCCCTGCAGCCCCGCAGGACGCTCTCCGGGAGTTGGCTTGGCGTGTGGTCCGGTGTTGAACATGGCACGGCTGCAGCCGGCGGCCTCTCTTTGTCTCTTGAGAAGCCTCTGCTTTATGATTTCTAACGCGGTCTGTTCATGGACGTGCGAGGACCCCCCTGCGCCCCACCCCAGAGACAGCATCCTAGGCAGTGGGGTGGCCAAGGCTGCATTCTCCTCCTCCATGCGGGTGCTGAGGGATAAGAACAGAACTTCATTACCTTCTATTTCCTAACTTGACCTTTCCCCAGACACCCCGCGGGCCCCGTCCACCTGTGTCCGTGCATTCTCCTCGTCCCCTAGGCCGGGTGCCTGCACAGGACATGCAGCTGTACCGCAGGGTTCTGAGTGATGGCTCTCCAGTAAACACAGACGGTGCTGCAGTCTGCTGGGTCTGGTGCCGGGGGGTAGAATTGTGGGGCCGAAATCCTAGACCTAGAAATGCCAGTTGAGGTCTTGAGTCGCCTTGGTGGCCCTTCAGAACTTCCATCCCACCGGGGAAGCCGGAACTGCCCGCTGGCCAGCTCGACAGCTAGTCACACCTTTTCATTTCAGCCCAAATTACCATCTCTCCTCGGTAAGCTTTCCTGTTCTAGATCGCTGCCAGATGGAGTTGGTTTTGTGTTAGGTTAGCTGTTTGTGTTCTGCAACTTGCCTGTCTGTGTCCTTTGCCTGTTTTCACGTTCAGATTCTCCTCTTTTTCATTTCGGTGCGTATGAACTCCGAATGGCATGAATACTAACCGCTTGTCTTCTACGTGTATTTGCAGATTTTTTTTGCTGTTACTTGTCATTTACCCGTGTTTTTTCTTTCATGTACAAATATGTCCTTTTCTGATTGTAAAAGTGTTATGTGGAATTTTTAGCATAGAAAATCTGGAAAGTACAAAAAACTCACAAAGCCAAAGAAATAAACGTTGCCAACCACGTCACGTGGAGACGCGTGCTTCCTGCTCTTCATTGTGTCCCGTGGAGTCTCTTGTGTGCGTCTGTTGCTTTATTTTTTGACCCTATCTTGGGTCAGTTGTCACATAGGTGGTTTTGTGTTCTGATGTTTTCACTTCTGTTCATGATGTGAAAACGTGGAATATACTGAAACGATGACATGCTTGCCTCTGGGTGGTAGAATTGGGGGGGTACTTTTCATTTATTTTTTTCTTTTGATTTGCATCTTCCAGTTTTCCACAAAGATCACGTACCGTGTACGTACTCGAATGGTAGATTGTAAGAATTGCCACTCATAGATGAGTGGACAAGGGACCCCCGCTTGTGAACTTGGTGCACGTGGTGGGTCGGGGGTCTCTGATTGTGACCTGTGCTTGAGCACATAGCACCATTGGCTGGGGGGGCTTTGCGCCTCCTGCCCCACAGTCCCAGCACCTTGGAGGCGGGGAGGCTGAGGCTGCCAGACCCTGGGGGCCACGCGGCAGTGAGCCCCCTGGTGTGCCCCCTTCCGCAGCCCTGTGTGAGCGTGGGGCAGGGCTTCTCTCTGAAGATCCTCCAGCCTTGAGGTGGACCCTGGGGCCTGCTCGGAATGCAGATCCCTGGTGTCCAGGCTTCAGGCCACTGCTCTGCCTGGCCTGGTGGCCGAGTGCAGCCTCAGTCTCGTGTTCTAGAAGTTCTTTCTAAGGTCAAACTCAGGTTCACCAGGAAGACTCTAGGCCCCGGGTGCCAGGGGCTGGGGTGCCGGGTGGGGAGGAGCTTCGTCAGCAGGAGGGTGCCGTGTGGACGTGGGTGGCAGACGTAGGGCCCTCCTCCCGTCGGGTGGGGCTGTTATCGCTGCTCTGCAGATGGGCTGCTGCCCTGCACTGAGCTGCCCACTCCCTCCCTACGCTTCGGGGGGCCCCCTCTGTCCTAGGGACATGGCCGTTGCTGCCCGATTTCCTTCCAGAGTCTAAGGGAGACTGGATTTGCCAGGGCTTTGGAACATGGGGGATGACAGGGGGGCCGCCAGGGTTGGCGTCCTTGCAGGAAGGAGCGTGCCGACAGTGGTGATGGGGCGCAGCGGTTCGTCAGAGCCTCGCAGGGAAGCCTGCCGTGTGCCCTTGCGATCCTCTCATAAGAGCTTCGCCTAAGCAGGGCATCTTTGTTTGGAAACCACCTGGACAGCCTGCCGGGGCTCCGGTGGGTCACATGCCATCAGCGTGCTTTGGGGGTGAACCTTGGCCGCCCTGTGCCCCCACGCCCCCGTGGCCTCTGCCACCCACCCTCCGCAGACCAGATGAGCCAGGGAAGAAGGGCACATCTAGGTCACAGCCCCTCGCCCCGTATGTGAGCAAATGCTGTTGAGTCTTACGGTTCCAGTTCCGTGGGAAAACTGCCTTCATCTGCGTGGACACGGGGACAAAATCTAGAACGAAGCAGTTTCCAAAGGGGTCCCAGACTCGAGTAGGAGGGGTCTGTCCTTGGCCTTCCCTGACTTGGACGGACCCATGTTTCTGTGGTGACGACAGTGACCAGAGAGCACTCTGCACTTGGCGAGGTGGGGGACGGAAGGCTTGTAGGGGGCGTCCCTGATCTCCGCCCGGGAGAGCGTGACCAGCACCCTGCGCCTCTCCCCCTCCAAGTTTCCCCCACCACCTTGCGGACCCCACTGGAGAGGGTGGGGACAACAGGGCGAGCTGGGGCTCTGGGAGCCTGGCTGTAGCACTCGGAGGCTCTGGGGGCCATGATGGGCCGGCTGGCCACCCGGGCCCAGCCACAGGCCCCGCCCTTTTACTGGGGCTTCTGGAGGGCCGTGGGTGCCAAACTGCTCCAGGGGGCTGGAGGCGCTGCCCACCGGGCTGGGAGGGGAGCCCGGGGAGGGACCCTCAGCAGGTCCGTGCAGGCTTCCGGCTGACCGCCCTCTGCCCCCTCCCCCCGCCCTCCAAAGCTCTTGGGCTGCTGTGCCGCACTGCCACCGTGCCGGGCCGTGCCGCCCCCGCCTGACCGTTCCGTCTCTGGTTCTTTCAGACGAGCCAAACTCCGGCTCTACCTGGAGCAGCTCAAGCAGCTGGTGCCCCTGGGCCCTGACAGCACCCGCCACACCACGCTGAGCCTCCTGAAGCGTGCCAAGATGCACATCAAGGTGAGCAGGGCCGCCCCCGTGCACCCGGGGGAGTGACCAGAGGGCCTGAGGGTGGGGTGGGGAGCCCACCCTGCAGGTGCGCAGCGGGCCAGCGTGGGGGGGCACGGCAGTGGGAGCAGCTGAGGGTCGAGGTAGCGGCAGGCGCAGGCTGGGTTTTGTGGGGTGGGGGTGGGAGGCGGGGGTGGGCTGCACGTCGCCCCCCGGGCCCTGGGGTGTGAAGTGGCAGCAGCTGGAAGGAAGGCTGGGCTCCTTGCGTGCCGATGCCACCGTTGGAGGCCGGTGGGAAGCAGACGGCCCCGGCGTGTGCGGAGTTTCTGGGGCGAGGGGTAGGGGTTGCTCTCCAGGGGCTGGCGGTGGGGTGTAGACTGAGTGAGACGCTGCCTGGGGCTGGCCCCCTAAGTCTTAAGACTGAGACCTACTGGCTTGGGGGTCTAGGGACACTTGGGCCAACCAGGGAAGGTCTCAGTCCTCCCGCCGGGCCCCTCCCGAGCCTGCGCAGGTGTGGGCTCCCCCAGGCAGGGCGGCAGGAGCACTGAGGGGGCACAGCCGGTGCCCTGGGCCCCTGACGGAGAGGCTGCGGCTCAGTGCCTGGGAAGGTGTGGAGCAGTTGGGCGGGCAGGGCGGCCGGATTGAGCAGGGAAGAGCCCCTGTGGGCAGGGCTGTTGTCTGGGACGGGTGCCAGGCCACGGCTGGGCGGCGCTGTCCCAGGGCTTCAGGCCCACACGTGACTCGGTTTGGCCAAGCTGGCTGGTGGCTGTAGGCCTTCTGGAGCTGGTCAGCAGACGCAGAGCACGGGGCTGGGAGGCGGCAACTACATAAACTCCCGGTGGGCGCGAGGAGGGGGTGCATCAGGCCTTTGGGGCCCAGGCCGAGTGGGGGATGGGAACCTGCCCTGGCCCTTGTGCCCTGGCGCGTCCCGGTGGCCGGGGGTGCCCCGCCCCGGGCTCACAGCTCCCATGCCCCCAGAAACTGGAGGAGCAGGACCGCCGGGCGCTGAGCATCAAGGAGCAGCTGCAGCGGGAGCACCGCTTCCTGAAGCGGCGCCTGGAGCAGCTGTCGGTGCAGAGCCTGGAGCGCGTGCGCACGGACAGCACAGGCTCCGCTGTCTCCACCGATGACTCGGAGCAAGGTGGGGACGTGGAGGCCGCCTGCAGGGGCTTTGGGCATGGATGTCGTGCAGCCCTGGGTGGGAAGCTGGGAGGGTGGGGCCGGCCTGGTGGAGGCCCGGGGGAGGATGGATCGAAAGTCCCCGGCATGTCAGAGGCACGTCAGGGCCCCTGTGTGAGGTGGCAGAGGGGACGGGATGAGGAAGGTGAGGCGTGGAGGCCAGGTGTCCTGCCCACGTGAGGGCCAGAGCTAGGCTCGGGCCCGGCAGCGTGCCTCGGGAGGCCTGGCTGGCACTGGCACGGCGTCTGACCCCACCCCATCTGTTCTCTGCAGAAGTGGATGTAGAGGGTGTGGGGTTCGGCACCGGCGAGCTGGACAGTGTTGGCAGCGGCAGTGACGTGGACGACCACTACAGCCTGCGTGGCGGCTGCAGCCACGGCAGCTACGGGCCCCCCTGCAGGCGGCCTGGCCGCCCCGGCCTCTCGTAGGCCCTGCCTTCTGCTCCTCGGCCCGCCCGCCCGCCCGCCCGCCCAGCCGAGCGTGTCAACCCTCCGGTCCTTGAAGTCTCTCCACGGGCCCACTGCTGTGCCATTCTGGAAGCTCCGGCTGCCGCCTGGGCTGCCCGCCTCCGCCCGCCTGCCGGTCAGGGCCTGCCGCGCCGCCCACTCCTCCCACCCAGGCAGGGACCCCTACGGGGAGGCGGGGCCCAGCTCCCGGGGCCCGGAGCCCAGCATAGCCGCCCACGGTCTGTTCTCAGATTCCTAATCATTCCAGAAGTATTAAACGTCATTGCTGCAAACCTCGGCGGGCGCCGTGTGAGGGGCTTAATGACCACCTCGGGGAGCTCAGACCCCAACCCCGGCCCCCAGGAGAAAGGAGCGGACCGAGGAAGGAAGGAAGGCGCGGCTCTCCGTCCATCCGTCCGTCTATCTGTCGGTCCACGTAGGCTCCTGAGGCCTGGACAGAGGGATCCATGAAGGGCGGGACTCGGGTGAGCACCCTGGGGCAGGTGGTGGGCGGACTGGGGCCTTGGCACCCCCAGGTGTCAGGAGCCAGGGCTGGGCTTCTGGGGGCTGCCAGGCTACCCCACTCCGATCTGGGCGGCTTCTGCTCTGTCGTTAGATCCCTCAGATGTACACACACATATGCACCTAGGCACACACGCCTGCCCGCACACACGTGCACACATGCAGACACATGTGGTCACTGGACCCAGAGGTCCTTGGGAGCCAGAGGGCGCATGTCCTGGGGCCTTCAAGGGTCAGTTGGGCAAATGCTGGCCCGCGGCCTGTGCCTGGCTCCCCTCCACCCCCTACCCCCCCACCCCCCCCACCCCCGGCTCCCCTGCCCAGTCTGGCCAAGGGAAGGGACCTCTCCTCCCAGCAGGGGCTGAGGAGTGCTGGGGGCTATGAGTTGAAACCACTGGGTCCTCAGAGGGCTTGCTTGTCTCCCTTTAAAAGACAAAAACAAAACAAAAAGTTGCTGCACTGCCCAGAAGCCCAGAACGAGGCTCCCGGGAGAGAAGCTTTTCCCAAAAACCAAGGAGAAACATTTTTAAAAAGAGAAAGAGGCCGTGATGCCGGTGTGTGCCGCCTACTTCCTGTACGAGATTTTTCTACTCTATTTTCCTAGCCGTTATCGCGTCCTTGTTTGCTGAGGGGTGGGAGCGACCCAGCGTCTCAGGGACTCGTCTGTCTGTCACCGTTGTCCAAGCGTGCCTTGTGTCCCGTGTCTGGCTCCACCCGACCGCCACCACCAGCATCTCCCGCGTGGCTCACGGGACGCCCCCAGGTGCCCTCCTAGCCTCCTCCCCATGGCAGCCAGGCCAGGTCAGGTCAGCGGCTGTGCAGCAGCAGGGCGGCGCTCTGTCACCTGGTGGGAGGGGCTGTGACCTGTGCAGCCTGGCCTCCTTGGGGCCGGGGGTGGTGTGTGTGGGGTGTGGGTGCGGCCGCTACCAGAGAAATAGGTTCCTCCCTGCACCTAGCTTGAAGCCTGCCTCCTCCCGACCTGAGCAAGGGCTCCGGGTGTCGGGCGTTGGCAGCTGCTGGGGACAGCTGTTCACCCTGGGCGGTCCGGCCTGGGCATTAGGAGGCTTCTCCTGGCCTTTTGTCCCTGGGTCTTTGTCCCCGGGGACCACACAGCAGCATTCAGGTGGAGGGCTGTTGGGCTGACTCACAGCAGCCTCGGCCTCCCTGTCTGGTGCATTGCAGACGATTTCCAGATCGCAGGGGGAAGATTTGTGTTTATCTTTGTCACGCTGACGGACACCCCAGGTGGGTGGCCTGCTGAAGCAGAAAGGGATCCCTGGAAACAACTCTGGCACAGAACCTGCCCTCCACGGGCCGGGGATGGCAGTGGAGAGCAGGCTTGTCGGGGGGGGGGGGGGGCAGTGCACGCGGCCGGGGAGACCATCCGAACGTTTTGCCAGTGGTTGCAAGGCAAAGCGTTGTGTTGGCACCTCCTTCCAGCACCCTCGGGGTCCCCTGGGGTCCAGCGTGCCCGGGAGGGGCTTCCGCCGTCTGCCAGAGCACACCCACTGAGCGCTCCTTGCGAGGACCCCGCACCACCTGAGCAGGGCAGGAACACCCATGTTTAAGAGCCTTCTTCAGGAGATACAGCTCCAGGTCCCCGGGATGGCCCGTGTTCTGAATTCTTAAAGCATCCATTCTCTAGCCAGCCCCGACACGTGGGGGAGGTCCTGCTCCCCTCTCTGGCCGGCAGAATCCTACCCAGGTGACTAGCTGTGGCCCTCAGCCGACCTTCCGGGCAGCTCAGCCCGTGGCTCTTCAGGCCTCGGTTCCCATGTGGACCGGGGAGTTGGCCTCACTGGCCATCCAGAGGTGCTGGGGTCCCAGATGCCACTCCTCGCCACCAGCAGACACCAGTGAGGGTCTGGTGCTAGAGCTACTCACGTACCCACACCCCCCCGCCCCCGGCCGTCGGCACAGTCCCTGCTGCTGGCCAGGGGGACCCACGGGGTTGTTAAGAGCAAACCTGAGTGTTGTGGGGTCTGTAGAGAGCCAGCGGGACCAGAACAGGGTCCCGGGCGTCCTGTGCCCTCTCTGCGTGTGCCCTCCCACGCCCACCTGGGCCTCGGTGGACGAGAGCTTGGAAGCCCAGGCTCAGGTTTGGGTCCGCGCCCTCACTGTGAGGCGGCCCTCAAGCCTCAGTGCAGGCCCAGCCGGCTGGGGCGGCTGCAGGAAGGCTCCCCCCCCACCCACCCCCACCCCACCGTGGGCCCTGACTCTGTGACTCTGCCCGGGCAGAGCGGGTCTCAGAAACACGGCGCCCAAGCTCACTTCCTCGGGCGGATGGAGCCATGAGCCCAGCTATGGCCCCGAGGGCCCCCGCCCTCGTGTCTGCCCCATACAGTCCCCACCTGCTGGGTGGGAAGGCTCCTGCACTCTCCACCCCGTCTCTCTGGGCCAGCTAACCGGGTCCCCGCCACGGCCGTGCACAAAGGACTCTGACCACACGCAGCCACGTCTTGGGCGGTAGGGCAGGTTCTGCGCCAGAGTCTGGGGCCGCCCAGGGGGCCTGGTGCTGGCCAGGTGGGCATGTTACAAGAGCCACGCTGGACAGAGATGGGCCACCCACCCGCCTGTTCACCGGGAGGGACTGTGCTGTACCGTTCTGTCTTTGTAACATAAATACAGATTTTTATACCTCACCTCTCTGGCTTCCGGTTCTTTCCATTACCGTGTTGGGCTCCCCTCCCCTCAGCCTCCATAGGGAGCCTGAGCCCACTGGCGGCCTTGGTGGTCCTCAGCACCCTGCCCATAGCCTTGGCTTTCTGGGAGTCCCAGGAGACCACGGGCTTCCCAGAGGGCTAGGTCGGGTCCCAGGAGACCCACTAGTCGGCCACCGAGACCCCACCATCACAGCTGCCTCTCTGGACAGTCACCTGGAGATGAAGGTGGGGGTCAAGGTGGAAGCCCTGCCCCCCCCAGCCTTGGCCTGTTTGCCAAGCAGGAGCCCTTGCCAGCCTCAGACTTTGCCTCTGGGGCTGGGGCACTGCCCCATGAGGACAGCTAGGCCCTCAGGGTGCTCCGTGCCAGCCAGGTGTCTTCTGCTGGTGCCTGCAGCCCACCCGCGTGTGCCTGTGCCCTTTCTGCACAGCGGCTGCTGGCTCTGAGGGCTGCAGTGCGAGAAACCCTCCTTGTCCCCAGGACGTCCTGTTGTGCAGGGTAGGGGTGTGAAGCGGTGTGGCCCCAGGGAGCGCAGCCTGGAGAGGAAGTGCCCACCCAGAGTCGGGCAGCCAGGATGGGGCTTTCCTGGGAACCGGGGCTGCCATGCTGGGCTCAGGCACAGCGCACACAGGTGGCTCCACGAGACCTGCCAGCGGGTTTGGTGCGCATCTGTGGGAGAGGACCTAGAGGGACGCTGGGGCATCTGACTTGTCCTCCCTCCCCCAGCAGGAAGCAGTATTCTGGCCTCTTGAACCTGTGTGAGTCCCCTGGGGGCACCTCTAGAAAAGAAGGGAATCCTACTTGGGATGCAGCTGGGGCCTTGAGCTGCCAGGACTCGGGCATGAATGTAAGTGGGAGTATTTGAAACTAAATATTACTATGGCTTTAAATCACCATCACTTTTTATTGAGGGCATCAGGGCTAAACACTTGAGGTAGTTAGCACCTGAGGTCCTCACCCTGGGCCTGTCTCACAGGTAGCTGAGTCTCAGGGAAGGTGCCTGCCTTAGGTCGCCCGCTGGAAGGTGGTGGCCCTGGGACCCGACCTAGCCCTCTGGGAAGCCCTTCCACAGCCCAGTGCCATCTCTGAGTGTCAAGCCTGGATTATAGCAAGCACCACCCATGCCCCAAGCGGGAGGACACCTGCCTCAGTCTCAACCCTCCCGCCCACGCTCTCCTTGGCAGCCAGATGGCTTCTGGTGGCCCTGTTGCCCCCATTGCCTCCAGGATCAAAGCCAGGTGCCCTGCCCTCTCCCCACCCACTCCTGTGCCTTCAGCTCAGCCCAAGCCCACCCCGGCTCCCTCCCCCGTCCCTCCACACTCACCAACCCCTCGGCTCCCAGCTCCCGGCTCCCAACTCCTCTGGGAAGTGGGTCTTCCTATCGCACTTTTGCTGGGGTTATGGCCGCCCAGATCGGTGCTGGGGTTAGCTGGCTACTCAGTGGCCAGGCCCTTTTCAGGCTGGTTCCTTCCCTCCTTTCCCAGCTCCTTGCCAGGCCAAGCCTCAGGGCACACTAGCCTCACAGGGATCTTTCCAGAATGTCAGTGGGATTATCTTCTTACCCGTCTAGTTTGTGGTCGTTCTCAACCCCTCCATCCTCATTGCCTGCCGCCTCCTCAGCCTGTCCTGGTGATCCTTAGGAGCCGCCAACCCCCTCCAGGTGCCTCGCGGCTCCCACCCCCGCCGGGTCGCCTCGGGCAGCTCCTCACCCCCAGCCACTCAGGAGTTTGAGGACTGAGTTTTCACCTTCACACATGATTGTCAACGTGATGGAGGACAAACGTGCTCTCCTCCCACCCTCCTCCAGCCCCACAGTGTAAGGTACACAGTGGTGTTCTTCTGAAGGGGAAGGACCAGGAGGGAGAAAAGGAACCAGAGCCACTTCTTACTCAGCTGCACACGGACAGTCATGCAGACTCTGGCTCTCCCTGGCCATCAGGCCCCAGGCGTCTGCCCTCCAGGCTGCTCTCTCCCCTACCCCCCCCATCTTCACCCCCAACCCCCGCCAGTGCACAGGATGCTCCCAGCATCTGTCTCTTGCCACCGATGGTCACTTTCGTGACTGCAGAATCGAGCTTCTAACACTGTGTGAGGGTGTCACTCCCCCACCTGAAGGACGGACTCGCACCACCGTCACTGAAAGCTATCCACACATCTGAAAACAAAAGATCTTCAACATCAGACTGCAGTTTAACGTATCTGAAAAGAAATCGTCCAAAACCTAAAATTCTTTTTAATATCAATAGGGGGAAAAAGATTTCCACAGGAAGAAAGGAAATAAACACACTCACATTTTGGTCTGTTTAGTCCAACTGAGTCTCACGGGCTTTCGCAGGGAAGAATCATCACCGGTTCCCTTTACCTTTTGACTCCCTAGGTTCTCCACTAAAACCCCAAATGATTTTGATTGGAGGAAAGAAAGCTTGTCCTGGGAGTAAGTGTAACACGCTTGCTTTCTTAAATTCCGAATGCAACCTCAAGTAAAGAAGTGCCCTAATAACTCAAGTTCTCAAGGAAAACTTTCTGAGTCTAGGTGTTTAACCCTCTAGTATTTGTCATTTGTACCCTGGAGGCTAACACCGTTGTGATTTTTACTTTTTATATTTTTAGGGCTTTTTTTTTTTTTTTTGACTCCACGAACATCTTTCAGGCAAATAACTGCGGTCAGCATTTCAAAGTCATATGCGGAATTTTGTGGGCCCAGGAAACGACGCAGGAGTCACTAGGAAAAGTGGGCTTATAGTTCAGCCTCCGTGTGCTGGGGTCTCACCCTCTCACGTCCCATGGATCTTTCATGAAAGCAGCCCTTTTCTTTCTGCATCCTTACTTCTGTCTCCTCTGAGTTCCTCCTCACAGTCTATAAATATCCCCAAGTTCCTCCCATCTTAAAACAAAACAAAACCCAAGCCCTCCCCCCAGCTCTGCATTCCCACCCCCTCATCTCCTGTCGTCCTGCTGTTTTCTCTCTCCCTCAGTCTTTGCCTCCTCAGCAGAATTTCTTGAAGGCGCTGCCTCCACAGCCTGCCCTTCCTCCGCAGAAAGCTGCTCGGTTCCTCTCCCCGCAGCTCGCCCCCATCCCATCCCCATCCCCACGGCTGGGCAAAGGAGTGAGTCTTCCCGGTCCCGGGGCTCTAACCCAGCCTCCCACCTCACACCAACAGGACCGTTCCCCGCCCGCCCGGGCCCAGGCCCCTGCTTTCAGGCCGGGCACTGCTCTGTGAATTTTTTCTCCTGTAATGTTTGTTTTTCCGATCATTTTAGGCTTTATCGTCTTTTGGAAGAGGAGGATTAAAAAAGTAAAACGAATTAATTAATATGTGCAAGTCAAGATTAATTTCATGGTATCTACCCCAGAACATTATTCTTTCCCTTCTTAAAAATACTAAGAAAAATTATCCGGAAAGACTTCTGCCCTTACGATGTCGCACTAGACAAGGACATTGTCTAACAAGCCACCTTAGGGCCATTTGATGCTGGGGGTGGGTGGGTGGGTATTGACTATGTAGTAATGACCAGGGCCCCAACCTTGCACATTTAGATGTTAATTTGTAGAAGATTGGTAACTTAAAAATGATTTGTCTGGTAGAGATGCAAATGAATTCTGCCCAATACAAATGATAACCCCCAAAAGTCTGGTTTCATTGGACGGTAGGGCGTCAACCAGATTTGCATCAAACTCGGCAATCTTATTTGAGCACTGCTCCTTTCGCTGACCACACATCTTCCGTTTCCGGCATCCTCCTTGGAAACCGTCTCCATCCCGACACATATCCACTGTATGTCTATACGAGTTATAGTTTCAACTTTTATTTAAAAGTCGTATGTGGAAAATGGGATTGTCAGGTGAGGGCTTGGTAACTAAGCGCTCCTGCAAAACAGCGTTCATCGTAAAAGGCTGTGAGGCGAGTAAGTCCGCTCCGCGAGCTCGTCCACGCGCACTCCGGAGTGGAGCGCGGCCCCGCGGCCGGGGAGGACGGGACACAGAGGCCACGGGGCCGAGGATGCCCGGTCACAGGGCGGCCGGCAGGTCAGGGCAGGGCGGGGCTGGCTCCGGTGCGCGCTCCCGACCCAACGAGGCTGCGGCTGAAAGCCGGCTCCTCAGAGGGTGCAAACGGGGTACTGCGTGCAGGCGCAGCGACTGTGCGAGGCCGGACCTCCCGCCTAGGCGACCCCCAGACCTCACTCCACCCCTCCCCCTCGCGCGCCCCGGCCCCGCCCCTGAGGCAGGGAGTCAATCAGCTCGCTCCCTGCTGGTAGACGTCAGGCCGGGGGCCCGCCCCATCCAGCCCCGCCTCTTCCGACCCTGCGCCTGTGCAGAAGGTCGCCCCGCGACCCGGCCTCGGTCTTCTGCGCGCGCGCGGGGGGCGGCGTTCCCGTGAGGCCGTGCGAGGCGTGGCGGCGGGCTGTTGAGGGGTACGAGCCGAGCTTTCTGAGGTATGTGGCGGCTGCCTCGCGGTTCTATCAGGCGGGAGGTGGGGCTGTGGGAGCGGCGCGGGTCAGCGGGCTGCGTCTTTCTTCCGGGCGTCCCTGGGGACGTCCTTCGGGCGCGCAGGTACTTGCCCGCGCGGCGCAGTCGCTGTCCGCAGGGCGAGGGCCCGGGGGTGCGAGTGGGGGCCGGGTGGGCGAGGGGAGCGTCCGGAGCTTGGCGGCTTCAGTGCGGTCGGGGGGCGGCGCCCGGAGGGTTGAGGAGAGCGGCGGGACACTGGGGGCTCCCTCCGGCGCGGGGGGGGGGGCCGGGGGCGCGAGTGAGGGGCGAGGGGCGCGGCCGGAAACGGGGGGCTCCAGTGCGGGCGGGGGGGGGCGCCCGGGGCCCTGCCCGTCCAGGCCCGACCCTGAGGCGCCGCTAGGACGCGGGGGGGCGTACCTGAGCCCCGCAGGCCGGCCGGGCACCCGCCCGAGGTTTCTGCAGTTTGTCTTGGCGCCGATTCGGCGGCCTCTGTGGACGAGTGGTTTATTGACGCGCGTACCAGTCATCGCTGAATGCATCACCCCAAATCACCGAGTGCCGCAGATGTGTCACTGGGGCCCTCCTCTGTGCCTCCTGTTTCCGTCCTTGGAGTTCGCAGCGTGGACAGGTGGTCCCTGTGCTGAAAATAATAAATGCCTGAAGTACCTTTATTGAACGACTGCTCAGTCCTTTGGCTCTTCTCGAGTCGGGGGTGGTTCTTAAACCTTAAGCCTTATTTTCTCTGCACTAGGTTCGTCGTATCTGACTGGTTCTTGCGTGAATGCGGATGCTGACTGAGTTATTCAGGTAAATATTTAGTTGACTCTTCGTAAAAAATCTTACCATACTTATTTCTATTTTCTCAGGAAGGGCAGGGAAAGGAGGCTGCTTAGCCGCGTGATGGCTTGGATATATTTACATCCATGTATTTCGAATTAAAAACTGAACTGCTGCTCTCTAAAATACAACGTATTTTAAACCGTGTTATCTTTGGAAAAAATAGGATTTCCTTGTTCATTAGGTTTTCATTACTGTTGCATTGTTCTAAGTAATACCCTAATTGTTTATCTTCATCAGGCTTTCCAGCTACAACTGTATCTTGTAATGTTTAGCCGTATCATCCTTTCAAAGATATAGTCGCCCTGTTTGTGGTCTAACACTTGTTTTTTCTCCCCCCCCCAGGAGAAATTATAGAGTCTAAAAATATATTTCCCCCTTCTCTGTGGACTTAACATAAAATTAGTTTTGTATGTATTTGGATTCATTTTCTAAATATCAACACTATAAAGCCTTATCAATTACAAAAAATTTCGGTAGTTAAACCATGAGTTGTGGAAAGGAGTTTGTGGAAACGTTAAAAAAAATTGATTATCCCAAAGCTGATATTCTTAATGGGGAAGATTTTGACTGGTTGTTTGAGACTGTTGAAAATGAATCATTTTTGAAGTGGTTTTGTGGGAATGTGAGTGAACGGAACGTATTATCTGAAGAGGAATTGGAAGCTTTTAGCATTCTTCAGAAATCAGGCAAGCCCATCCTAGAAGGAGCAGCGTTGGATGAAGTTCTTAATACCTGTAAAACTTCTGATTTGAAGACACCTACCCTGAATGACAAAGAGCTGGAGAAATTAGAGGATGAGGTTGAAACTCTGCAGAAATTAAAGACCCTGAAAATTCAGCGACGTAATAAATGCCAGTTGATGGCTTCAGTAACTAGCCACAAGTCTCTGAGGTTAAATGCTGAAGAAGGAGCAGCCAATAAGAAGCTGAAGCAGAGTCAGCGAATTCTAAATGCTACCAATACTAAGATCAGTAATGAGCTTCACGCTCTTACTGATGGAGTTGCAAAATTACTGGTGTTCTTCAGACGTTCGAATTTGGGCCAAGGGACAGATCCACTGGTGTTTTTATCTCAGTTTTCATTGGAAAAATTTCTAAGCCAAGAAGAGCAAAGCACAGCAGCATTAACCTTATATACCAAAAAACAGTTCTTTCAAGGTGTACATGAAGTAGTTGAAAGTTCAAACGAAGAAAATTTTCAACTTTTAGATATACACGCATCCTCTATTTGTGAGAATCAAGAAGTTCTTGAGGAGAGACGGCTAGAGATGGCTAGGCTGCAGCTGGCTTATATTTGTGCTCAACATCAGTTAATTCACTTGAAAGCAAGAAATTTGAGCCTGAAGTCAAGTGTAAAATGGGCAGAGGAGAATCTTCATAGCCTCACTAGCAAGGTAAACATGAGAAATGGGACTGGATTCATATTGAAATTGTTGTTGCTAATAGAGTAATACTGATAGTAAAGTCTTTAGAAATGGGGATATAATAAGGAATCACAGTCTCTTGTTTTCTGTTCGTTCAGTGTTTAGTTGTGATCTGTGTCATTGTTTCGTACAAATAGATCTTCATATTAGCCAAGGGCAGAAATAGTAATTACAACCCGACCACATCATCTAGTTCATTTTAAACAAAAGTACTTTTGCATTCTGTGTTGGCAGATGACCCTGACATTTCCTTTTTTATGATGAATGGGTAAAGAGCCTTATTGCTGTGTTACGGGTTTTCTGCCTTGTTTGCGCTGACCAGAGGATGGTGCTAATGAAGTTAGAGATCTGGTTCAGTGGATTGAAACCCTGATTCTTTTCTAAGAATGTATGGATGTATTATAGTTAGCCATCTGCACTCTTGGGAAGCTTGCTTTCTTGGTAATGTAACCACTAGATAGTTGAGTAAAAATAACAGCTTTTCTGAAGCTGAATACCTATAACTGACACAAACTTTGGAATGATGTGTGAAGTCCTGTTATTCTGTAGAAGTGCTGAAATCAACAGGCAGGCTGGGAGAATAGCTACTGAGATTATTTTAATTTTAAGAAAAACTTAAATAGTATACATTAGCATTCGGTGAGTAGTGTGATTTTTATTAAGACAAACATGACAAGATGTCCATTACTGTGTCTAGTATTTTACATGGTAGTCATAGCATTAAAAGTTAGCAATTCATAATGGCTTTACCCTTGGCTTAGTCTACACTTTGCTTTTTTAAACTGTGATTTTGGCTTTTGCTAATATGAAATAAGTTATTAGTCAGTATGTTATCTGATAACCTAAAATGGAAAGTGAAAATAATTTTAAAACTATTTCAACTTTATACTTACAGTTTGAAATGTAATTGTTTTCTTTGTGTAGGTTCTTGGCAAAGATATTTTGGATGCTAAAATTTCTAGCTTGAACAGTGAGATTCTGAAACTTGAAGAACAAATCACTCATATAAAAGACAAAATTTTGCCTGCTGTGGTAAGAGAGAATGCCCAGTTATTGAATATGCCAGTTGTAAAGGGAGATTTCGACCTGCAGATTGCTAAACAAGACTATTACACAGCAAGACAAGAGTTAGTTTTAAATCAGTTGATAAAGCAAAAGGCATCATTTGAACTTGTACAATTATCTTATGAAATTGAATTGAGAAGGCATTTGGACATATATCGTCAGCTTGAAAACTTGGTTCAAGAACTTAGTCAAAGTAATTTGATGCTCCACCACCAATTAGAAATGCTGACAGACCCATCTGTATCTCAGCAGATAAATCCAAGGAATACCATTGATACCAAGGATTATTCTACTCATAGGTGGGCTTCATTGTTTGTTTAGTGAATAATTATTTTTCCATTCGTTTTTGTAAAATACTAGAGTTTGAACTAAAATTGTGGACGTTTAAAGGATTCTTTGCACTCCGTTTTTGGCCTTTGTATTCTTTTCTTCCACCTTTCTGTTATATTCTTATATGTTTCTTTTTCCTTTTTAATTCTTGCTCTCTTTTTCATTTATGTTAAATCTGGAAGTAGCTGGTTTAGAGGTGAGGTGGATGGGTTGGAGGATTGAAAATATACAATACAAGGTCTTTATTCATGTTTAGGCACTATTTATTGATAGATGTTTTTAGATTTGGGGCAGGAGTTTAACTTACAGCAGGAAGTTTGAATACAGCTGGGTGTATAGCAAGTATTGCAGAGCAGAGAATTGACTTCATGTGGAGAAGGCAGCAGTAGAGAGGAGAGAAGACTTCATATTTGCGTCTAGTCAAGGTGAATCAGCAAGAATGAATGCTAGCTTCCAGTCTTTTCTGGATGTCTAAGCAATTGATGGTATGGGGATACTGAAATTGGAGGGCTAAAGTAGTCAAAGGACTCAAAAATCTCGATCCTACTCCTGATTTTTCTCTAGGCTAGAAGAAAATCATCTAATACTTTGTGTTCTTATTAATGAAATGAAGGGCAGGGATAGGGCTGCCTCACTGCACACTTTCAGAGGTGGCATTGACCTCATGATTCTGTGTAAATGGTGCCCCCTGCAATTGTGTAGTGACATTCCACAAGAACAGAATTAGCCTTAGGCTTGAACCTGTTTTAGGAAGCCTGTTGCAACTTGTTAAAATAATTAAAATAATACATTTTTTAAAAATTCTAAGAAAAAGAGCAGGCACTTTTTGTCATAAATATGTAGAAGGTGCTGCCTCACATTTTTCCATTAGTCTTGTAGGATATTTCTGCCATTAATGTTTGAAGTGTTAAAGTGACCTCATGGTTCATTAGGAATTTAATTTGTCAAGCAAATATGGACATGACTGGAGTAGCAAGTTTACTATTACTATTTACGTGGCTCTTTACTGTTTACTTTTTAAAAACATTTTACGTTGTTTATATTTTCATTTTTTCTCTTTTAAGTTTACCACAGTCCTTTAAAATTAGGTAGGTATTACGATGTGAAAATTAAGTCTCAGAGGTTGACTTGACTTAGGCCTTACATGGCAGCCAGAACTCAGATCTAGGTCTTCTGTTTCAAGTTCATTGCTGTTTCTACTACATCATAGTTGTGTTCTGCGAAAGAGTGGTTTTCTAGGGAGGTACCTCTGAAACGTTTGAAGTAGGTTAATGGCAGTTAAAGTCAAAAAATTTTTTGTCTAAAACTTGGAAGATGGGAAAACTGGGGATTCAGATACAGTAATTAGAATACATATTTCTGTAATGAGGTAGTATTTTAGTTGGAATGTTTTTAGTTGTTTGATTAATATTTATAGGTTGTTAGCTTTCCCCAAAGATGCCCCAATATATAGTGGATTATAATTTTGAAAACTGTACTGACTTGAGAATATTTTTGTATAATTTTTAATCTTCACATTTTAGGCTTTATCAACTTTTAGAAGGCGAGAATAAGAAAAAAGAATTGTTTATAACCCATGGAAACCTGGAAGAAGTGGCTGAGAAATTAAAACAGGATGTTTCTTTGGTACAAGAGCAGTTAGCAGTATCTGCTCAAGAGCATTCTTTCTTTCTGTCCAAACTAAATAATGATATGGACATGCTTTGTGATGCTTTGTATCAAGGAGGAAATCAGCTTTTGCTTAGTGATCAGGTGGGTGTTGCCATACTAATGAAAAATACTTCAAAAAATAGTGTTCAGGGCTTCCCTGGTGGCGCAGTGGTTGAGAGCCTGCCTGCTGATGCGGGGGACATGGGTTTGTCTCCCAGTCCAGGAGGATCCCGCGTGCCGCAGAGCGGCTGGGCCCGTGGGCCATGGCCGCTGAGCATGCGCGTCCGGAGCCTGTGCTCCGCAGCAGGAGAGGCCACAGCGGTGAGGGGCCCGTGTACTGCAAAAAAAATTTTTAAAAATAAAAAACAGTGTTCATTGTAAAAGATGCTAAAGAAAATGTTAACATGAGGAAAATATTACTCCATATCCCATTGCCCTAATAACATTTTCATATCTTTTTTATTCATATAAAAACATATAAATATATTTTTCAGATCGTTTTGATCAGTGTACACAGAATTTTAAAAATTTATGAAATATTTCAGATGTAGGCTATATAATGTTTATGCTAAGAATTAAGAAAAATAAAACCACCCCTGTATTTTTTTCACCTATCTTAGTAAATAGAGGATTGCCCTTATATCTCTAAAATCCTCTGTACACTTAGTATTAGCGTGCTCCTCCTAATAGCATTCCCCTCTCTTCTTCAAGGAGTAACTACTACGCTTAATTTTGTCATTCGCGTTCTTTTGTTTATAATACAGACCATGTGTTATTTAGTTTTGTATGTTTCTGAATTTTATATAGATTGTATTAATGTATTCTTTAGTAACTTGCTTGTTTCTTAATATGATTTTTAGATTCATCCATGTTGATATTTGTAAAGCTATAGCTCATTTATAGTTTTTTGTATAGTTAGTATTCTCTTATGTGAAATTCCACAATTATCTGTTCTGTTGACAGACATTTAGATTATTTCCAGTTTTTGCCATTGTAGATCATACAGCTATGTATAGTCTTGTTGCATGTCTTGTAGATGCATGCCTACACACACACACACACACACACACACACACACTCACACATCACTCGCTGTCCCCACACACAGGCGTGGAATTGCTAGATAACACGTTCAGTCTTACAGTGTACATCAAACTGAT
The DNA here is from genome assembly GCF_059928025.1 of Delphinapterus leucas. Taxonomy (NCBI): domain Eukaryota; kingdom Metazoa; phylum Chordata; class Mammalia; order Artiodactyla; family Monodontidae; genus Delphinapterus; species Delphinapterus leucas. The sequence goes on along the minus strand of NC_143133.1, from coordinate 1,521,707 downwards.
TTCTAAAGGGGTTGTATCATATTGTACCGGCGATGTTTAAGAGATGCTATGTATCCATATCCTTTTCATCACGTAGCACTGTCTGAGTTATAATTTTCTCTCACTCTGTAGAGATGTAAAATAGCGTCCCGTTGAGATTGTAATTTGCATTTCTCTGATGGTTAGGGAGGTTGAACCCCCTTTCAGTAGGAGTTATTTATGTATTTCAAATGCCAGTCCTTTGTCAGTGATGTGTGTTATGTATATTTGCTCCCTATTTGTGGCTTGTTTTTTTCTTTTTTACTGTTTCCTGTTAGTTTATTTTTGGCTTTTTTTTTTTTGATGTTTTAATGTCATGTCATTTAATCACTCTTAAAGTTTGCCCTTTTTTGTATCTTGTTCAGGTTTGCCCATAACATCATAATGATAGTCCCCTTTATCTTAAAGTTATGCTGTTCAAGTTCAGTTCTTTAATCCACCAGGAGTTTATTTTTATGTATGACATGAGAGGTAGAGTTCTCATTTTATTTTTATTTTTTCCCTATGAATAACCAAATTGTCCCATCACCATTTATTGAGGCATACAAATTTAAAATCAGTATCTTTCTGGTGAAGGGACCCCCTTACATTATGAGATAACAAAAGGATCCTTAAATGCCTTCTGCCTTCATGTATGTTTTGTTAGATATTTTGGGCACCACCACTTCTGAACCATAAACTGGGTTCAGACTCTGTTTTCGGAGGACCCAGGTGACTCCTATCTGGGCTGTAATTCTAACCAAGGGCTCTTCCACCTCTGGCCATCCTGATCTTAAGATTGTTGGTGTCCTTTGAGTCCTTAGTTTATTATGAAGAGTCTCCTGTTTGACTTCCCACCTTCTGTGGACCTTGGACTTTGATTTTTCTCCCAGGAGTCATGGATTCTGATTTTCCAAGATTGGCAATTGAGTAAAGCACCTCCTGGGCTCCCTTACCAACCTGCATTGTTTTATGGTCTTGTAGTTTCTTTTAATGTCTTGTTACCTCTTTGTTGCTTTTAGGAAGCTTTTGTTTTGTTTGACTAAGTACTTCATTTCACCTTTCACATTTTTTCCTATAGAAGAATTGATCTGAGTAACTAGCTTACTTTTCTTGAAATAAGAAGGCTTATGATTAGTTTTTTTAAATAATTTTTTTACTGTGGTAAAATACACAAAGTGTAAAATTTACAATTTTAAGCACTTTAAAGTGTGCAATTCAGTGACATTAAATACATTCACAGTGTTGTGCAACCATGACACCATACATTTCCAGAACTTTTTCCTCATCCCAAATGGGCCAATCTCTGTGCCTATTAAATATTAACTCCCCATTCCTCCTTTCCCCCATCCCTGGTAACTCTATTCCAGTTTCTGTCTCTATGAATTTGCCTACTCTAGGTACTTCATGTAAGTAGAATTGTATAATATTTGTCCTTTTGTGTTTGGCTTATTTTAGCATAATGTCCTTAAGTATCATCTATATTGCATGAGGTGTGAGAGTTTTATTCCTTTTTGCGGCTGAGTATTCCATTGTGTGTATACATCACATTTTATCTGTTCATCTGTTTAATGGACACTTGGGTTGTTTACACCTTTTGGCTGTTTTGAATAATGCTGCTGTGAACATTGTTGTACAAGTACTTGAGTCCCTGTTTTCATTCCTTTTGGGTATATACCTAGGAGTGGATGCTGAGTCATGTGGTAAGTCTCTGTTTAACTTTCTGAGGATCTGCCGAACATTTCCACAGCAGCTGCACCAGGGTTACAGTTTCTCCATGTCCTCGCCTACACTTGTTATTTTCCCTTTTTAAAACATACGTAACAGTCATCCTAATGGATGTGAAGTGATATTTGTGATTAGTTTTTTAAAGTCTCCTATTAGTGATTTTTATCTTCTTGATCTTTTAAACAATTATGTAAAAATCCCATGATGGTGGATTTGAAAATTTCTCCCTGTAGTTCTGTCAGTTTTTTCTTTATATTTGAGTTTATTTTATAAGTTACATCCAAATTTAAAATCGCAGTGAAATATTCTGGTAGACTTAAATTGCAGTGAATTGAACCACTGAGCATTATATAATGACCCTGTGTTGTGCTTTTTGTCTTAATATTCTCTTGTCTGATATTAATATTCCTATGCTATCTTTCTTTTGGTTAGTATTTGCAAGGTGGATGCTTTTTTCCTTTACTTAATGTATCTTTCATGTTCTTCCTTTATACTTAGCCTTATGAAATAAACATTTCCATGCTAAACGATTTTAATTTTTAAAGTTTATAATACTCTTGATTTAATTACTGTGTCATAATTTGTGTAACCAGTCCACCATCTTGGAGTATTTTGATAGTCTTCATTTTTTTCTTTTGTTTGCTCTTGAATGAGATCATGTATATCTTGTGTATATAGCTTTTTGTTGTTGGATACTTTCTTTTTTTTTTTTGATACATTCATTTGGATGAACTCTTAGAAGTAGAATTATTGGATTTCTTGGGTATACACATTATTTTTTGGCCTTTGATACTGCCATATTGCTTTTCAAAGGAGTTGTACCTACTTAAAATGTCACCAGCACTGTTAAATGTCTGCTAGACACCACTTATCATATGATACACCATAATTTCATGAATTTCTAAGAAAGAAAAAACTTTTTCAGTTAAACTGACACAGTATTTCCTTATTTAGAATTTTTATTTCATGCCTATTAGAAGATACCTTTTAGGTGTGGGTACGCATAGCTTTTTATCATATCACTGTTGAATATACATTAAAAGGGAAAAAGCCAATTAAAATGGTTAAGGTGTTTCTAAAGCTTCACATTTAGTGTCCACTTCTATGTTATTTCTTGACTCAAAGTACTTTTAATATTTTTCCACATTATACATCAAGAATGTTGGTGATAGCAGAAAACTTAATAACCTGATTTTAAAATGGGCTAAGGACTGGAATAGACATTTCCTCAAAGAAGAAATACAGATGGCCAACAGGTTTATGAGTAGATGTTGGGTTATCTAATTATCAGGGAAATGCAAATCAGAACCACAGTGAGATAACACCTTATGCCTGTTAGGATGACTGTTACCAAAAATCAAAAGACTAGGATTGGTGAGGATGTGGGGAAATTGGAACCCTTGTACATTTTTGGTGGGCATGCAAAATGGTGCAGCTGCTGTGGAAAACAGTATGGAATTTCCTCAAAAATTTTAAAAATAGAACTACTGTTATAATCCTGTAATCCTACTTCTGGATATATATCCAAAGGAAATGAAAACAGGATATTAAAGAGATGTCTGCACTCACATGTTCATCGCAGCACTTACTCATAATAGCTAAGCTGTGGAAACAACCTAAAAGTCCATCAGTGGAGGAATGGATAAAGAAAATATAGTATACACATACAATGGAATATTATTCAGCCTTAGAAAAAGAGAACTGCAAAATGCCACAACATGGGTGAACCTTGAGGAGATTATGCTAAGTGAAATAAGCCAGTCACGAAGAAATAGTGCATGATTCCACTTATATGAGCATCTAAAGTAGATTTATTAGAAGCACAGAGTAGAATGGTGGTTGCCAGATGGGAAGTTGTTGATCAACAGGTCTAAAGTTTCAGTTATGCAAAATGAACAAGTTCTAGCCATCTGCCATACAACATTGTGCCTGTAGTTAACAATACCGTATTGTACTCCTGAATTTAAGAGGGGAGATCTCATGTTATGTGTTCTTACCATAAAAAAAAAAGAAAAAAAAATATATTGGTGAGGGAATTCCTTGGCGGTCCAGTGGTTAGGACTCGGCGCTTCCACTTCAGGCGGTGCAGGTTCAGTCCCTGGTTGGGAGAACTAAGATCCTGCAAGTCCTGTGGCATGGCAAAAAATAAAATATTGGTGATAAAGTGCTTCTAATGAGTGTCTGGTCAATAACAGTTACATGATGCTCTTGATTGTACAGTGCATGTTGATTTCAGTTATATTAAAATGTGAAAGATTCCATCCTAGAATCACTAAAATATGGTGATTTCACTATAGTGTCATTGGGTATCATTATTTAATGTTTTTCCCTATCCCAGTGAGGTATAAAGTGTCATCCATATGAATTTTAACTTGCATTTTTATTAATGAAGTTGAATATTTTTCAGTATTTGTAGGAGTATTATTTTAGTAACTGTTAAGATCTTTAGTATTGAAACTAAAGGTTAGATGTTTCTGATTGTATTCAAGTTTACAGAGTTTTTCCTCAAAGAGAGACCGCTTAATGTGGATATTACTTGATTTTTTTTTTTTTTTTAATGTAGTTAGTTTAAGAAATACTCTCTGGAACTGGCATTTATGACAGGTGTGAAGCTGTTATTCATGAACTTGTACGTTAGAATCACCAAGGAGCCTGCTGAAATGTAGCTTCTGGCCCTGTTGCAGAGTGATTTAGTGTGGAATGAGGTGCAGGAAACTATTCTTAACAAACTCCCCCAGGTGATTACCATGCTGTGGACCATGCTGAGAGGCTGTGGGAGGTTGAGGTGTAGTTACAGCTACAGATTTTCTGAGAACCTCTTTGGTAATACTGGCTGAAGAATTACAGGAGTAGAATACATGACTAGAAGGCCATGGAAACTTGTTAATAAACTGCTTTTAATGTTAAGAAGTGAAGAATTTCAATTATTAACTGTGAAGGGTCCAGCATGTCTAGGTTTTTGAGAAGAATTACATGGTAAGTCAGGATTGTTGAATGTCACATATAGTTCCATCTAATGTAACAATGTGAAAAAAGAAAAATGAGATTTTTGTTAAGGTAATTCTTTTATATTGGTAATTGCTTCATTTCAAGGTTTTCTCAGAACCTGTGATGTCTAGAGTAAACAGCTTAGGCTAAAACAAGGTTTGATTATTTAAGCAGAACGTAAGTTCCAGGAAGGAAATGGTGCTCATTCTTCTATTTGCAGACTCTAAAACAGTGCTTGGTGCGTGGTGGGCATTCAGTAATATTCGAATGTATGAATATGCAGAACAGTTTACATATCAAGTACTCTTCAGGGAGTAGGAGTTTGCTTTGAATCACTTAAAATTGCCTATAGGAAGTGGTTGCAGTGGGTCTTATCAATACATAGACTTTTTATTAATCCTGCTATGGATTTTTTTTTTTTGCCCGCGGCCCGCGGCATGTGGGATCTTAATTCCCCGACCAGGGATGGAACCCCCCCCACCCGCTGCAGTGGAAGCTCGGGGTCTTAACCACTGGACAACCAGGGAAGGTACCCCCTGCTATGGATTTTTAATTGAGGTTCATTTATTATTGAGATTGTGGGAATAATCATTATATCATTTAGATTCTTCTTATGTAAATTACATTTTAAATTTATAATTGGTAGTATGAATAAAGCTCTTGAATTAAAAACATTACTGTTTTCCTTTTAGGAGTTAATGGAGCAGTTTCATCAAGTTGAATCTCAGCTAAATAAGCTAAATCATCTTCTTACTGATATTCTTGCTGATGTGAAGACAAAAAGAAAAATTTTGGCATCTAATAAACTGCATCAAATGGAAAGAGAATTATATGTATATTTTTTTAAAGATGAAGATTATCTGAAAGATATTGTGGAGAATTTAGAAAACCGGTCAAAGATTAAGGCTGTTGGTCTGGAAGATTGAAAATGAAATCTTTACTGCATGTGCTGTATTTTAATATTTTATATATTAGGAGGAGAATATAGCTAATAAACACTGAAAATTTTAAATTCGAGGTCAATGGAACATTTCATTTAATGAATTCAAGTATTATATCAATTTGGTTTATTGTATGTTTGTTCGAAGTCCCAGTGCTTTTTATGACTTGAACATTTGCTTGGTGGCACTTAGTCCTGGTAACTTTTAAGTTACAGGGAAAAAGCATTATTATATAATGCAGATATTTTTTACAGAGTTAATTGTATCTCATTTTTGTTTTTTTTTAGAGATAGAAATTTCTGCTGTTAAATATTTTAAAAATTTGTAGGACTTTGAATCAGCATTGTTAAAGCTGTAGACCTTAATAAATGGAATAGTTAAGTTCCCTCATATTTGTCTATGAAGTAAAATTCTGCCACTCAAACTGTATTCACCCATAATTCCCTGCTGTAGACTTCGAGACTTAAATTTTAATGTTCCTGCTTGTACCACAAAGAATGTCAAGTCTCCATTGGCCTTTGCTCATTTTAGCGGTTGGGTCCTAGGGATTCAACATATCTGCAGGACAGATCTCAGCAGTGCTTTGACTTCAGTCTGACTTACATATAATGAATGTCTTTCAAAATGAAATTTCAAAATTCCATGGAAGTGGTTGCTCAGATGATGTATAACACTATTTTAATCAATTTCTTAGGAGTGAAAATATCTAAGTGTTGGATTCTATTGGTTGGGATACAAGTGTAGTATTTGGACAATTAGAAATTATTTTAAGAGTTGAGGTAAAATAATTTGAAGTAGCTTATTTATCAGTTATTACATCAAATGATTCTTGAGTGCCTAGTTTATATGTGACCTCTGTTACATACAAAGTAAGCTTTATGGAGAAAAGAGAAGATTTAGACACTACTTGCAAGAAATATTACTGCTCCAAAAATGTATTACCTGCTTGTAATGTGGAATGCCTGTCTAAAAACTTCACATTTTAGGGGATGTTTATGGAGTTTTTTAGCTATAACCATCAGAAAATGGGTATGCTCAGATGACGTATGGGCCTTGACAATTTTGAATTTGCTAATTATTGTATTTGTACATTTTTCAAATTTTGTATTTGTTAAGTAGGTCTTAATATGCTTGAAAAATTTGTAGCAATAAGTTTTGCCTAAGATTTTGTTACTAACTCCTCACAGGTGACCTTTGTTTGTTCCTGTTTTTCCCTCTGCCCTACCTTGGAATTGAGAATTTACTTGAAATTTTCCTCCTCTCCAGTAATGTGGGAAAATGTCACCTGGTTTTCTGGTTCATGAAACAGCAAATTCTGTTTAGATTAGTGCCAAGTACATTAGATGTATTACCAGCTACTCGATGATTTGTACTGTCCCTTCTAGACCTTCACCTGCTCAGCCCAGGGGACCAGTACAGCCCAGCAGTGCAAGTGAAAGGATGTTAGGTTATGTGTCTGTCATAATAACCCAAGTCAGTTAAAAATAATTTTTATGTTACTAGATCTGTATGTTTGAAGACTATAATAGCCATTTGTTTCAAACCTCAGGAAGTAGGAAATATTTGAGTAGATTGCTTGCTTCAAGATTGGAGATACGTTCTTTACTTTGTTGTCTATTTACCATAATACCCAGTTGAGCCTCTAAATGTTTAACTTTCTTCTTACTATCTTATCTGTATTATGGGGACAATTAATACCTATTTCCTGTAGTGGTGAATATAGTAATTTTTATGAATGTCTATGTAAAAATTTTTACATGACTTGTTTCTTATTTTGAAGTCTCAAAATTAATATATGGGTATTATGTTTATCTTATGTTTAGGATTTTATGAAAATGGAAGGTTACGAGGCATTTGTAGGCTTTGACCTCTGTAAGATACCACTCTCCAGTGTTGCTCAGAAGATTATGTCTGCTATGCATTCAGGTGGTTTAGTGGAGTCTAAGAATTGGACAGAGAGTGAAAAGAGTGAGTAATTTTTATGAACCTTCATATTTTTTGTTACCTTGAGTCTTAATTATTCTTAAGGCTAAGTTTTGAGAATCATTGACCTTAAAAATGAAAGAGTTATTTTACCAGCAAAAGTGGGTTTACTCGAGAATAGCAGAGAATTGCAATTTGGGACAAGCATGCTATACAAAGGCCAAAGGCAAGTCTAACAAAGGAGAGGAACATTATTTTATAGAGAGAAAGGTGGATGTTGGCAGGGGTTGTTTTGAATCAAAGTCCATTGGAGAAAAGTGAGAGTTCAAAGTGCTGGTGGTTTCCGGCTGAGTTGCTGAGGAAGTGGATTTCTTGTAGGAGATGCCCTGTACGTCTTTTCCTGTGGGGACCTGTAATTGATGATTCTTTCCTGTTGATTCTTCCTCCTGCTGACTTTGAGTGGTACTGCATGAGAGCTCCCCCTTCTGGCCTGCCAACTCCATTTTAGTGAGCCTTCTCCTTATTCATTTTCACAAAACGAAATGTAGCAGAGTTTTTCTATAGAACTTTTTATTGTGTAGGGAAGTTCCTGCCTACAAGCAGTCCAGCTTCCCCTTGTTTTACTCTCATTCAGTGATGACTGAGCTGCTGCTCACTAAATTTTATATTCTCTTAGCCCTTACTGCTTTGAAAATGTGACACTCTCTTCGTTGTTTCAGGCATTTCTGCCAAACGTTCCCTTAGAATCTGGTTCAGCTGTTTAAGGAACTTCACAAGAGGCGGGCTCTTTCATAGTGCCCATTTCTAAACCCTTAGCTCTCAGGTCATTGAACCTGTATTTGCTTATTTGTGGTGGACAAGAGAAGTGTTCTTGACAGTATGTGTATTATACCGCCGTAGAATTGTATAAACTGTTACATGACAGATCAGTGGATCTGTGTACATATGTTTATGACATATGATATAATAGTAAAAGCAGTGACATAATGCTCACAAGTGTGACTGAAATGGTTGGAATACCAGGTGTGGTTTTTTTGTTTTTTTTTTTACTAGCAAAGCAGTTTTTATTTTAAATTGTAAGTCTGGACCAATAATATGTTTTTCTCTTCTACAGAGTAGGTTATAAGTGAGTGAGATATAATTAATTATATTGAGATGAAATAATTGAGAAGTATTAACACATAGTGCAAAAGCTGTTATAAATGCAGTTTGTCGATTAAGATACAGTAACGCTAACGTTTCAGTCTATTCATATTCAGGCATCTGTTGCCCTTGTTATGGAAGTCAATAATGAAGAGTAAGAATTTTGGGGTATGGGCTACATACCTAGCAATTGATAGTGTTTTAGGGGGAATGTTGGTGCTGGGGGAAGTAGTAAAGAAAGTTAACATCAAACAACAAAGAGCCGGGACTTCCCTAGTGGCACAGTGGTGAAGAATCTGCCTGCCAATACAGGGGACATGGGTTCGATCCCTGGTCTGGGAAGATCCCACATGCCGCAGAGCAACTAAGCCCATGTTCCACAACTGCTGAGCACACGTGCCACAACTGCTGAAGCCCACGTGCCTAGAGCTTGTGCTTTGCAACAAGAGAAGCCACTGCAATGAGAAGCCTGCGCGCCGCAACGAAGAGTAGCCCCTGCTCGCCACAACTAGAGAAAGCCCGCGTGCAGCAACGAAGACCCAACACAGCCAAAAATAAGTAAATAAATTAATTTAAAAAAAATCAAAGAGCCTTCTCCTTTATTCTGTATACTTGCTTTCCAAAAGAAAAGAGCAGTGTGCACTTGACAGAGTTCAAAATATACTTACCTTCAAAAACTGATAAAATAGGGGCTTCCCTGGTGGTGCAGTGGTTGAGTGTCCGCCTGCCGATGCAGGGGACACGGGTTCGCGCCCCGGTCCGGGAAGATCCCACATGCCGCGGAGCGGCTGGGCCCGTGAGCCATGGCCGCTGAGCCTGCGCGTCCGGAGCCTGTGCTCCTCAACGGGAGAGGCCACAACAGTGAGAGGCCCGCGTACCGCAAAAAAAAAAACTGATAAAATAATAAAATGCCTCTTGAAGGAGTAATGTGAGTCTCTGTTGAGAAAAATTAATGGCAGTCAGCCCCTGTCATGAGCTGTCTTGTCATGCTCTTAAAATACCCTGTTAAAATCCTAATTTTCATAAATTTATTGAGAAGATAAGGTATTTTCTGTCAAGTGTTCTTGGATTTTCACAAAGATTATATTTGTTCCTGTGTCACACTCTTACTGTGAACTTAGTTAAAACAACACACATTTGTTACCTCATAGTTGCTGTGGGTCAGGAGCCTGGGCACAGCTTAGCTGGGTCCTCTGCAGGGCTGCAGTGCAGGTGCCAGTCAGGGCTGGGGTCTCATCTGAGGCTCGAAATGGGAAGCATTTGCTTGTAAGCTCACACGGTTGTGGGCAGAGTTCAGCCCCTTGTAGGCTCTTGGACTGAGGGTCTCGGTTCTTGGTGATGGTTGGCTAGAAGCCACCCTCAGTTCGTTTCCACGTGATTCTCTCCATAAGCAGCTTTACATTATTGCAGCCTTTTCAAAGCCGGCAAGAGTGTCCCTGGCAAGGCTGACATTACATTCCTATGTAAGGTAATCACATTGTCACCGTTGCTGTATTCTTTTGGTTAGAAGTAAGTCCCACCCACACTCAAGGGGTTACACAAGGGCATGAATACTAGAAGGCAGGGGATGTGGGACCACCTTAGAGTCTGTCTGCCACACAGTCCCACCAGTTTTATTCTTATTTCATATAAATCTGAGTTAAAGTTGGATTGCTCATGGGTTGTTGGTGAAAGAATGATGCTGAACCTGAATTGACTCCCGGACTCTTGTCACATGCTGAGCTGTTATGTCAAATCCTTCTCTCTTATAAATAAAATCGTAAATCAGCATTTCGTTTCTAAAAGCCCATTTCATACCAGATAAATAGCGAAATTGAACTCAGAAATCAATGGAAATAAACGACAAATATTTGCTTTTACAAAAATGTATTAAGTAAAACCAAACAATGTTATATGTCATTTGGGGATCTAATTTTCTGATCTGCTAGACTGACTGAGGTATACACACCCAGTAAGAATTGGACAGTGTGTATCTTCTTGCAGCAAGGTTGGTCTTTATTTAAAAACCCTTTGCTGTGAAAAAAAGATGGAAAAACTTAAAATACAGCTTAATGAATTAATATAAAGAGGACACCATGTAACTACCTCGTGCATTGCCAATATCTCAAAATTTCCTTCTCAATACTCTTCTGCTCAAAGGTAACCGTTATGCGGACTTTTATGGCAGCCACTTCCCACTTCCTAATCATATGAGGGAGTTTTACATCGCTCCAAAGGCCTTTCTGGCAGAGATTACTTGTCCACCACGCCGGAGTCCATCCATCCTCCTCGGAGGCATGCCAGCAGATGACGTGGCTCAGTGTCCTTGCAGCCAGGTGTGGCCAAGTGGCAGGTTCCTGTCAGCAGGGTGTGCTGTTGCCAGGGCAGTCCCGAAGACACCTGACTTGCTTCCCAGCTGGCCTTTTTCCTTCCATCCAGTTGGAATCTGGAACGACTCCTTTCCAACCTGCAAATGAAAACAGTGTCCTAGAGGACTGTGGACCAACGTGCTGGAGGGACCCCGGGTCCAGAGTGACTTCATGAAAAGGCTGCTCCACCAGCTGAGACCACTCACCTCAGAACAAGAGAGAAATAAACTTCTGTGGTTTAAACTATTGTATGGGTGGGTCTTTTGTGACTGTGGCTTAGCTTTTTACCTTAACTCTTACACCTTTAAACTAGATTCAGAATTGGGTTCGTCTGACTTGAATTTACATTGTCTTTTTTTTTTGCGGTACGCAGGCCTCTCACTGTTGTGGCCTCTCCCATTGCGGAGCACAGGCTCCGGACGCGCAGGCTCAGCGGCCATGGCTCACGGGCCCAGCCGCTCCGCGGCATGTGGGATCTTCCCGGACCGGGGCACGAACCCGTGTCCCCTGCGTCGGCAGGCGGACTCTCTCAACCACTGTGCCACCAGGGAAGCCCTACATTTTCATTTTAGTGTTTAGTAATGCCACTGAAAGTCTTTGGGAAATACTGGGGGAGGAAGATTTTTCAGGGTGATTTCAAGGTTGTCAGCTGGCCTGGTGCTATGTATAACATGCATTTGATTAAACACGTGTTTATTAGACTACATCTCCGTATTTTGCCTAAGTACCTATAGAAATCAAATAACGTTTTCTAGTACACATTTATCCAAAATTGTTTTTAACTTAATAGAGCTTAGGGGTGAATATGGTTTTTTTCTAGTAAAATAAGAATAGTTTTATAGACATTACATATTTTTCTTTAAAGGACTATTTTATTTTATTTATTTATTTACTTTTTGGCTGCGTTGGGTCTTCATTGCCACACGTGGACTTTCTCTGGTTGTGGCGAGCAGGGGCTTCTCGTTGTGGAGCATGGGCTCTAGACACACGGGCTTCAGTAGTTGTGGCATGTGGGCTCAGTAGTTGTGGCCCGTGGGCTCTAGAGCGCAGGCTCAGTAGTTGTGGTGCACGGGCTTAGGTGCTTCATGGAATGTGGGATCTTCCCAGACCAGGGCTTGAACCCGTGTCCCCTGCATTGGCAGGCGGATTCTTAACCACTGCGCCACCAGGGAAGCCCAGACATTACAAATTAGTTCAGGTGTGAGACTCCTCAAGGTAAATATTTGTCAAAATCCAATTCATTAATGTGAAGTGTGTCTAGTCCCACCATCTAGTGGAAATCTTTGCAATTTCAAGGACAGATAACATAAAGCTAAATGACAAAATAGATTTATTTTGATTATATTCATTCTGTTTAAGAATAATGTGGATAAACATTTTTATTTCTATCAAATAAACATAAAATCCTTCTGTCCAGTCACTTAGCAAACCCTGCCAGGTGTTGGATTCCAATTCCCACGGCTCTAATTCAAGCCTTCGTTCCTTCTCACTTGAAAATTTGCAGAAGTTTCCTAATTGCTGTTTGCCATCAATTTATTGCCACTTTGCTCCTGCCTTTGCACTGTCGCTGGGATTAGCTCAGCTCTTGTCCTTGCTCTCTGCAGAATTTATCTGTAGAAGCATCCCCATGTGTTCCTACAGTGCAGCCTGGCCCTTGCCTGCCCTTTAAGTCTTTATGTCCCATCACTTTCCTTCTCTTTATGCCCCATTCAGATTTCTTTTAATTAATTAATTTTACAGCAGGTCCTTTTTGGTTATCTATTTTAAATACAGCAGTGTGTACATGTCAATCCCAAACTCCCAATCTATCTCTCCCCCCACCACCCTTCCCCCCTGGTACCCAAGGCAATCTACAGACTCAATGCAATCCCTGTCAAATTACCAATGGCATTTTTCACAGAACTAGATCAAAAAATCTTAAAATTTGTATGGAGACACAAAAGAGCCTGAATAGCCAAAGCAAGCTTGAGAAAGAAAAACTCAGCTGGAGGAATCAGGCTCCCTGACTTCAGACTATGCTACAGAGCTACAGTCATCAAAACAGTATGGTACTGGCACAAAAACAGAAGTATAGATCAAAGGAACAGGATAGAAGGCCCAGAAATAAACCCATGTGCCTGTGGTCAATTAATCTATGACAGAGGAGGCAAGACTATACAATGGAGGAAAGATAGTCTCTTCAATAGATGGTGCTGGGAAAACTGGACAGCTACATGTAAAAGGATGAAACTAGAATATTCTTTAACACCATACACAAAAATAAACTTAAAGTGGATTAAAGACCTAAATGTAAGACTAGATACTATAAAACTTAGAGGAAAACATAGGCAGGGCACTCTTTGACATAAACTACGAAAATATCTTTTCTGATCCTTCTCCCAGAGTAATGGAAATAAAAACAAAAATAAACAAATGGGGCCTAATTAAACTCAGGAGCTTTTGCACAGCAAAGGAAGCCACAAACAAAACAAAAAGACAACCCACAGAATGGGAGAAAATGTTTGCAAATGATGCGACCGACAAGGGATTAGTTCCCATTCAGATTTGACTCTTAACTTCCAAACACGCGTCGTTTCCTGACTTCATCCTCTGCTTACCTTTTCTTTCTTTCCTTCATACACGACTCTGAGTGATGAAGTCATAGCATTTTACAAATTTCTGCTCAAATGATACCTCATTACCAGAATGCCTTATTGGAAGTAAACTGCATTTGATTCATTTGCAACTCAGAGAATTTCCTGTGATGTAATTTTGGGTTATTTGCATAATGCTTTAACTCTTGGTATGATTTGAGCTTTTTGAAGGCAGGCAAAGGTGGTCTCATCTTTGATGCTGCCACAGGTGGGTTGATCTGTGAATTCAGCTCTTACCGATTTGTAAGAGCTTTCTACAGACATGTAAAACATATGAAGGACTTTACTATTTCATTATTTATGTTGTATTTTCCTCAACATTTTGGGGGGTCTTTTTTTGTTTGTACTACTTCAGAAAAAGTTTTTTTTTTTTTAAACAGAAAAACCAAAAACAAAGTCCATAATCCCACATTAAAAAAAAAATTTGGGGTGGGGGACTTCTCTGGTGGCGCAGTGGTTAAGAATCCACCTGCCAATGTAGGGGACATGGGTTCAAGCCCTGGTCCGGGAAGATCCCACACGCTGCGGAGCAACTAAATCCGTGTGCTGCAACTACTGAACCTGTGCTCTAGAGCCCGCGAGCCACAACTACTGAGCCCACGTGCCACAACTACTGAAGCCTGCATGCCTGGAGCCTGTGCTCCACAACAAGAGAAGCCACCACAGTGAGAAGCCCGTGCACTGCAACAAAGAGTAGCCCCCACTCGCTGCAACTAGAGAAAGCCCACACGCAGCAATGGAGACCCAAAGCAGCCAAAAATAAATAAATTTATTAAAAAAGATTTTTTTTTTCTTTTTTACATGTTCACACACGCACTCACACAGTGAAAGGGTTTATATGTACATTGTTTTCTTAGTTCAGGCTTTTTCTTTGTTGAAACATCTCCCCTTATTGCTTCCCCGAGTTAACAACTTAGCATATGCCTTTTGTGTTTTTGTTTTCATGATAGTAATTATAGCTTGTGTGTGTGTGGCTATGTTGTGCCACCCAGACCTCCACCTCCTTGGATGGGATTGGCTGAGGGCTTTGTTGCAACTGTATCACATTTGAGCTTCCACTCCCTCAGTCCTTCTGCTCCCCAAGAGCGCCCCCAAGTAAACGTTTGCAGGAAAAGCTCAGTCTGGTCCCCAGGGAACTTGATCTATGCAGTGGGTGCCAGTAGTGGTCTGAGAAAGCAGACATGGCATTTTGGAATTTGGTCACCCTTAGGTGGGCTGGCACTGATGACTTCATCACAAGTTGTAGGTGAAATACGGATGGCAGCGGTGCAGTTAAAGCTTTTACTAGGGGTGGCTGGTCTGGCATACCAGTGCAAGCAGTTGTGCGAGCTGCTGGGCAGTACTATGTATTTGAAAAGAATAGGGCAATGGAAGAGAATGGCATTGGTGGCTGTGGCTGGGCCCTTTGGAAAAAGACAAAGGCCAAGCGTGGTTAATTAGCAATTAAAGGGTAAATGTGATAGCCAGAGGGCTCACCTGCTAGCCTGTGAAGAGACCACCTGCAGTCACAGCCCCCCCCCCCCCCCCAGCCTAGTATGGCTGGTAGAGCTCCAGAGGAGGTTGGATGCTCAGCCCTGGCGGGTGTTCTACCTCAAGGTCAGGGCCTTGACCAGGAAGAGGGACCTGACCCTGAGATGCAGGATGGGGACGTCTCGATTGGTGCATTCAAGTTTGAATCCCAGGTACCTCTGGGACCTGCAGAAGTAGCTACTCCTCTCTGTTAAAGGCCAGCCCCCTTCTCTCTACCCGCCAGTCCCCCAGCTTAAAGACAGTGCAAGAGGGTTCTATCTTGAGAAATACACATCCTCCCTCAGGAAATGCCACCTCTTTTGGCCATTAAGTCACTACATAACCTGGCCAAGAGGTACCAGGGCCTGTTAAGGGAGTGGATGAGACGGGCTGGTCAGGGAACAGAAACCCTATAGTCATTGGAACAGGGAAAGTTTAAAGCATTATTAACTAGTAATGGGATTAGCTGACAAGAAGTAAAGAAAACTGAGGATTACAATAATAGCAGACGCAGGGAGCATCTACCTGCGGCAGTGTCGAAGGAAGGAACAAAACTGGAATGACCTGGCCAGGTGACGTCCACCAGCCTCTGTCATCTATTGTCCCTGTATGGGCAACTTGGGCTCTTTAATGGAGTGACCATGGGGCTGGGGCGGAGGCTACGCGTGCGCCCAACAGCATGGCGCTCCCACTCACCAGGGCCGATCTCGCCGTTGCCTCTGTTGAATTTCCAATGACACACTGAACTCTGGGTCCCCAATAGTACTGAACTTTGAGAACAGTCACTTGGGGGCTAGTTGGCAATACTGGACCCCTTGTGCCCCCAAAGGTGCCGTTATTCGTCTTGACTCGAATCCACATGTATTCCAGGCACGGGTTTGCCTTTCCCATATGCAGGGCCTCAGTGAGCTCCGTAATACAAGGCTCACAGAGCCTTTGACCCACTGACACAGAATCCTGCATAGCATCGCCCTGGATATAGGAACCCACTTTACAGCAAAGGAGCTGCAGTGGGCACGTGATCATGGGACCCACAGGTTCCGTCACAGCCACACACCCAGAAATGCCAGCCCAACAGAGTGGTAGAGTGGTGGGTAGCAGGCTGAGCTCAGGTGACCTCCAGGCTGCAGTATACACTGTACGTCAGTGACCATTGCAGGATGCAGTGTCCCCAGTGTAGATAATTAAGGGCTCTGGGAGCCAAAAGGCGGCAGTGGGAGTGGCCCTGCTTACCATCACTCCCAATGCCCCTCCCAATAAATTTGTGTTTCTCTCTCCAGATACCTCTGGGTTCTGCAGGTTTAGTCTTGACTCCCCAGGGGAAACCCACCAGGGACAAAGGAAAAGTACTGTTGGATTTCAAGCTGTAGCCGCTGCACAGTCATTTCAAGTTCTGTACTCCAATAGACTGGCAGGCAAGTGAGGTACTCTCCATCCTGCTAGGGGTGACCTCCTGTTCACCAGAGGTCAGGGCTGCCGTTACATAATGGGGCAGGAAAGCATCTACGTGGCACCCAAGTGATGTGATTGGCCACCTCTTGGTCCTCTGACCAAATTTGCTGGTAAATGCAGTGGCCGTGGCCTGAGAAGGGCATGGTGACCAGGGACTTACACCCCTCAGGGATGAGG
Organism: Delphinapterus leucas; assembly: GCF_059928025.1. Lineage (NCBI taxonomy): Eukaryota > Metazoa > Chordata > Mammalia > Artiodactyla > Monodontidae > Delphinapterus > Delphinapterus leucas. The sequence continues at coordinate 1,504,868 of NC_143133.1, read as the reverse complement.
GTTTGGGTCACGATCAGGCAAGCTACCTAGACCAGCAGAGGTGCCAAGCCAGGGTGAGGGGAACCTCAGAATGGGTAGGAGAGGGAGGTGAATAGCATTTGCAGCTTTGAGACCAGCTGCAGGACAAGGACAGGCAGTTCACCCCATTAACCTTCCTTTTAAGTCCCCTCAGGAAGAGGCCCAGCAGAGTCCCGAAGGAGCTGCTCCCAGAACATACCTGAGCTGCGCAGTGTAGTGAACACTGTGGGTGCCCCGAGCCCCCACTCATCACCCCAGCTGCTGCTCACCACACAGCCCCTCCCGATGGTTGCCTCAGCTGCAAAGAGCTTCTTTGCCCAAGGGCACACCATTTTCCCAGGAGCAACCAGGTAATGACTGGTGGGTGCTGGGGAATAAAGGCTCAGCTCCCTTGACCCTGTGGGGGACAACTATACAGGACCATGCCAGGTCCAGAGCAGGCCTTTGTAGCGGCCGCATCTTGGACCAGTCCTCCCTCCTTCACTCCCCTACAGACGTTGATCCTGAGAGCGCTACCCCAAAACCTTTCTGAATGCAAGCCTTCATCTCGGGGTCAGCCTCCCAGGGACCAGACCTGTGCCACTGTATGGGTATAACATACTCATGTACATGAATGGGGAGATTTGGTCATTGTTTTAAAAAATGGGATCATATTTTCACAGATCTCTGCATCTTCAAGTCAACTAATACAGCTCATTCTTTTCAATGGCTCTGCGCTTCATGGTGTGGATGTTACATAATTTATTCATCGACTGCCCTCATGATTGGTATCTCCTTTGTTTTCAGTCCTTTGCCGTAAAGCAATACTGTCATAAATGTTTTGCTTTAAACCTATTTACTGTTGCACATATTTCTGTGAAACAGATAGCCAGGAGTGAGGTGGTTTGGTTAGATGATTTATACATTTATATCTCTTTGTTTTGATTGAGGTTACAACACACACACACACACACACACAGCACAACTATCCTAAGATTATAGTTCAAAATTTCACAAACTGAACACCCGTATAACCTTCACCCAGATCAAGAGACGGAACATTGGTAGCATCTCAGAGGCCCATCTTTCCTCCCTTTGGGTTCGTTCTTTTCTTCCCAGCTCCTGAGAGTGATGCGCGTATTTTTAACTTTAATAAGTGTCGACACTGTGCTTTCCAAAAAGACCCTAACCATTCACCTTTTTACCAGCAATGAGTGAGACTACCTCTTCTTCTCCATCTCCAATTATACTTGATTTGTGTCTCCCTGACTACTAGGGAGTTTGGGTATTGCATCATGTTTGTTTGCTCTTTGGATTTGCTATTTTGTGTGTTGCCTCTCCCTGTCTTTTGCTCACTTTTCCATTGAATTGTTTCTTTTTTGGTCAGTGTAACTTGTATAATAAAAATATTAACCCTTTGTCTTTTTTGTCCCAAACAGTTTTCCCAATGTATTATTTTCTTTCAGAAGTGGTGCTAGTTATACCATCCCTATTCATTAATCTGTCCTTCTCTACTGCATTAAAATACCATCTTCGTTGTATATTAAATTCTCATAAGTCCTGGGGTCAGTTTCTGGATTGTCTACTCTGTTTTAGAGATCTTTTTGTCTATTCCTATTCAAATACCTTGTGGATTTGATTACAGTGCCTTTATAGTATGTTCTGATAACCTGGCAAAGCAAGTCTTCTTTTATTTTTTAAAAAAAACTTACCTTTCTGGGTCCTGCCTGGTGGTCCAGTGGCTAAGACTCCACATTCCCAATGCAGGGGTCACAGGTTCGATCCCTGGTCAGGGAACTAAGATCCCGCATGCTGCACGGTGCAGCCGAAAAAGACCCTTACCTTTCTTCTCTATTTTCAGACATTTAATATTTCATGTGTACTTTGAAATTATTATTTTTTTCAATTAAAAGAACCCTGTAGGGTCTCTGATGAGAATTACATTAATTAAAAAAAAAAAATATATATATATGTTTATTTGGCTGTGCCGGGTCTTAGTTGTGGCACACGGGATCTTCATTGCTGCGTGCGGGATCTTTTAGTTGTGGTATGCGGGGTCTTTAGTTGAGACACGCGAACTCTTAGTTGCGGCATGTGGGATTTAGTTCCCTGACCAGGGATCGAACCCAGGCCCCCTGCATTGGGAGCATGGAGTCTTAGCCACTGGACCACCAGGCAAGTCCCTGCATTAAATTTATATTTAGGAGAATTAAATATTTTGTTCATATCTCAGTGCTGTGTATTCGCATTTGTATAGATCATGCTTTATGCCATTTTATAAGATTTTAAGTTTCCATCATTGAGTGCCTTGTGCTTTTCTTGTTAAATTAATCCTGAGTATAACTTTCCTCTATCGTAAGTGAAAGATTTCCCCCATTTGCATTTCATCGTTGTTATCGTTGCTATAGAGAGAACGTACATCCCAGAGGTTACGAGCCGAAACTTGAGTCATGTTGCCTGGGGTTGAACCCAGGTTCCATCACTTCCTGTCCAGCCCAAACTTATTAAAATTAAAACAAAATCTAAATGAGAAGTTTGTATTAATGATATTTTACTGAAGTTGTAATTGTTCCATTACAATGTTATTCAGTCTAAGAACTTCTTCACCTTTAATACTTACAAGCTTTCTGTAAAATGGTGAACTTGGGTTTTCAGAATCAAGTATTCAAATGCAAATAACAAGTAATACTTTTTAATAAACACTGCATGATTACATAGATCTGTCTCCAGTTAATTTGAAGATACTTTGCATAAATGTTTATTACAATGGTAGTATGCATTTTGGTTGTAAATTTTACTACATTGTTTTAATTAAGTAAATAATGAGTAAATGATTATAGAGGCTATTGTCAATGTTTAGCTAATTATGTGATTTTAATTTCTTTATTCTCTCATGCTTCCTTTCTGTGTCTTTTAAAGCTGCAGAAGTGGTGGACAAATCCAGTGTTGGGTATTCAGTACTACCTGAAGATGGGAAGAATCAATCACTGGAAAAAAAGGTGAAACCTTGCAAGTATGACTAATTCTAAACAGATAACTTTCATTCATTCAATAAATACTTATCAAGTGTCTACTATATGCTAGGCACTGTGGATGCAACGGTTAAAAAAACAAAAGGAGTTCTTCTCCAGGAGCTGATAGTTTAATTTGTATGAGGGGACTCGGAAGACAGAGAAGCACAATATTTCTCTATGACGTGGTGAATTAGTGTCACTGTAGGAGACAGGGCCAAGTGCTTTGGGAACGATAGGGGAGATGGCTAACCCAGTTTTTGTGCTGTTTCGTTCTGCTTTTTCTGGGAGGTGGGGAGAGGAATCTGGGACGTTTGTCTGAAGTATGAACACTCTGACTTGAGGTCTAAAGGATGACTAAGAAATGGTCAGTCTAAAGATCCTCACCTTTAGAGAGTGGGGGAAGGACTTTGGGAAAAGTTTTTAGGTTAGGGGAAGAGAGCTTGGAACTTCGGGGTAGTGGAAATAAAGAGAAGTTCAGAAAGAAAGGGGTATAAAATTTGCAATGGGTGAGTTACGTGGTTTGGGCTTGGGAGAGAGATGAGAAGAGGTCGTGTTATTACCCAAGACCTTCTATAGGAAGCAGTGGTGGAGGTGGCATAATAGTTAAGAGAGTGGGCTCTGGAGCAAACTACCTGTGTCCAAATCCAAATCTAACTTAGTCTAATGTAAGCTCCCTTAGTAAATCCCTGGATTGATGGGATGGTTATTTGCCCCTGAAGTGGAAGGAGCGGCATCTTTGACAGAAAAGGGACTGTGCAGCCCTTTGAAAGTGAATGGAAATTCTCTCTCCCAAAGGTGTTCAAACTGTGCTCCTTCGATCCCTAAGGCAGAGGTCTTCAAATCGTTTTGCTCCCTTTCTCACAGACTTTTGAAAAGCCATGTATCTCCTGACATACTTTTAAGTTGACGTTTAAAATATTTATCACAAGTTTAAAAAGTTTCATAGGACATGATTTCTGGTGGATTAATAATATTGACATTTAAAAAAACTTATATCACAGTTTAAAATATGTCCACTAATATCTAAATACTACACTCTGATAACTTGATATCTACAATCATTCCTTTAAAAAATACATGAGCAGGATATTCTTCAACAATCTGAATTTTTATATTTTCCTTTTCCTTCTTGACTCCTTTTCTTGTATACTTCTCCACAGAATTTTTATTTTGATATAATTTTATGTTTGGAAGTCTTTTCTTAAAAAGCATATAATATTTCTCTGCAATAAAAATGACTATAAGTTTAAATTTTCTGTGATCATGTGACTGTGTTAAAACATTTTCTTTCAAAATTATTTTTAAACTATTATTGGTATACGTTTGTTCAGAATAGCATAAATATATCATAAAATCTGAAAAGTAAACATAAAAAATAAAATTTTATTGTAAATGAATCCTACAATGAAACGGAGAGATGCTTTTTCCCCCTCAGTCTGTGAATTGATGAATGAATATTGCACATTGCTAGATCGAAACAGGAAGAGGATTGCTGCCGAACTGTATTTTTAAAGAAATTTTAGTAGGTAGATTAACATATTATCGACTAGTTGTGGTGATTTAATTTTCTCTATAAATGGCCTTTGGTTGGAAGTTGTCAGTGATTCATCCTCACTCTTATGCACATGTGCAGCACACTCCCCTCCACAGCATCTCCTGTTACACACATGGTGCCAGCGCAGGGCTGTGGTGGGAGACTTTCTAAACTAACTCCTGCCTCTTCCAGCCCAGGATGCAGATATGCACTCCTACCTGGTTGAGAAAAACCACTGCTCTGGAAGACACTCCATAGTTCATTAGAAAGTTGGGTCATAGTTAATGTGAAGCTGTGTTCCCACTTTACCTTAGATGAGTTTTATCAGATTTTACTTTGGTTTAGACCTGTCTTATGAATCCATATTCTAGTGAAATATTTTCCATTTTTCTATAGAATCTTAATTCTCTTACGAGCCAGACATCAAGAGTTTCCATCAAGTTCTCTTCTCAGTCCTCCAGTATCAGACTCACAGATCAAGTGTCTACTGACCAAAACCAGAAGAATATCAGCTCATTGGCTTCTTCCAGGTGTTTAATTCCACAGTGTGACCAAGAGGCTTCAGTTCTACAGAAAATGGAACATAAGAGAAAACACGTACCAAAGGAAAGCATAAATAATGAAAACAATGAAGAAAGCATGAGTCTGAAAAGAAAACATATCACATGTAATAATTCATCAGAGAAAACAAGTAAACTTACGGCATTGGAAGAAGATGCTGATGAGGTTGAAACCCACCTAAATTCTAGGAACTCAAAAGCATTCACAAACGATTTTTGTGATATTAGGTATTTGGATGCTTTGGAGAAAAGCCAGCTGATTGAAATGCTCAAACAGGCAGTAGCTCTGGTGGTAACTCTGATATATAAGGATGGCTCAACTCAGCTGAGAGCAGACCAGGTTAGTAAACGGTGTTGGTTTTTGTTTGTTTGTTCTGTTTTGTTGGCACCATGAAAGAAACCCATTTTCTTAGTGTCTGATTTTGATAGGAGCGCAAGAAGTAAGATTTTAAGCTTTCTCCTTTCCCCCAGGGGTGAGTGACTGACACTGCATAGTTCTCATGAGGTTGTTAAGAAACTGCTGAATGTTTTCCATTTTATATTCCACCAGCAAAGTGTGAGTTTCCAAATTCTCCACCTCCTTGTCAATACTTGTTGTCTTTTTTATTTTAGCCATTCTGCTGTGTGTGAAGTGGTATTTCACTGTGGTTTTAAATTGTATTTCCCTAATAACTGGTGACATTAAGCATCTCCTCATATGCTTACTGGCCATTTGTGTATCTTCTTTGGTGAAACGTCTTGAAATTCAAGTCTTTTGCTCATTTTTAAATTGGGTTATTTGTGTTTCATTTTGGATCTGTAAGGATTCTTTATATATTTTAATACCAGTCTCGTCAGATATATGATTTGCAGTTCTCCAAATCTGTGGCTTGTTTTTATCAATTTCCTGATGGTGTCTTTTGAAGCACAGAATTTTTTAATTTGATGAACTCCAGTTTACCAAGTACTTTTTTATTGCTTCTGCTTTTGTTGTTAAATTTAAGAATGCTTTGGGACTTCCCTGATGGTCCAGTGGCTAAGGCTCCGCACTCCCAATGCAGGGGGCCCGGGTTTGATCCCTGGTCAGGGAACTAGATCCCACATACTGCAACTAAGAGTTCGCATCCTGCAACTAAAGATCCTGCATGCCGCAACGAAGATCCCACACGCCTCAAGGAAGATCCTGCATGCTGCAACTAAGACCTGGCACAGCCAAATAAATAAATAAATATTGCTTTAAAAAAAAGAATGCTTTGCCTATACCAGGTCATGAAGATTTACTGTATTTTCTTCTAACAATTTATAGTCTGAGCTCTTAAATTTAAACCTGTGACCCGGGACTTCCTTGGTGGTCCAGTGGTAAAGTATCTGCCGTACAATGCAGGGGACGTGGGTTCGATCCCTGGTCAGGGAACTAAGATTCCACTTGCTGCAGGGCAACTAAGCCCGTGCATCACAACTACTGAGCTCATGTGCCTCAACTAGAGCCCACGTGCCCTGGAGCCTGCGCGCCACAACTAGAGAAGAAAAAAAAAAAACCCACACGCCACAACTAGAGAGAAGCCTGTGCGCCACAACAAAAGATCCTGCATGCCTCAACGAAGATCCCGCGTGCTGCAACTAGACTATGGCATACCCCACCTTCCGGGTTTCCATTTCTAGAAAACTGCTCCCATCAGTAAACCACTCAACCTCAGGGCTGTCAAGAGGCTCATCTAGAAGATCAGGCCTGCTGGAGTAAGTTTGCTCTCTGGTCTCTATACACTGATGCACTAAGTGTCCATTCTTGGCCGCTGGAAGCAGAGTTGCTGGGTTCAGGGTTTGGCACACCTTTAAGGGAATGTCGGGGGTTCCATTAGGAGGGCCTGATATCTTGTTAACCTTCCTCCAGTCAACTAATGATGTCCTTTGACTTCTAGCACAGATTGTACCTGATGAGGGGTTAACACATCTAAGTGTTGTCCTAGGGTGAGCTTGGAAGCCTCATTAACCAATAGAGCCGTGGCTGCTACTGCTCACAGGGAGTTTGGCCATCCCAGGGCCACCGAGTCCAGTTGTTTTGAAAAGTAAGCCACCAGTCTTTGATCTGGCCCCAGCTTTCAGGTCAGAACTCCGAGTGCTATCCCTGACCTCTCATGGAGTATAGGGTGAAGGGTTTGTCTGACATTGGAAGCCCCCATGCTGGTGTCCTACTCAACTCAGTCTTTAGAGTCTCAAAGGCCCACTGGTGGCCCCTATTCCCTTTCTTCCCCCTTCAGAGCCTCATATAGGGGTTTTGCTGTAAGGCCATAATTTGGAGTCCAGATACAATAGAACCCAGCCATCCTGAGAAAGCCTTGGAGTTGTCTCTTCGTGGTTGGAGATGGTAGTGCGCTAATTGCTGTCTCAATCCATGGCCAGGACTTGCACTCCTGGGGTCAAAATAAATCCTAAATACTGAACACTGTTGTGAAATCTGAGCCTTTGTCAGAAAATTAGGACCTTAACAGTATTCTGAGCTGAAACTTGCTTTGTCTCACTACTTATTAGCAGATCATCAATATATTGTGATAGAGTTCCATTTTTCAGGCTTAGTTCCCTCAATTCTTTTGCTAACGAGTTTCCAAACAAATGGGGACTATCCTGAAAACCCTGCAGAAGCAATGTCCAAGTGTATTGAGTAGCCTCCAGAGGGTCAGGGTCCCTCCATTCAAAGGCAAAACAGGTATGAAGGGACTTCCCTGTGGTGCAGTGGTTAAGAATCCACCTTCCAATGCAGGAGACGTGGGTTCTCTCCCTGGTCGGGGAACTAAGATTCCACGTGCTGCGGGACAGCTAAGCCCACAGGCTCTAGAGCCTGTGCACTGCAGTGAAGATCCTGAATGCCACAACTAAGACCTGATGCAGCCAAATAAATAAATATTATATATATATATATATATATATATATATATATATATACACACACACTTTCCTCCCTTTCCAGAAGAAATTTTTTAAAAAATGGTATTGAGATTCTGGATGTAGAGAAATACAGAAAAATGCATCTTTGAGGTCCAACACAGAAATACTGAGTGCTTCCTGGCACTTGGGCAAGGAGGGTGTGTGGGTTTGGCACCACTGGGTGAATAGGGATGACTGCCTAGCTCACTGCTCGTAAGTCTTGCACAAACCGATACTCCCCATCATGCTTCTGAACAGGGAGGATTGGGGTGTTACAAGGGGATTGGCAGGGCCTAATGACTCTGTGTTTTAGGAATTTGGTGAGCAGCTGTTGGATCCCCCTCAGGGCCTCAGGCTTTAAAGGATATTATCGCCAGGAGCTGGGGCCAGCTGGGGTTGTTGTTTGGCCATCCCACAGGAGGGTGCTCAGGACATTCCCTTTCCCGGTGCCCCTCCTTCCAGAAAAAGGCACACTGATTCCTGCCCAGGTGGTTCCTGGGCTGCTGGTCTGGTCTTCTCAGCTGTCTAGTGTCCCCTCAAGATGGCGGGTGGATCAGAGCAGCTAAGAGCTGTGTTTTCTTTCTTAATCTCCTATCCGTGTTGGCCTCCTTTGCCATGTCCTCGTTGTTATAGACCTTGAAGGCCTCCCCTACCAAGGTTGACAATGGGGTTTGGGGCCCAGCTTCAAGTTTTTGTGATTTCCTCCTGATATGAGAAGAGGACTGGGTGATAAAATGCATGGCCGATAGTGACCTCCCTTGTGCAGACTCAGGGTCTGTATTGGTGTACTTCCTGAATGCCTCTGTCACCCGACTCAGGAAGACTGCTGGGTTTTTATCTTTTTCCTGTGTAATCTCTTGGACCTTATCATAATTTACAGGCTCCACCATATGCCTTTTCATTCCTTCTGATAAACAAGTAATATAACGTCTCATCCTGGCTTGGCCTACATGATCCTCACAATCCCAGTTGGGGTCCTGTTGTGAGATTGCGTCACCAGTTCAATAAATCTGGTGCTGTGCGTTGGTGGCCACTAGGCTGTCTGTGTGTTCCCTGGCCTTTCTTAGTATACATTCCTTCTTGTCCAGGGGGCAACAGTGGTTCAGAATAACTGTAATTCTTGCCATGTCAGGGAAAACATTAACCCCAGCATGGTAAATTTGTCCCTAAACTTGTCAGGGTTCTATGAGAACCTGCCAAACCCCTCCTTACGGATTCCTAAGTCTCTCATCGAGAAGGAGACATGCACTCTAGTAATTCCCAATTCCCATCAGCTACTTCCCAGAGGGGGTAAAGGCCCTGTGGTGTGAAAGTGGGGACTAATTTTGAACCTGATCAGGGCCCCACTGGGGACAGCACTGGGGGCTCTGGTTTCAGGGCTCCTGGCTAAATGGGGTAAGGTGGGGGTCGAGGGACTGAAGGTGATGTTGAAGGGGAAGAAGCCCAATGAGAAAGAGGCCCAATGTGCCAATGACTAGTTGGCGGTTGAAAGGGGATCTGTGAGAAAGTCTGGCACTAAATCTGCTGGGGACAAAACAGAAATAGAGGCCGCACACACAACAGGAGTCCCTCAAACCGGGGTCTTGATAAAGTTTCATAAAGGCCTGCACGTAAGGGACCTCCCCCCATTTTGGGGACTGCTTACAATATTTTGGTCCAGTTGTAAAATGGTGCTAAAGTTAAGGGATCCATTCTGTGGCCAGTTCTTCCGGTCACCCAAGGCATATTGGGGCTAGGCTGTGTTGCAAAAGAAGATGGTTTTTAAACCATCTAATTTAAACTGTCCCGAATTTTTACGAGTTTTAATCTTTGGGGGCATTTCCCATGTTTACATATAAATCTGGCGGCTAACAAACTGAGATCCTGCAGCTGGGTGGAGTCCTCAAGACCCGGCATAACAAAACCAAAGGGTGAGATGACAGAGGAGATCTCAGAACTCCCTTCCCCACAGTTGAACACACAGGACAGAGAAATATTGGGGGGTTGTGTAAAGTTCACCTCAACAGGGGCCTCGGGGGCTGTATGAAGTAAGGAAAAAGAAATAGGAGAAAGAGAGAAAGCCTGCTCTTTCGGCCTGCCCCTCTGCGTGTGTCTATTCAGGCAGTTCCAGTCTGCTGTGCTCTTCCACAAGGGCCAGTGGAGGGAGGCACTCCGTCCACCACCGACCAGGGTGATCAGACCCAGAAACCAGTGCTGGTGGGACTCTAACCCACAACTGGGACTTTAACCCAGGAAAAAGAAGTTGAGAAGTTTGTGACGACTGGGCTTCCAGCCACTGCACAGTATGAGGATTGAACCTCTGTCACTGTCAGAAATCTCCCCTCAAGGAAAGCCCACCGGACCAAGATCTGCACGGTATGAGGCAAGCCTCTCCCACCTCTGTCACCTGTCAGGGTGAGCCGGTGCCAGCCAGAGGGAGCATGGTCTCACCAACTAAGGAGTTAGGCTGTAGTTGCCCAACACTCACTTCTCAGAAGGATGTGACAGAGAAGTAGGAGAGGACAGAGAAAGGAGTTGTAGAGAGAGAGAGATCAGAAGAGGGAAAATGGACAAAGGGAAAATGGAAGGGGAAAGCTGCCTGAATGAGGATAGTGGCACCCCTGGGGCAACCGAAGGCAGACTTACCAATCCCTGCAGCACTGAAGCAAAGATTCAGGTGGCCACGTGTCAGCGGCAAGGAAGCTGCAATCGGCTGTACCAGATGGGCGCAGATCCTCTCTCAGAGGGGCAAGGAAAAAAAGAAGGCCCCACAGGTCCCAGCAGAGTTGCCAAAAAGTGTTACCAACCTGGGCCCTTGGACTCTTTAATCAATAGAAATCGACAAGAGGCCAGATGAGAATTTCAGGCAAGGCTTTATTGGGGCTCCTGCTACAGCACAAGGGAGCAAGAACAAGAGACAGGTTCCCTTGCCTGCCCCCTGAGAGGACCTGCTTGGGTCCTTAAATGGGGTAAAAATGGGGGTGGGTCTGTGCGTTGGGCATAAGGCACAGCTTAGGGGTCTGCCCACCCCCTTGGTGGTGCCGTGTGCAGAAATGATGCACCGTGCCCTGCTTTTGCTCCCAGCACCTCAGAAATGGCAGTTTGTCTTTGGCCTTTTTGTATCCTATTGCTTATTATTGTCCCAGCTTGCCCATGCATGCCGTTATTTTTAGTCACTTGTAGTTTCTTTGTATCCTATTGCTCAAGGAGACATTTGTCCAGGTGCAAGCACTCTGGTAGAGGATCCCAAGTCCCAGCCTGGCTCAGTTTTGCCATCTTAGCAGTATTGAATTTTCTGATCCATGAACAGGGGGTGCCCTTTCATTTATTTAAAACTTCAATTTCTTTTAGCAATGTTTTGTAATTTTCAGTGTAGTGTATAAATCTTGCTTTACCTTTCACTTTTTTTTTTTTTTTTTTTTTTTTGCGGTACGCGGGCCTCTCACTGTTGTGGCCTCTCCCGTTGTGGAGCACAGGTTCCGGACACGCAGGCTCAGCGGCCATGGCTCACGGGCCCAGCCGCTCCGTGGCATGTGGGATCTTCCCAGACCGGGGCACGAACCCATGTCCCCTGCATTGGCAGGCGGACTCTCAACCACTGCTCCACCAGGGAAGTCCTACCTTTCACTTTTGAAAGGCATTTTTATGGGGTAAAGAATTATAAGTTGATAGTTTTTTTCTTTCAGTAGTTTAAAGATGTTATGCTGCTGTCTTCTAACTTGCTTTGTTTCCCATAAGAAATCTACTATCACCCTTATCTTTGTTTCTTTCTAGGCAATGTGTCCCATCCCCCCTCCCCAGCTTCTTTTAAGGTTTTCTCTTTATCACTGCTTTCAAGCAATTTGATTATGATGTAACTTGGTGTAATGTTTTTCATGTTTCTTGTACTTGGAGTTTATTAATCTTCTTGGTTCTACAGCTCAGCTTGGGAGAATTGACATTATTATTTTGAGTTTTGTAGTCCTTAAACATGCATGTGTCTCTGTTATGGAGGTCTTCTCTGATTTCTTTCATGAGTATTTTATAGTTTTCAGTATACAGATCCCATACATGTTGTATTGATTTCTATCTAAGTATTTAATTTGGTGGAATAGTTATTATAAATGGTAATTTCTTTTTTAAAAAGTTTATTTGTACATGTTCATTGTTAGTGTATGGAAATATAATTGATTTTTGTATTTTGATCTTGTATCCTGCAACTTTGCTAAACTCACATATTAGTTCCAGGAGGTGTTTTGTTTTGTTTTGTTTTGTAGATTCCTTTGGGTTTTCTACACAAACATTTATGTTATCTGTATATAGGGACAGTACAGTTCTTCCTTTCTAATTTATACGCCTTTTCTTTCTTTTTCCTGCTGTATTGCATTGGCTAAGACTTCCATTATGATGTTGAATAGGGAGGAGACCAGATTTGGAGAGTGAGATCATGGGTTTGGCTTTTGACCTTGATTGTCATTAAAAGAGGTGTTCATTTACAAATTTTAATTTTAGGCCTTTTCTTTCTGCTTAATTAAAAAACTTGACAGATCTTTCTTGAATAAATGCATTGTTTATGTTTGATTTTGGAACTTTATTTTATTGTGTATTCACAGGCTCTGGTTTCCTCTGTTGAAGGCATTGTGATGTTACCAAGGAGCCATGCAGAGAAAGGCAGTGGTCCTCTGGCTGCCCCAGCCTCTGACAGTGTTCTGGAGGAAGGCTTCATGCCCAGTGACCAGTGTATCTACATAAAAACTGAGCCCTCTTCCATTTGGGACCAAGAACAAGAGGCACATCATCAATTTGCCAGGTAAGAAATCTTCACTAATTACCTTAAATCCTACTTATTCACCTGCTTTATCCTAATTTAGAGTTTCCCAAGCTCCAGTTTTAGTTATTTAAACTTTCAGAAGTTTTGTATGAGCACATGAAAATAAAATGGATCTAAATGACAGAAACCGCTACAAACACCCTCTCTCCCTCAAAGAGCTTCTGGAATGGAGGGTCCGTCCATGGGAGCCTGCTCCGGGATTTGAGTCAACATCGCAATGAGAGGCTGGTGAGAAAAGCATCATCTTAAGGCGTGAAAACCCACTGTCGCTGCTGGAGCCCTGGCTGATTTCCTCATTACACTTGTTCTCTCACTCACGGCCTTAGAAAATGAAGTTAACACTGCCTTCAAAGAGTAAATAGTCCTCAATACCACCAAGATATTACTAATTTCAAAGCTTCATTCTGTGAAAATAGAGAAGAAATGTCTCACGTGTATTTGCCTTCCTAGAATCTTAGAATTTCAGAACAGGCAGGGATGCTTCTGCTGCCCCTTCTCAATCCTGAAAAGTCTCGTCGTGGGTTGGAGCCTGTGCCCCTCATCACTGTTTCTTTGCTCACATTGTCAGCCTGACTCACTTCTGCTTTGGGTGGGGACATCCACTTCCTGTTTGCCCAGCCCTCTGCACTCAAGTCAGTTAGGTGCCTGGAAGGAGCTCCTTGAAGCCACTGCCCTGAAGAGGGTGAGAAGGTGGGGGCCTGGTCCTGGCCCTTCCTGCCTAATACATTCTCGCTGGGCTCTGGGTGGGTTTTAGGTAGTTGTTGTGTCGGTTCCAGCCTACGGATAGTGATGCTCTCTAGGCTGGGAGTGCCTGAGGCACTGGTTCCGCCTGTATTCCTCACACCAAGCCCCCACAGACATTTCCTCCATAGGGGCCAATGCTGTAGCTGGACCAGCCCTTGTGGTTCTTATGATCACAGGACACGCTTCAGCAAAAACCATTAGGGAATTTGAGGAACAAGATTTATCACTCACAAGTTCTGGAGAGTACACAGAGAGGTTATGGGTAGAGAAAGAGAGAGAGAGAGAGTGCATGGACCTGGGCCTCTGCCCTTATTAGGGTTTGAAGGTGGGGTGTCTAGGTTTTCACGGATTCACTCTTTACTGGCTAATTTAAAGCATAAGAGCAGGAATTAGGGCACAGGAAGGTTGAGAAGCCGTGTCATCACACAGTCAGTTATCTGGGTTACCCAGGGCTTTCTGGAAGAGGGAGCTTCATCTGGTTCCTTCTCTGGTTGTTTTGCCAGCAGCTGTGTTGCATAGCTGGCAACATGTCTATTCAGGATGGATGTCTTTGAAATGGATGCCTTGGCAATCAAAGCGTGATGTTAGGCATGTACACCACAGTGTGTACACGGGATGATGTTTGACAATAGAGCACTCTGCTCCCAAGAACCTGTAACCTTTTTTTCCCATAATTTTCTTTTGAAAGAACAATTGGGCGGGCTTTTTCTACGGAAGCCCTCTGTGAGAATAGGGCCCTAATATTCGGACAGCGCTTTCTGAATTTATATATTCTACTCGACATTCTCCACTTGGACATCTGATGGTCACTTCAGCTCCGATCCTCCCTGTGCCTTTTGTTTAGCAGATGTGGCATAATTGACTTCTGTAACTGACTTAGAAAATACACTGTGTTTTAGCCACTTTGTCTTACAAGATATTCTTTGTGTCGCTCGTCCTTTCTTAAGCTAGAAATCAGCTAGGGTTTGTCTCTTAGTGGGAGAGATCATAGTTGTTAGATGGCCTTATTGAGAACTTCCGGGTTTCCAGCTACAAGAGCATCAAAGTGGGAGGATGCTCCAGTAGTCCCAGCTTAACTCCCTCATAAGCTGCCCCCACTCCTACACACCTCTCCAGGTCCAGCAGAGGCAAGACCTGAAGCTGTGCTGTCAGCAGTGGCCCTCTTCAAGGAAAATCAAAGTGAAAGCGCACAGAAAAATGCAAAAAGCCTGAAATTGTCTGCCTGCGGAGCAAGCAGAGCTAATCGGACCCCAGGTTTCCTTCTTCCTCAGCCTTATCTGAAGACCCTCACTGATGTATTAATAAGCAGTTACCATAAAGGGGGATTAATACCTTGGGCCCTGGCAGCAGCAAGATTGGGTCTCAGACCTCAGCTTTGCCACTTCTCAGTTGTGTAAGGCTGGGAAAATTGTTTCACCCCTCCGAGCCTCAGTTTCCTCATCTGTAAAATGGATCTAGTGCCTGCCTAATGGGATTATGATGAGGTTTCAACACAACAATCCTCGTGAAGTGTTTAGTGTGGTATTCGCACATGGTAAGTGTTTGATAAACGTCAACTATTATGAATCCCATATTCAAGGAGCTCGTGATTTAATGGGCCAAGGTAAATTACAGTATCGCAGATGTGGTCCCCGCTGTAGCAGGTGTGTGGCCAGGAGCACTAAAGGAACCGGGAACCAGGCAACTCCCTGCCCAGGGAATCAGGCACCTGAGCAGTTTGTAGAAATTGTGGGAGGGAAATTTTAGGCAGGAATACAGCATGTGCCTGTGGCCCTGGCGTGTGAGAGGACGTGCACAGTCTGGTGATGGAGGAAGGAGAATCCAGTGTGGGCAGAGGGTAGACTGGGGGTGTGCTGGGAGCGCAGGCTGGGGCCAGCTGGGAGGAGTCCAGGGTGCGTCAGCTCTGCTCAGGAGCTGGAGGCTGAGTCTGTAGGTGGCTGTGCTGCACCCAGGAGCTGGAGGCTGAGTCTGTAGGTGGCTGTGCTGCGCCCAGGGATTGGCTCTGAACAGCTGTGTGGACTTGAGTTCATTACTAGCCTCTTTGTGTCTCGGCTTCATCAGCTGTCAATTGCAGATAATAAGTAACACCTACAAAAAATAACGCAGGAGGCTGCGCATAAGAAGTTTATTTGGGGTCTTAAGAACTGCAGTTCAGGAGACAAAGATTCAGGAACCCCCGAAAGAGTGTTCTGGGGAAGAGAAAGAGTCAGGGACTTATAAAAACAAAAAGCCACAAGATTGTCAAAAGTTGCCTGGCAAGAATTGGGGATTGACTCTGACACAAGTCAGAAAACATTTGTCCTTAAGGAATCACGAATTGTTCCAGGGTAGGGGTCTGACAAGTAGATAGGGTGTCCCGGGTTTCTGGCAGAGGTTCTGGATACCCTCACCAGGTTGAAAGGTCAGATTCCATCCAGGCTGAGACACACGAGTCCCACTTCCTCAGAGGCCTCCTGGCTCCGTTCTGGGGACTGAGCAATACCGTCCCTGTTTCGATTTTCCTTCCACACCTCTTAGGATTTGAGTTAATCTGTGGAAAGCTCGCAGAAGAAGAATGTCTGCCCATAGAACCGCATAAGTGACAGCTGTTAGTGGAGTAGTAATAATACTTTCCCAAGGTGAAAAGCTCCAAATTACTGTGTCAATCAGTGAATGTCTTTTCATCTTCTAGGAAGGTGCTGCTTCAAACACTGAAATGTAAATGTCCTGTTATTTGTTTTAACGCCAAGGATTTTCTGAGAACAGTGATGCAGTTTTTTGGTGATGATGGCAGTTGGAAGTGTGGTACGTTTTAGTTTTTATAATCTCCTAAACTTAACTTTCCAACAGTGATTCCTCCTGGGACTGGGAGCACGGCAAGGACTGCTGTGTTGCACAACTCGTGGGTTGGGGGTGGAAGGGAGGTCGCACAGCTGCGATGCACTACCTGTGTGGCCATGGGCCCTGAGCGAGAGAGGCACTTTCCCTCTGTGTTTTAGATTATTTGAATTTTTTCAAGTATATGTTACTTTTGTAATTTAAAACAGGAAAGAAGTAAATTATTCAGCATGGGCAGATGGGATTTGTTGTTACCACAAATAGCTTATATGTAAACTTCTAAGAATTAAACTAAAGTCCAGAGTAATTAACATCAAAACAGTATAAAACACGTTTTTTATCTTTCATTTAAAATTGTAAATAAGAATTTTTAAAACCTTTTTTTTATTAGATGGACAGATATGTAATAAAGCAAATATTGAAAGAATGTTCATTGTAGATTCTAAGTAGTAGATATATGAGTGTTGACTGTACAGTTCTTTTCAAGTTGAATGTTTGAAAATATTCATAACAAGATACTGGAAAAAATCTTTTTATTGTACAAAACTTCCAACACGTACAAAAGTGCCTGTAATACGACAAGAAATGTATATTTGGTCTTTGTCCCTGGTTCCCAGCACTCAGCTCCCAAAACCCATATGGTCTCCAGAGTGAGGAGTGTCTTTTGTATGCTGATGGAGGACTGGTGCCTGGAGGCCCCCATGGCTTTAGGGTGGGCGTGGTCAACAGGAAGAAGAGGCATCATTAGAGGAGTGGTGCTCAGGAAGGGGAGCAGGGCTGGAGAGCAAGTTAATCACCAGTGGCCAGTGACTTAATCATACTGATGTAACAAAACCTCCATAAAATCCCCTAAAGGGTGGGGTTCCTAGGTGAGCTCGTCAAGGTGCTGGGAGCGTTGTGCACCTGGAGAGGGAGTGGAGGTTCTGCGCCCTCTCTATGCCTTGCCCTACGTATCCCTTCCATCTGGCAGTTCCTGTGTTGTAGCCTTTAAAATAAACGGGTGTCGTAAATAAGGTGCTTTCCCGAGTTCTGTGAGCCATTATAGCAAATGATGGACCCTGAGGAGGGGTCGTGGGAACCCCCTATTTATAGCTGTTTGGTCGGAAGTACAGGAGGCCCTGGACTTGGGGCTGGTGCCTGAAGTGGGGCCGTCTTGTGGGGCTGAGCCTTGACCTGCAGTGTCTGCACTAACCCCAGGTAGTTCGTGTCAGAATTGAATTGAGTTGTTGGACACTGGCTGGCGTGTGCAGAGAACGGCAAGTGTGTGGTGGGAAAACACAACAGAGTACACAATAGCCAATTTCAACAGCTATCAACTATGTCCAGTCTTCTCTCCCCTATAACTTCCCACATTTCCAAATCTCTATCCCCTGGGTTATCTTGTAGCAAATCCCAAGCGTCACAT
Organism: Delphinapterus leucas; assembly: GCF_059928025.1. Lineage (NCBI taxonomy): Eukaryota > Metazoa > Chordata > Mammalia > Artiodactyla > Monodontidae > Delphinapterus > Delphinapterus leucas. Next base: position 1,487,107 of record NC_143133.1, on the reverse strand, counting down.
TATTGACCTGTAAATATTTCAATTAGATGAGTAAAATATGAGGATTTCATTTTTCAGATGTTGCCGTCATCATCTCCCCACAAAATTAACCATAATCTTTTCATATTATTAGCTATCCAGTCAGTGTTTGTACTTCCCCAGTTGTCTTTAAATACTTTTGTTGGTTTGTTTTTGTTGTTCACAGTTTGAACTGGGATCCAAGCAAGGGTTAGTGTTATCCTATACTTGGGTTGGGTGTTTCTTTTACTCTGTATATTCTCTCCATCTGTTGTATTTTCTTGCAATTATTTCGTGTTTTTTTTGTTTTTTTTTGTTTGATATGTGGGCCTCTCACTGTTGTGGCCTCTCCCGTTGCGGAGCACAGGCTCCGGATGCGCAGGCTCAGCGGCAGTGGCTCACGGGCCTAGCCACTCCGCGGCATGTGGGATCCTCCCGGACCAGGGCACAAACCCGTGTCCCCTGCATCGGCAGGCGGACTCTCAACCGCTGCGCCACCAGGGAAGCCCCCATTTCGTCGTTTTTAACAGACCAGGCTTTTGTCCTGTAGGATTTCCCTTTCTTGGCATTTAGCATGTTCTCTCTCTTCTATTTCTTGTAAATTGGCAATGAGATTCAGTGGCTTGATCAGATTCAGGCTAGATTTTGGGAGTGCAAGACTGCTTCACAGTCCTGACCCTAACTCCGAGTGGTGTTGTGTCCTTCTGTCAGGAAATACATAATGTCTGTTTGTTTATCTTTTCTGTGATGTTTGAATTGTTATTGTGACTTCATATGTTGAATCTTCTCCATCTTTCCTATTTATCACTTTACCTAGAATCCATTTTCAGTCTCTTCATTTTTTAATTAAAAAAAATTTTCTCTTTCCCATCTTCATTTTAAGAAAACTTAAGGGAGTTCCATGATGTTCTAGTGGTTAGGATTCGGCACTTTCACTGCCATGGCCCAGGTTCATTCCCTGGTCAGGGAACTGAAATCCTGCAAGCCACATGGTGTGGCCAAAAATTTTAAAAAATGAAAATAAATTTAGGAACTTCCCTTGTGGCACAGTGGTTAATAATCCACCTGCCAATGCAGGGGACATGGATTCGAACCCTGGTCTGGGAAGATCCCCCATGCCATGGAGCAACTAAGCCCATGTGCCACAACTACTGAGCCCGCGTGCCACAGCTACTGAAGGCTGCGTGCCTAGAGCCTGTGCTCCTCAACAAGAAAAGCCACCACAATGAGAAGCCCGCACACCACAATGAAGAGTAGCCCCCACTTGCCGCAGCTAGAGAAAGCCCACACGCAGCAACGAAGACCCAAAGCAGCCAAAAATAAATAAATAAATATATTTTTTTTAAAAAGGAAAAAGTTTAAAAAAGCTTTTTTTAAATATAAAAATACTTACGGCATTATCTATTGCACTTATTTGCTTTTGTGTATTGCCAGTTTAGTTTTTATTTCAGAAATTTTGTTTTGTTTTGTTTTACTTTGCTTTCCTGAATTCTTTCATTTCTTCATTAAGCTTTTCTTTTACTAAGTCACCTAATCTCTAAGTATTTCTAATTCTGAGTTCTTTGTTTTTCATAACTTCTATCATTCTCTTAATTTTTCTTAGCTCATTTAAAATCTGCTTTGTTGGCATTTTTTTTTTTCAGTTACTGCCATTCTCCCCAGTGTGAGGCTTGTCCTGGTGGCTTCAGTTTATTAGTTATAAGAGTTTATAGGGACCAGCCCCCAGACCACTCCAATGCTGTCAGAACTTCCCCACGGATTTTTCAAAAATATATGTTGAGTGGGAGTTCTTCTCGCCCTGCCCTGGACGATGCCCCTGGAGCATCCAGGTCACCCCTCAGGTGCCTGAGGCTGAGCAGTGGCATCATTTCATGTTCCCAGCGAGCCCCTTGGATCCCCACTGTGGTGGTGCATCCAGTGAGCAGCTTTCTTGGGGATCAAGATGCCATGTGGCTGACAGGGTCTTGGTGCTCCAGCTGGGTGTCAGGCCTGAGCCTCTGAGGTAGGAGAGCTGAGTTTAGGACATTGGGCCACCAGAGACCTCCTGGCTCCAGGTAATATCAATTGGTGAGAGCTCTCCCAGAGATCTCCATCTCAAAGCTAAGACCCGGTTCCACTCAACAACCAGCAAGCTCCAGTGCTGGACACCCTATGCCAAACAACTAGGAAGACAGGAACACAGCCCCACCCATTAGCAGAGAGGCTGCCTAAACTCATACTAAGTTCACGGAAACCCCAAAACACACCACCGGACACGGTCCTGCCCACCGGAAAGACAAGATCCAGCTTCATCCACCAGAACACAGGCACCAGTCCCCTCCACCAGGAAGCCTACACAACCCACTGAACCAACCTTACCCACTGGGGGCAGACACCAAAAACAACGGGAACTACAAACCTGCAGCCTGCGAAAAGGAGACCCCAAACACAGTAAGTTAAGCAAAATGAGAACACAGAGAAATACGCAGCAGATGAAGGAACAAGGTAAAAACCCACCAGACCAAACAAATGAAGAGGAAATAGGCAGTCTACCTGAAAAAGAATTCAGAGTAATGATAGTAAAGCTGATCCAAAATCTTGGAAATAGAATGGACAAAATGCAAGAAACGTTTAGCAAGGACGTAGAAGAACTAAAGAGCAAACAAACAATGATGGACAACACAATAAATGAAATTAAAAGTTCTCTAGAAGGAATCAATAGCAGAATAACTGAGGCAGAAGAATGGAAAAGTGACCTGGAAGATAAAATAGCGGAAATAACTACCACAGAGCAGAATAAAGAAAAAAGAATGAAAAGAATTGAGGACAGTCTCAGAGACCTCTGGGACAACATTAAATGCACCAGTATTCGAATTATAGGGGTCCCAGAAGAAGAAGAGAAAAAGAAGGACTGAGAAAATATTTGAAGAGATTATAGTTGAAAGCTTCCCTAATATGGGAAAGGAAATAGTCAATCAAGCCCAGGAAGTGCAGAGAGACCCATACAGGATAAATCCAAGGAGAAACATGCCAAGGCACATATTAATCAAACTATCAAAAATTAAATACAAAGAAAAAATTTTAAAAGCAGCAAGGGAAAAGCAACAAATAACGTACAAGGGAATCCCCATAAGGTTAACAGCTGATCTTTCAGCAGAAACTCTGCAAGCCAGAAGGGAGTGGCAGGACATAATCAAAGTGATGAAAGGGAAAAACCTACAACCAAGATTACTCTACCCAGCAAGGATCACATTCAGATTTGACGGAGAAATTAAAACCTTTACAGACAAGCAAAAGCAAAGAGAATTCAGCACCACCAAACCAGCTTTACAACAAATGCTAAAGGAACTTCTCTAGGCAGGAAACACAAGAGAAGGAAAAGACCTACCATAACAAACCCAAAACAATTAAGAAAATGGTAATAGGAACATACTTATCGATAATTACCTTAAATGTAAGTGGATTAAATGCTCCAACCAAAAGACACAGACTGGCTGAATAGATACAAAAACTAGACCCATATATATATACTGTCTACAAGAGACCCACTTCAGACCTAGGGACACAGACAGACTGAAAGTGAGGGGATGGAAAAAGATATTCCATGGAAATGGAAATCAAAAGAAAGCTGGAGTAGCAATTCTCATATCAAACAAAATAGAGTTTAAAATAAAGATTATTACAAGAGACAAAGAAAGACACTACATAATGATCAAGGGATCAATCCAAGAAGATATAACAATTGTAAATATCTATGCACCCAACATAGGGGCCCTCAATACATAAGGCAAATGCTAACAGCCATAAAAGGAGAAATCAACAGTAACACAATAATAGTAGGGGACTTTAATACCCTACTTTCACCAATGGAGAGATCAACCAAAATGAAAATAAATAAGAAAACACAAGCTTTAAATGATACTTTAAACAAGATGGACTTAGTTGATATTTATAGGACATTACATCCAAAAACGGCAATACACTTTCTACTCAAGTGCTCACGAAACATTCTCCAGGATAGATCATATCTTGGGTCACAAATCAAGCCTTGGTAAATTTAAGAAAATTGAAATCATATCAAGTATCTTTTCTGACCCCAATGCTATAAGACTAGATATCAATTACAGGAAAAAAACTGTAAAAAATACAAACACACGGAGGCTAAACAATATGCTACTAAATAACCAAGAGATGACTGAAGAAATCAGAGAGGAAATAAAAAAAATACCTAGAAACAAATGACAATGAAAACACAATGGCTCAAAACCTATGGGATGCAGCAAAAGCAGTTCTAAGAGGGAAGTTTATCAATACAATCCTACCGCAAGTAACAAGAAAAATCTCAAATAAACAACCTAACCTTACACCTAAAGCAATTAGAGAAAGAAGGACAAAAAAAACCCCAAAGTTAGCAAAAGGAAAGAATTCATAAAGATCAGATCAGAAGTAAATGAAAAAGAAATGAAGGAAATGATAGCAAAGATCAATAAAACTAAAAGCTGGTTCTTTCCAAAGATAAACAAAATTGATAAACCATTAGCCAGACTCATCAAAAAAAAAAAGGGAGAAGACTCAAATCAACAGAATTACAAAAAAAGAAAACTACAGGCCAATATCACTGAACAAAATACTAGCAAACAGAATCCAGCAGCACATTAAAAGGATCATACACCGTGATCAAGAGGGGTTTATCCCAGGAATGCAAGGATTCTTCAATATATGAAAATCAATCCATGTGATACACCATATTAACAAATTGAAGGATAAAAACCATATGATAATCTCAATAGATGCAGAAAAAGCTTTTGACAAAATTCAACACCCATTGATGATAAAAACTATCCAGAAAGTAAGCATAGAGGGAACTTACCTCAACATAATAAAGGCCATATATGACAAACCCACAGCCAACATTGTTCTCAGTGGTTAAAAACTGAAACCATTTCCACTAAGATCAGGAACAAGACAAGGTTGCCCATTCTCACCACTATTATTCAACATAGTTTTGGAAGTCCAAGCCACGGCAGTCAGAGAAGAAAAAGAAATAAAAGGAATACAAATGGGAAAAGAAGAAGTAAGACTGTCACTGTTTGCAGATGACATGATACTATACATAAAGAATCCTAAAGATGCCACCAGAAAACTACTAGAGCTAATCAATGAATTTGGTAAAGTAGCAGGATACAAAATTAATGCACAGAAATCTCTTGCATTCCTATACACTAATGATGAAAAATATGAAAGTGAAATAAAGGAAACACTCCCATTTACCACTGCAACAAAAAGAATAAAATACCTAGGAACAAACTTACCTAAAGAGACAACAGAACTGTATGCAGAAAACTATAAGACACTGATGAAAGAAATCAAAGATGATACAAACAGATGGAGAGATATACTATGTTCTTGGATTGGAAGAATCAACATTGTGAAAATGACTCTACTACCCAAAGCAATCTACAGATTCAGTGCAATCCCTATCAAACTACCAAGGGCATTTTTCACAGAATTAGAACAAAAAATTTTACAATTTGTATGGAAACACAAAAGACCCCAAATAGCCAAAGCCATCTTGAGAAAGAAAAACGGAGCTGGAAGAATCAGGCTCCCTGACTTCAGACTATACTGCAAAGCTACAGTAATCAAGACAGTATGGTACTGGCACAAAAACAGAAATATAGATCAATGGAACAGGATAGAAAGCCCAGAGATAAACCCACACACATATGGTCACTTTATCTTTGATAAAGGAGGCAAGGATATACAATGGAGAAAAGACAGCCTCTTCAATAAGTGGTGCTGGGAAAGCGGGACAGCTACATGTAAAAGAATGAAATTAGAACACTCCCTAACACCATACAGAAAGATAAATTCAAAATGGATTAAAGACCTAAATGTAAGGCCAGACACTATCAAACTCTTAGAGGAAAACATAGGCAGAACACTCTATGACATAAATCACAGCAAGATCCTTTTTGACCCACCTCCTAGAGAAATGGAAATAAAAACAAAAATAAACAAATGGGACCTAATGAAACTTCAAAGCTTTTGCACAGCAAAGGAAACCATACACAAGGTGAAAAGACAACCCTCAGAATGGGAGAAAACATTTGCAAATGAAGCAACTGACAAAGGATTAATCTTCAAAATATACAAGCAGCTCATGCAGCTCAATAGCAAAAAAACAAACAACCCAGTCCCAAAATGGGTGGAAGACCTAAACAGACATTTCTCCAAAGAAGACATACAGATTGCCAACAAACACATGAAAGGATGCTCAACATCACTAATCATTAGAGAAATGCAAATCAAAACTACAATGAGGTATCACCTCACACCAGTCAGAATGGCCATTAGCAAAAAATCTATAAACAATAAATGCTGGAGAGGGTGTGGAGAAAAGGGAACCCTCCTGCATTGTTGGTGGGAATGTAAATTGATACAGCCACTACGGAGAACAGTACGGAGGTTCCTTATAAAAGTAAAAATAGAACTACCATATGACCCAGCAGTCCCACTACTGGGCATATACCCTGAGAAAACCATAATTCAAAAAGAGACATGTACCCCAATGTTCACTGCAGCACTATTTACAATAGGCAGGACATGGAAGCAACTTAAGTGTCCATCGACAGATGAATGGATAAAGAAGACTGGCACATATATACAATGGAATATTACTCAGCCATAAAAAGAAATGTAATTGGGCATCCCTGGTGGCGCAGTGGTTGAGAGTCCGCCTGCCGATGCAGGGGGCACGGGTTCATGCCCCGGTTGGGAAGATCCCACATGCCGCAGAGTGGCTGGGCCCGTGAGCCATGGCTGCTGAGCCTGCGCGTCCGGAGCCTGTGCTCTGCAACGGGAGAGGCCACAACAGTGAGGGGCCCACGTACCGCAAAAAAAAAAAAAAAAAAAAGAAATGAAATTGAGTTATTTGTAGTGAGGTGGATGGACCTTGAGTCTGTCATACAGAATGAAGTAAGTCAGAAAGAGAAAACAAATACCCTATGCTAACACATATATGGAATAATTTTTTTTTTTTTATGGAATAATTTTTTAAAAAAAGGTTCTGAAGAACCAAGGGGCAGACAGGAATAAAGACGCAGAATTAGAGAATGGACTTGAGGATACAGGGAGGGGGAAGGGTAAGCTGGGACAAAGTGAGAGAGTGGCATTGACATATATACACTACCAGATGTAAAATAGCTGGTGGGAAGCAGCCGCACAGCACAGGGAGATCAGCTGGTGCTCTGTGACCACCAAGAGGGGTGAGATAGGGAGGGTGGGAGGGGGATGTAAGAGGGAGGGGATATGGGGATATATCTATATGTACAGCTGATTCACTTTGTTATACAGCAGCGACTAACACAACAATGTAAAGCAATTATACTCCAATAAAAATGTTTTTAGGGCTTCCCTGGTGGCGCAGTGGTTGAGGGTACGCTTGCCTATGCAGGGGACACAGGTTCGTGCCCTGGGCCGGGAAGATCCCACATGCCGTGGAGCGGCTAGGCCCGTGAGCCATGGCCACTGAGCCTGCACATCCGGAGCCTGTGCTCCGCAACAGGAGAGGCCACAACAGTGAGAGGCCCGCGTGCCGCAAAAAAAAAAAAAAAAAATGTTTTTAAAAAAGTAAATTATAATTAAAAAGTTGGTAAGAGCCCTTAATTTTGGAACATAACAGCTTTGAAAAGGCAAGTAGAATGAAATAATCTGGCTCGGTCAGTGTTGGCAGACATGGTTACATGAAGTCATGACGGCTGATTTGGGCGGCAAGTAGCCAGAGTGCATACAGACTCCCTGTCAACCCAAGTTCCATATCTGCCAACATAGGAGACGTCCCACGCATCAAACAAAAAAGTGATGATACTGGCTGCTTTGGTAAATATAAATCTCTTAGACTACTATGATTTAAAGGTGCCAGAAAATATATTTAGTGTGATGTAATCTAAGATTACAGTTTTATTTAAAGGCAGAGTCCTTGTAAATCACACTTCAAAATGTTAAAGTAACTTCAGAAAGCAGTCACTTAGGATTCAGACTTACGTCTTAATTTATCAGTCTCCCCATCCTTTTATAAGTCCTCTCCATGTCTAAAATACTCTGGTACTAAAATGTATTTAGCAAATATCACTTTATTTTATTTTTTTAATAATAGTAGGACATACTCTTATAGGGCTCTTTTTTTTTTTTTTTAATTTGGTTGCACCAGGTCTTAGTTGCAGCAGCGGGCTCCTTAGTTATGGCTTGTGGGCTCAGTTGCGGCAGGCGGGCTCCTTAGTTGCAGCTTGCCAGCTCCTTAGTTGCGGCTCATGGGCTTCTTAGTTGCGGCATGCATGTGGGATCTAGATCCCTGACCAGGGATTGAACCCGGGCCCCCTGCATTGGGAGCATGGAGTCTTATCCACTGTGCCACCAGGGAAGTCCCCATCACTTTTATTTTTTGAAAAGCACCTTCATATGTGTCCCATGGATACTTACAGTGATTTTTCTCCCAGTTTTCAGACAAGAAAACTACACTTAAGGGGTGATGCGGCCTCCCAGGCTCACGGGCAGCCTTCTACCACCACTCTTTTCACACATCACGGTGCAGCACATGAGCTGTCTCACAGGGTTTCCTCACCTCAGGGTGACTGAACAGAATGTCCGGTATCTTCATCCTCGCGTACACTGCCCACCAGCCACCGTGTGCTCAGGCGGCTCCACCGCTCCCCCTTCACTCGAGAGACTTTTTTCCTGACACTCCGATGCAGGGTTAGGCGTGGCCTGGGAGGCAGCCCAGCAGGAGGGTGGAGGAGGGGAGGCTTGGAAAGAGTGGACACGGGGACATGTGTGGTTGAAAAGAGAGGTGTGTGGGGCAGAGAGAGGCTCCAGAGCAGGGAGAAAAGTTGGGAAGAGAAGGCAAGGGTGTGGCTGAGGATTCTGACTTTTGTCTCTTTCAACATTTTTGAGAGAGTTACTTAGGGATGGATTCCCCATGGAGATTGGCTGTGTGGGACCCGGTTTGTGGGGGCCACTCTTATCAAAGGCTCAGCATTCTTTAGGAGTGAGGGAGCATCACTTTGGTACTTAGGTCTGTGATTTGAGGGGATGGTAGTACCATAATTATTAATTTGAACCTTGAGAACCTTGTTAAAGCAGGGAAAATATAACTATTCATTTTTCTTAGAATGATTAAATGATCTTTTTCTCTGTAGTTGCTGATTTTGTAGGGCTAGATCCCAGAATTGCTGCATGGCTTATAGATCCTACTGATGCTGCACCCTCTTTTGAAGATTTAGTGGCAAAATACTTTGGAAACTCCATCACAGTTAAGGTGAACAGCACATATGGAAATTCCTCAAGAACGACTGTGGTGAGTTGTTTTAAGATAAGGTTTATCAACCTTAATACAACCCAAATTTTCCTCTAGGAACTTCTTCTACTTCATAGACAGTCCAGTAGTAAAAAGAACATTGCTGACATTCATTTTTACTTAATCAGCAGAAATGCTGTTTACCCTGACATTTCTGATAGAGGATACTGAATAAAGATGGGTGATTTCTGTCAACTGTTCCTGGGAGGTGCCATCCGAAGAGTGGTTCTTCTAAATGGATTCTTTGTGTCAGACAGTCGCCAGCTCTGTGAGCAGAGAGCTGCTTGTTTATAAATTCTTCATGCTGGTGACACAGCTGCTGTGGCCGAGGCCTGGGAAGGCCTCTCCTCAGTCCCAGCGGGGAGAATTGTAAGACTGCCCAGGTCTGTCTCTCTGACCCCCTCTTTCAAGATGCACCCAGTTGTTAGGAACCACTGTCTGGAGGAGCACGGGTGCTTGCAGCTCTGGAACCTGCCCGGAGCCCAGCAACAGGGAGACTTGACATGGCCGCACAACAGGGCCAGAGGAGGCGTCCCAGCGGGAGCAGCACCGGCCACCATCAGGCCACTCTGTTCAGACTTCCCGGGTGTAAGTTAACAGGCACATGTTAAAAGCACGACTAGAAGGCCACACAGGAGGCCATGTGAGCCTGCCCTGCGTGCCGGGGCTGAGCTGGGGCTGGTCGCTGCTTGGGGTGCTTGATCCTACAGACCCTCAGTTGAGGAGGGATCTGTGTCAGATAGAGGCTTGGGGTTGGAAATACAGAAACTCAGTCTCCCTTAATTTAAAAAGAGATTTGTCAGAGGAATGTGGGGTAGCTCAGAGCCTCAGAGGAAAAGCAGAACCAGGCTTTGGGAAGACAGGCGTCAGGCGGGTCTGGAGACCCAGGCAGCAGGAGCCCACGGACCGGGGGCCAGCAATGAGCTGTGATCATTTTCTCTACACGTCACTTTTGTCCAAGATTCAAAGTTTTAGCACTTAGAGTCTCCTTTCCACGACTGTGTCACGTGTCCACCCCTCGGCAGGACAGGCAGGGTGTGGAGATTGGCAGTCTCCCCAGATCCATGCTGCTGGAGTGGGAACTTCCCCTGACACAAGCCGAGATATCATTGCTGAAGGAGGGAGCTGTCCGCCTCTGTGTTAGCCCAGGTTTACAGAGGAGAACCCAGGTGCAGAAGGGTGCATGTACACGCACCTTGCCCAAGGTCATGGTTCAGTTCAGAGTTTGGATTTCTGACTCTAAAGTATAATTTCTTTCCAGTATACACACGTGCAAGTTAGGGATGGGAGTGGTTGCACGGAACAAAGCACCAGCTCCAGCGGGTGTGTTTTCTCCCTGGCGAGAAGTTGGAGCCCCTCACCCAGGCCGAGCAGCTGCTCCCAGAGCTGTGCGACTCAGTCGCTCCCCGCGCACCGTTGCCTTATGGTCCCACCGGGAAGCTTCGCCCGAGGCCCTCCTCCACACGCCAGGCGGGAAGGAGGCTGCCTGGGATGAACTTCCGCTCGTGTCTTGTTAAACAGGGCAGCAATGCGTCTGCTGGAGGTGGAAGGCGGCCCGCTGCTCCGCAGGGTCTCCTGCTGCCCTGGAGCAGTGGTATGAAAGGAGGGGAAAGGAAAGCGCGGTCCGGGTCAAGGAGCAGCAGGGAAGCAGTGAGGACTCATGAGAGTGTGGCTCCTGTCGGGGAGGCGGGAGACCTCGGATGGCGAGAAGGAAGATGACGACCGTGGGGAGACGAGCTGCGGCCGGGCTGAGCCGCGAGGGGCCGGAGCTCCGCCACCGAGTGCGAGCCGTCCTAGGGAAGCCTCGCGGCTCAGCGCTGCCGTCGGGGAGGCGCGTTCAGGCAGCAGGGCGGTGGCCGTCTGCCGGTCACAGCCGACGCGTTCACGTGGACGTGTTCTTGGTGCCTCCCAGCTAGTGGTTCCCGGGAGAGCCAAGACCCGGGATGGCGGCAAGACAAACGCGAGGTGCACAGCCAGCCGCCGATCATCGTGGCGGGGGTGGCGGTGTGTGTGTCTCTAAACTGAGGCCGGGCGCCTGGAGTCTGGGGGGCCGTGTGGCAGCAGGAGGGGTGCAGTAGGGACGCAGGGCTCTGCGCAGGGGGGCAGAATTCGACTGACTGTCGGGGCCGCGGCTCACCACCGCCCTCCTGGTCAGCTGGACACAGACCCTGTTGGCCCACCTCCCAGGGTCTCTGTGTGTGTCTGGGACGGGGACCGGCGATGAGTGTGGGCGAGGCACAGGCTCCCAGACGCCCACGGTGGGTAGAGGGGCAAGCCGAGGGGCCAGGTCTGTCTCTACCACCATGCGCGATCTTTGCACCTTGGGCACTTAGCTCCTTTGTGGGTCATTTCCTGTAAAATGAGGAAAACTGGGTTGGGGAGAAAGTAAGAAAGCAATAGGTAGCTTGAATTTGCCTGAAAAGTATCTTCCGAAGTGTGGGAACTGCTCTGCTTTGAGGCGATGGGTGGCGGCACCAGACGTGTGCTCTCTGCCGAGGAAACACTGCCGCTTCCTAGATTGTGATGAACGTTGCTGCCAAATGTGCCTAATGTTGAATTCTTTTGATCTTTTAAAGAATCAGAATGTACATGCGAACCTGAGGGTGCTCTACAGACTTACGATGGGCCTTTGTTCCCAGCTCAAGGCAAGGCATTTCATTGTAACTTCACTGTCCAAGGGCTGTCTTTCATTCGCAACCATGCTCACAGGAAACAGTACCCTCAGTGTCTTTGTGCAGGAAACGGGGTTCTGAGGCCAAGTGAACCTGCGCATCACTCATAGAAGGGCAGTCCAGATGATAAGACCTGAAATTTTTTAAATGTTTTCTATAGGTTGACAACAATTGTAACATTTTTTTAAAGACTCAATTCAATTGGAATGTCTCTAACTCTGCAGTTAACGTAAAAGCTAAGAGTTTATTTCAGTTAGTAGTGATGGACACAGCTCCACTCAGTCTCATTGGGAAGCAGAGGTCATTTGAAGGACCTGTCAGGAAGGGTTGAGTGAAGGCGCTGTGAACCACAGGCAGGGCAGGAGTCGGGGGGCCAGAAGGGACGGAGAAGTCTGCAGGGCAGGCACTGGCTGGAAGCTTTCCACCCCTGGGCTCAAAGGGCGGGCTGTTACAGGGACCCTGGGAAAGCAGTGGCCCTGCAGGGGGCTGCTGGCCAGGAGCTGGGTGCCAGAAGTGGTGGCTGCAGGCCACGGACTGGGGCCAGAAGTGCACTGTGGGCTGGCGCAGGGGAAACCCGCTTCCCTCTCCTCCTGCCCCTGAATGGGCAAAACCAGCCCAAGGGCAGGGAACGAGCCCGGCTGATGTGGCCTGGAGGGCATCTACCCTTCTTCCAGGGTCAAGAGCAGGACAGAGGATGGGTCCTAGGGGCAGCCGAGAAGGTGAGGGCACAGCAGAAGGACAGATGAGGCAGAGGGCTCTCAGATGGAAACCCTGATAAAGAGCGTGGGAGGTGATCCGAGTAGATGAAGGTGGTGGTACACGTCTCCCCATGTTAATTTATAAAGTCTGTGCAAAATCAAGGAAAATTCTAAAGTTTTGGGAATTCAGAAAACCTATTTTGAAATTAAAATGGGAGACTAAAAGTCCACAAATACCTAAATCACACTTAAAAATAAGAAAGATGAAAGAAAAGTGGGAGTGGGACTTGTCCTACCAGGTATTTCTGAATATCTCTACTAGGGCTTGGTAATAAAATAGGATACTTGACAAAAATAGGGATTTTATTAGGAAGGAGGATAGGGGAACCAACCATGCCCACCAGAGGAGTTGCTCAATGAAATTAAGTAGGCTGTTCAGCAAACTCAGGTAGAAATAATAGTTTAAAAGTAACAATGATGTCATTTCTTCCTATGAAACAGGTTTACGGTTTATGGCAACTGTTTTGTACTTTGGAGCTTCCTCTGATACCAATTTTGGCAGGTAAGGTACCCTAAAGATGATGCCCAGTCATCCTTCTAGAGAGTTCTTTGTACCTTTTGGGAAGACTGTTTTCTCTTGACTTAGTTTGGGGTGGGCAGTGCATCATATGGGCACTGAAGGGGTAGTGAGCCCTTAACTTTCCCTTTCTCTAACAAGAGGGATTGGACCGCATCACCTCTTGGGCTAGAAGGACTCTAAGGTTCTAACATCTGGGTCACGTGGTATCGCTTCTGTACTGCCTGTTCTGCAGGCGTCCTGCCGGACTCCCACAGCCCTGAGAGCAGTGGTGGGGGGAGGAGGCCTGTCTGGATGTTTTCCAGGTCAGCACTTGTCCTGGTCCTGGTGTGATGGGCCCTTCTGCTTCGTGAGAACCCCCTGCAAGCACTGTTGCAGGCTCTGCTCTGCCTTTGCTCTTAGCCCCTGACCCGCCCTGTCCTGCTGGGCACCTGGGAGAGCAGAGCCTCGCCCAGCATGGCAGCTGAGTGGCCGGAGGTGACTCTCCATCCAGAGTGTCCCCATGCCCACTGCCACCATTGCTGGGCTCCAGTACTGACCCTCATGGACGCTGCCGAGCTCGCACTGTCATCTTGGTCCTCATCGGGGGATGAGGCTTGCTCCTGGCGCTGCAGTCTTTCTCAGAAATGATTTGTTGCTGCAGTACAGATTTTTATCTGCTTTGGTTTTGAATCACAGTGATGGAAAGCCACAGCATTCAGGTGAACAAGGAAGAGATGAAGAGGACTTCAGCACTTCTTGGGGTACATTCTTCTGTCAGACTGTTTACATGTGTTAGCTCTCTCCTGTCTGATGAGTTGGTCCCCTTGTCAGTTCTCGGGTGACTTTCCTTTTCTTCCCTTCCTTGTTTGTCCCAGACTGATGTTGGCACTGTTCCTCCTATCTCTGACTCCTGCAGGGGAGTACCACGCTTTGAAAGGATTGAAACAAGCGTCACATCTGGGTACTCTCCATGTGGATGTGTGCATGGTTTAATGGATACCCACTGACATTGCCCCTTGTAGTTGGTGACATTTCTTGGATTCTTTAAAGAAGCAAAATCAAAGTTTCATCTAGGTTATCCATTCTGCTGGTGTACAGTTGTTCATAGTTCTCTCTGATAATCCTTTTTATTTCTGTAAAATTGATAGTAATTTCTTTTTTTTTTTTTTTTGGCCTCACTGTGAGGCTTGTGGGATTAGTTCCCTGTCTAGGGATTGAACCCAGGCCCTTGGCAGTGAAAGTGCGGAGCCCTAAACACTGGACTGCCAGGAAATTCCCTGATAATAATATTTTTCACTTAAATTTCTGACTTGTAATTTGAGCCTTTTCTTTTTTCCTTAGTCTAGCTAGCTAAAGGTTTGTCAATTTTGTTGATCTTTTCAAAGAACCAAATTTTGGTTTCATTGATTTTCTTTATTGTTTTTATATTCTCGATTTCATTTAACTCTGCTCTCATGTTTATTATGTCCTTCCTCTGCTATCTTTGGGTTTAGTCTGTTCTCTTTCTAGTTCCTTAAGTTGTGAAGTGAGGTTATTGAGTTCATATTTTTCTTGTTTTTTAATATAAGCATTTATAGCTATAAATTTCCTCCTTCGCACTGCTTTTGCTGCATCCCATATGCAGGTATGTTGTGGTTTTGTTTTCATTCATCTCTAAATAATTTCTAAATTTGCTTTTTATTTCTTCTTTGATCTTTTGGTTGTTTAAAAGTGTGTTGTTTAATTTATACAATTTTGTGAATTTTCTAGTTTTCCTTTTGTTATTGATTTCTAACTTGAACTTGCTGTGGTCAGAGAAGATACTTTCTATGATATTTGTCTTTTAAAATCTCTTGAGACTTAATTAGTGGCCTAACATGTAGTCTATTTTGGAAAACATCCCATGTTCACTTGAGAAGAATATCCCATGCGCATGTTATTGTTGGGTAGAGTGTTATGTACATGTCTGTTAGCTCTAGTTGGTTTATCATTGCTTAAGTTCTTATTTCCTTACTTACCTTCTGTTTGGTTGTTCTATCCATTATCATGAGTGAGGTATTCAAGTCCCCAACTATTACTGTAGAACTATCCATTTCTCCCTTCATTTCTGTTAGTTTTTCTTCATATATTTTAATGGTCTGTCATTAGGTATGTAAATGCTTATATTATATCTCCTTGCTGTATTGAAAATATAATGTCATCCTTTGTCTCTTGTAACCAGTTTTTATTTAAGTTCTATTTTGTCTGATATTAATACAGCCATCCCTGTTCTGTTTTCATTAATATTTGGATGGAATATCTTTTTCCATCCTTTCAATTTCAACCTGTTTGTCTCTTTGAATTTAAAGTGAGTCTCTTGCAGACAGCATATAGTTGGACCATGGTTTTTTATCCATTCTGCCAATCTCTGTCTTTCAATTGGAGAGTTAATCCATTTACATTTAATTAATTACTGATAAGGAAGGACTTCTATCATTTTGCTATTTGTTTTCTATATGCCTTATAGCTTTTTTGTCCTTCATTTCCTGCATTACTGTCTTCCTTTGTGTTTAGTTGATTTCTTGTAGAAATGTTTAAATTCCTTTCTCATTTCCTTTTGTATATATTCTATAGTTTTTTCTTTGTGGTTACCATGGGGATGACATCTAACACCCTAAAGTTATAACACTCTAATTTGAATTTATATGAGCTTAACTTCAATGACATACAAAAACTGTGCTCTTTTACAGCTCTGTCCCCCCACTTCCAGTTATTCATGTCACAAAATTACATCTTTATACATTGTGGGTCCCAAAATGTAAACTAATAATTTTTTAAAATTATGTAGAAAGGAAGATTTGGAGTCACAAACTAAAGTTACAGTACTACTAGCTTTTATACTCATAATTGTTTTTTTCTTAAATCATATAGAAAACAAAAAGTATAGTTACAAATTGTTATAATACTGGCTTTTATAATTCACGTATTTACCTTTATTGAGATCATTATTTCTTCATTTGGCTTTAGGTTACTGTATAGTGTCCTTTCATTTCACCTTGCAGGACTTCTTTGAGCATTTCTTCCAGGGCAGGTGTAGTGTTCACATCTCCCTCAGCTTTTGTTTATCTGGGAATGTCTTAATTTCTCTCTCACTCTTGGAGGACAGTTTTGCCAGATAAGGATTTTGGGTTTACAGTTTTTTCTTTTAGCACTTTGAATATATTAACCGACTGTCTTCTGGCCTCCAATGTCTCTGATGAGAAATCTGAGGATAATCTTATTGAGGATCCCTTGTATGTGATGACACTTTTCTCTCGTTGCTTTCAAAATTCTCTTTTGTCATTGTCTTTTGAAAGTTTGATCATATTATGTCTTCATGTTCATCTCTTTGAGTTCATCTTACTTGAAGTTTTTGAGCTTCTTCGATGTTTGTATTCATGTATTTCATCAAATTTGAGGAGTTTTCATCTTTAGTTTTCTAAAGATTCTACCAGAAAACTACTAGAGCTAATCAATGGATTTTGTAAAGTAGCAGGATAAAAAATTAATGCACAGAAATCTCTTGCATTCCTATACACTAATGATGAAAATTCTGAAAGAGAAATTAAGGAAACACCCCCATTTACCATTGCAACAAAAAGAATAAAATACCTAGGAATAAACCTACCTAAGGAGACAAAAGACCTGTATGCAGAAAATTATAAGACACTGATGAAAGAAATCAAAGATGACACAAACAGTTGGAGAGATATAACATGTTCTTGGATTGGAAGAATCAACATTGTGAAAATGACTATACTACCCAAAGCAATCTACAGATTCAATGCAATCCCTATCAAACTACCAAGGGCATTTTTCACAGAATTAGAACAAAGAAGTTTACAATTTGTATGGAAACACAGAAGACCCCAAATAGCCAAAGCCATCTTGAGAAAGAAAAACGGAGCTGGAAGAATCAGGCTCCCTGACTTCAGACTATACTACAAAGCTACAGTAATCAAGACAGTATGGTACTGGCACAAAAACAGAAATATAGATCAATGGAACAGGATAGAAAGCCCAGAGATAAACCCACACACATATGGTCACTTTATCTTTGACAAAGGAGGCAAGAATATACAGTGGGGAATAGACAGCCTCTTCAATAAGTGGTGCTGGGAAAACTGAACAGCTACATGTAAAAGAATGAAATTAGAACACTCTCTAATACCATACACAAAAATAAATTCAAAATGGGTTAAGGCCAGACACTATAAAACTCTTAGAAGAAAACATAGGCAGAACACTCTATGACATAAACCACAGCAAGAAATAGGTAGCTAGTGGGAAGGAGCTGCGTAGCACAGGGAGGTCAGCTTGGTGCTTTGTGACCACCTAGAAGGGTGGGATAGGGAGGGTGGGAGGGAGGCTCAAGAGGGAGGGCACTTCCCTGGTGGCGCAGTAGTTAAGAATCCGCCTGCCAATGCAGGGGACACGGGTTCAAGCCCTGGTATGAGAAGATCCCACATGCCACAGAGCAACTAAGCCCATGCACCGCAACTACTGAGCCTGCACTTTAGAGCCGGTGAGCCACAACTACTGAAGCCTCTGCACCTAGAGCCCGTGCTCCGCAACAAGAGAAGCCACCACGATTAGAATCCTGTTCACCACAACAAAGAGTAGCCCCCACTCGCACAACTAGAGAAAGCCTGCGCACAGCAACAAAGACCCCACACAGCCAAAAATAAATAAACAAACAAATAAATTTATTTAAAAAAAGAAGGAGGGCATGGGGGATATATGGATACATATAGCTGATTCACTTCGTTATACAGCAGAAACTAACAGAACATTGTAAAGCAGTTATACTCCAATAAAGATGTAAAAAAATTTTTGAGGGGTTTTCAGCTATTATATCTTCAAATATTCTTGCTATCCTTTTCTTTCTCTTCTCCTTCTGGGGCTCCCACAGTGTGTGTATTTGTCTGCTTGATGGTGTCCCACAGGACCCTTAAGCTCTGTTCACTTTTCTTCAATATTTTTTTCTTTCTGCTCCTCAGCCTCAATAATTTTCATTATTCTCTCTTCAAGTTCACTGATTCTTTCTTCTGCCTGCTCAAATCTCCCTTTGAACCCTCAAGTGACTTTTTAATTTCAATTATCATACTTTTCAGCTCCAAAAATTTCTTTTTTAGTTTCTTTTTACATTTTCTGTCTCTTTATTAATATTTCTATTTTGTTCACACATTGTTTTCTTGACTTTCTTCACACCTTTCTTTAGTTCTTTGAGCATCTTTAAGATGGTTGTTTTAACGGTGTCTGGTATATATCTGCCATTAGGTCTTTTTTTTCAGTGATAGTTTCTGTTTTTTTTTTTTTCCTTTGAATACACCATATTTTCCTGTTTCTGTGTTTGTCTTGTGATATTTTTGTTGAACATTGGACATTTGGATCTAATAATGTGGTAACTCTGGAAATCAGATTCTCTCCTTTCCCACAGTTTGCTCTTTCTGTGTGTTATTGTTTCTGTTTATCGTCTTGGGTTTTTTAATTTGCTGTAGGTTGTCTCTGTGTTGAGGATCAACCTAAAGTGTAAACCTAAGGTCTTCACAGTTCTTTTCTGAGCCTTTTCCTTGGCATGCACGGTCACTTTCTAATTTTCCCCATGTATGTGAGGTTATTTTTGAATGTCCTTGTCTTTAATATCTGGCTTCAAAGGAGAAAAAGCAAAAAATGCAGAGGGGTTAAAAAAGGCACTAGCCCTTTAAGTCCCCTGGAAGTCACTTCAGCTGGAGGGGGAGGGTCTTGCAACAATGGGGGAGGTGCAACAGCAATGGCTGCGGGCCCGTTCATCTGCACCTCTGTGACCAGAAGCAGCAACCAGTGACCAGAGCAGAGGCCCCCAATATCTGTACAGGGTCTTTTTTGCCCCACCGGTTCCTGCAGGCTGTGGGCAGGCTGCTCCAGAAACAGGTGCATGGCCTCCTGGCCTCGGGCCTCCTGTCTGGGGGAGGTGGGGTGGGTAGCTTCTATGGTACCGAGAGCTGAAACTGACCAAAATGAACTGCGGTTTACCATCCAAGGCTTCCCCTGGAAGCCATCAGCAGACTCCAGAGTTCCCAGACGGTTACATCAGAGGGTTCTTCCCCTGCAGTTGCTGTCCAGGTGGGAGATGGAGGCTCACCTCACAGGTGCCTCCTACTCTGCCATCTTCTCTGAATCTGCTTGGTACAAATCTTAAGTGTACAGCTTGACGTATTTTTATATATGTACACATCCATGTAACCTCCATCCAGATCAAGGTATAGAATATTTCCAGCACCCGGAAGTCTCCTTCCTGTCCCCTCCCAGTCTGTACCCCCAGATAGCCATTCATCTGACCCTGTCCTTGGTGATTCTGAGCTTCATGTAAACCACACAGCATGGGCTCTTTGCTTCTGGCTCCTTTTGCTCACATTCTATCTGTGGGATTCACCAATTTGGTTGAATGTAGCAGAAGTGCATGCCAATAAAAATTGCTTGTAGCACCTATTGTAAGAAGGTGCCATACTTTCCTTACACCCGCTCCCATTGTTGGGCACTGTGGTCGCAGTGGCTGCGACTATTCATGTGGTGTAACTATAACCTGTGGTGGATAAGAGAGCTCTTGTCTCTTCGTTTTCTCTCCAGAAGTGGAATTGCTGGGTTACAGCGTATGCGTACATTTAGCGATAGTAGGTACTTCCAAATAGCCCTTCAAATTGGTTGTAACATTTTCTAGTCCCACTTGCTACATCCCCACCAGCGCAGTACTGTCAGTCTTTTTCACTTTAGCTATCCTGGTGGGTCTGTAGTCGCATTTCATTGTGGAGTTAATTTGCATTTCCCTGATAAGTAATAATAGTGAGCACCTTTTCATATGCTTGATGGTATTTTGGATATATTCTTTTTGTGATCCAATTTTTCAAAGAACTTGCCTATTTAAAAGTTTATGTCAGCTTTTTCTTATTTACTTATAGGAATTGTTTATATATTCTGTATGTGGGTCCTTTGTAAGATATATTGAAAGTACTTTCTCCCAGTCCAGGGTTTGACAAACAGTGGTCTATAGGCCAAATCCATCCTGTGGCCTGTTTTCATATGGCCTGAAATTAAGAGTGGTTGTTACAATTTTTAAAAAACAAACAAAAGTAGAGAAGAATATGTGACAGAGACCATATGTGACCCATAGAGTCTGAAGTATTTACTGTCTGGCCCTGTCTTTGTCTACAGCTTGTCTTTTTACTCTCTCAATAGCTATGTCCTTTGATGAACGGAATTTCTTCATTTTCATGAAGTCCAATGAACCATTTCTTAAATGTTTGAGAATTTTTGTGTGCTAAGTACTCTTTGTCTGACCTCTAGTAAAGATATTCTCCTGTGTTTTCTTGTATAAGCTGTATTATTTTAAGCCTATCCTCCACTTCAAATTAATTTTTCTGCATGGTATAAAGTACAGTTAAGATTTTTCCCAGATGGATTTCCATTCAGTTAAGCACAATTTATTAAAAGTGCCACTGTTTCCTGCACTAAGAATTACAGTAGTGTCTTTGTCATAAATCAGGTCACTGTGTACGTGTAGGGTTTTTTCTGGACTCTTTTCTGTTTTTTTGTTTTGTGTGTGTGTCCCTGTGCTACTACTCCCCTGGCTTAGTTACTGTAGGCTTATAATATGTCTTGATATCCTACAGTCTTCCATCTTTGTTCTTCCACATGGTATTTATCAATCCAGGTTCTTCGCATTTCCATATAAAATTCTCTGATCTACTTTTTAAAAACCAGCTGGGATTTTGATTGTACTTTCAATGCGTGTGATAAAAGACTCATATGCAGACTCTGTAGATAACTCCTGTGAATAAGAAAAAGCCACTTAACACATTAAAAAAATATTTTATTTATTTATTTGGTTGTGCCAGGTCTTAGTTGCAGCAGGTGGGCTCCTTAGTTGCAGCACGCGAATTCTTAGTTGCGGCATGTGGGATCTAGTTCCCTGACCAGGGATCAAACCCGTGCACCCTCATTGGGAGTGCGGAGTCTTAGCCACTGGACCACCAGGGAAGTCCCCATTATCTGTTTTTTCATGCTTTGTTCCTTGTTTTTCTTTTCATCATTTGTCCCCTTGACTATAGAATTCTGGCATACCTTAACTGAGGGCATTGTCTGTGGGTTCTTCTTTTTGCCTAGTGCTAGCTTTTTGTATCATACTTGTCCTGCTCCTATTTGTAAGCGTCTTTCAGTGTTTCAGCCGAAAGGCAGTTCTTGTAGAGTGCAGATGACATTTCCTCAGAGTTGGTTGATTTACACTCTGCTCTCTCTTTTCTTTTATAATATTTTTTTAAATATGTAAATCTATCTATTTATTTTTGGCTGCATTGGGTCTTCGTTGCTGCATGCGAGCTTTCTCTAGTTGCAGTGAGCAGGGGCTACTCTTTGTTGTGGTGCATGGGCTTCTCATTGCTGTGGCTTCTCTTGTTTTGGAGCACGGGTTCTAGGTGCGTGGACTTCAGTAGTTGTGGTTTGTGGGCTCAGTAGTTGTGGCTCATGGGCTTAGTTGCTCCGCGGCATGTGGGATCTTCCCAGACCAGGGCTCAAACCCATGTCCCCTGCATTGGCAGGTGGATTCTTAACCACTGCGCCACCAGGGAAGTCCCTATAATAATTTTTTTAAAGTCCTGGTCATGTTCTACTTTTCTTCTGACCAAAATGGTGAGGGGGTGAGGGGTTCATAAATTCAGCATGTCCTACTGCTCTGCTCAGCACCGTATTTATCAGCTGTTTCGTAAGGTGCCTTGTCTTTTCCCACCTGGGCCTTGCATGCCGCCCACCCCTCGCCCTGGGCTGTGCCCCAGTTTGTGTGGTTGTTCAGAGCGTTGTTGCTTGTTTCCGCTGCAGCTGCTCCTCTGTTGGGAGGGAATGTCCTGCATCATGATCACTGGGGTCACCATGCAGTTTGGTCCTAGCTCTTCTGCCTTGGAATACTTTGGAAGTTTTGAGGTTTATGGTTTGATGCTGGATCCGTTTACTTGTCATAATGTTGCTGGAGAATTCCTTCTTCTTTCCCTCCTTCATTTTGGTGTGTTATTTACTATTTTTACTTCTTTAAGTTTGTTTCCTTGGGTCCACTGCACTTAAGAGAGCGATTCTGAGCCTGAGTATTGCATCATGAGTCAAAATATGTATTTTGTAATGTCCATTTTGGTAAATTTTAGATTATTTTTTATTCTTGCAAGATCTCATGTTGAGAAAAATAATCTTAAGTTGTGAAAACTATTAATAACACTGTGTCTGTCACATTCATAGTCTCGTCTCAAGGAACTGGAGCAAGAAGCCCATTTTGTTGCAGGAGAACAGTTTCTTATAACAAGCAGTAATCAGCTTCGAGAGGTAAAGCTAAATTTCAGTTCTTTTATTAAATATACTTCCTGTTCAGGGGTTACAGGGAGATTTATTCTGATTTTATAAACATTATTTTATGTGATCATCTGAAAAGTATGTAACTTGTTCATGTCTTTCACATTGAGATTCATTACTTCAAAGCCTTTACATCTAAGAAAAGTACTGAATCAGAATCTAAGCGTTTTGTCACAGCTAGTCAGGTGTGTCCCCTCTGGCTGGTTGCTTTAACTCTGTTATAGTGATGTTCAGGTCCTCTCAAATCTGGGACCCGCTCATCACGTGAAATGGCTTTTGTTGCAGATCCTGTTTGGCAAGCTGCAGCTGCAGCTGCACCTGCTGCGTCCACAGGAGACTCTTCCCAAAACTGGGCTCCGGAGACACCCGTCCACATCAGAAGCCGTGGTAAGGGTCGACAAGTGTCCCCTCACTCTCCGAGACAATAGCACCTCCCACCACGTGCGAGTCCCTTGCAGAGCCCCGTGCTCCTTGTGGTGGCACAAGCCGGCAGCAACCACCACGGAGCAGTTCCGTTCCATCACTTCCTTTCTGCGGCAGGAGAGGTGCCCCCACCCCAAGGTTGCCCTTCAGTTATGAAGGAAGGACAAAGAGGCTTATGGTACAGTTTTCCAGAGGCAAGAAATTGCCTTGATTTCCTGCAGAGGATAATTTGATGGAACTTTGTTCTGGAAACCAAATTCTTGACAATGTAGTCATGACTTCTTTGTTTCATGCCCTCATAAGAGACTGGAAATGGGAAAAGTCATCAGTCTTCTCCTTTCCCCAAGTTTGTTTTAGAAAAATTTAGCTGCCCTTCCCTTGAGAGGAATGCATTTTTTAAAAGACAGGGTGTAGTGAGATGCTGCTTTAATCAAATGGCAGGGTGTGAATAGATATTCAGAACCCCGTGAGTATAATGATACCGCTGGAAGCCCGCAGCGAGGAGCTTGGCCAGTGGGCGAGAGGACACGTGTTGCTCTGCTGAGGGCCGGCTGTGGAGGCTCCAGCTTATCCTTTCTGTGCCTTGTTCAGCGTTGGATTTTGCAGCCGAGGAACGCTTCCCTCCAGACTCCTCTGTGCACATCGCCCTTCCAGCCCCGCACTTCCTGCTCGTCTCAGCCCTGGCGGGGCACCACGCTTGCCAACTGTCCCCACACCTGGCCCTCGGGGCCCAGGCATCAGTCACCGAGTGAACGCCCACCCCTGGGGAGCGCTGCTCCCGAGAGGGGCTCGCATCTTCCCTCTTCCCCAAGCCTTCCCCACCCTGGTCAGTGTCCCCCTCCTGGTCCTTGGGAGCCAGCAGTGAGCTTACCCCTGCTGGTGACTCGTCACATCCAGGCAGAATGATCTTTTAAAAGTGTTAGAAAAGTCATGTTGATCCCCTGCCTTCAACTTCAATGGCTTTCTTTTTTTTGTTTGGCTGTGCTGGGTCTTCGTTGCTGTGTATGGGCTTTCTGTAGTTGGGGCGAGCGGGGGCGACTCTTGGTTGCAGTGCGTGGGCTTCTCATTGCGGTGGCTTCTCTTGTTGTGGAGCGTGGGCTCGAGGCTCACGGGCTTCAGTAGTTGTGGCTCGCGGGCTCTAGAGTGCAGGCTCAGTAGTTGTGGCGCACGGGCTTTGTTGCTCCGCGGCATGTGAGATCTTCCTGGACCAGGGCTCGAACCCATGTCCCCTGCATTGGCAGGCAGATTCCCAGCCACTGTGCCACGAGGGAAGTCCCCCAGTGGCTTTCCATGCCACTTAGAATAACATCCAAGCTCTCGGGTGTGCCTCCCCCAGGCCCTGGGTCTGGACTTGGCCCTTCTTTGACCTCCCTGACTCCTCACTCCCAGCACCCCACTGAGGACACTTCTCACAGGCTCCTTCCTCGTTCTGGAAACTCTTCCCACGGAGTGTGCTCAGCTGTCTTCTGATTGCCAGCTTAAGTATTGCTTCCAGAAAGTCCTCCTCTGGCCACAGGTGACAGTAAGACCCCCAGCCACAACCTATTCCTTCACCTCGATTTGTTTTCTGCACACAACTTGCCAAAATGCTGGAGAGGGCGTGGAGAAAAGGGACCCCTCCTACACTGCTGGTGGGAAGGTAAGTTGGTACAGCCACTGTGGAGAACAGTATGGAGGGTCCTTTGAAAACTAAAAAGAGAACTACCGTATGATCCAGCAGTCCCACTACTGGGCATCTATCCAGAGAAAACCATGGTTAGAAAAGGTGCATGCATCCCAGTGCTCATAGCAGCACTGTTCACAATAGGCAGGACATGGAAGCAACCTAAAAGTCCATCAGCAGAGAAATGGGTAAAGAAGCTGTGGTACATATATACAATGGAATACTACTCACCCATAAAAAATGAAATAATGCCATTTGCAGCAACATGGATGGACCTAGAGACTATCATAATAAGTGAAGTGAGTCAGACGGAGAAAGGTATATATCACATGATATCACTCATGTGTGGAATCTAATTTTTAAAAAATGATTTAAATGAACTTAATTTGCAAAACAGAAACAGACTTACAGATATTGAAAACAAACTTATGGTTACCAAAGGGGAAACGTGGCGGGGAGGGATAAATCAGGAGCTTGGGATGAACATACACACACTACTATATATAAGATAGAAAACCAACAAGGACCTACTGTAGAGCACAGGGAACTCTACTCAGTATTCTATGATAACCTATATGAGAAAAGAATCTAAAAAGAAGGAACACATGTGTGTGTATAACCGAATCACTTTGCTGTACACCTGAAACTAATGCAACATTGTAAGTCAACTATACTCCAATAAAATTTAAAAAAATAAAGTTACCTAGTCACTCGTTTGCTTGTTCCAGTAGGATGTAGGTTGCACAGATCAAAGACTTCATCTGACTTGTTCACTACATCCCCAGAACCAAATGGCCTAGAACTAGCACTTGCTGGGGCTGAACTGTCGGCTGTGTGTTCACAGAGCACAGCGAGGGCAAGGGGCAGGACCCACCTTGCTGGAGAGACTCTGGAGTGGGTTTCAACGCCACGTGGCAGTGTGCCCTCAAGTCCCAGGGGTGACAGAACCTGGGAAAGCACACGTTTCCACTCGGACTGCACCTGAGCTGGGGGTCTTGGCCTGATTTATTCTCCATCTGGGCACCAGCTGGCAGTGTTGCCCTTCCCTTTGCTACTCCTTAGCTCTCCCAGACAACCAACAACAGAAGAGAGGAAATGTGATTCTCCTCTGGTGTCGAGGTGCTTCACTGTGCACAGAATTCAGACGATGCCCTGAATTTTTCTTCACAAAGACATGAATCATATTATATTAACTTTAATCTCTTACTTAGCTGAACAAGTCACACTATTCTGTACATTTAAAAAGATGAACCTGCGCTAGGCAACATGTGCACATGGTTCTCAGTGCAAAATTAGGGCTCCTTCCCACTTCCCTTCACCCTCCCTGTTCCCCTCCCCGTGGGAAGGGGTGTGGTCTTCTGGTGAGATGGACAGCCTGGAACAATTCAAGTAAGGGCGCAACTATGAGCTTAGATATGCTTTTATTAGACTTTGTGTTTTAGAGTAGTTTCAGGTTCACCGCAAAATTGAGCAGATGGTATGGAGAAGTCTCATATACCCCCTCCCCAGCCCAAACACACACAGCCTCCTCCACCATCAACATGCCCCACCAGGGGCTACATTTGTTACAGCTGATGAACCCACGCTGACGCATCATCATTGCCCAAAGTCTGTAGTGTGCATTAGGGTTCCTTCTTGGTGTTATACAGGCTGTGGGTTTGGACAAATGTGTAATGACACGTATCCACCATTAGAGTATCGAACAGAGTGGTTTCACTGCCCTAAAAAGCCTCTGTTCTCCCTACTCATCTCTCCCCTCAACCCCTGGCAACCACTGTTTTTACTGTTTCCATAGTTTTGTCTTTTCCAGAATGTCATATAGGAATTATACATTATGTAGCCTTTTCAGATTTGATTCAGCTAGCAATATGCACTTAAGTTTCTTCCACGTCTTTTCACAGCTCATTTCTTTCTAGCACAGAATCATATTCCATTGTCTGGATGAACCACAGTTTTATTTATCTATTTACCTATTGAAGGACATCTTGGGTGCTTCCAAGTTTTAGCAGCTATGAATGAAACTGCTGTAAAACATTTGTGTTCAGGTTTTCACGTGGACATAAGTTTCCATCTTATTTGAGTAAATAAATAGCCTGATTTCTGGATTGTATGGTAAAAGTATATTTAGTTTTGTAAGAAACCACCAAACTGTCCTCCAGTGTGGCTGCACCATTCTGGTTCCCACCGGCAGTGACGAGGGTTCCTGTTGCTCCACACCCTCGCCAGCACGTGGTGGTGTCGGTGTCCTGGATTGTGGCCATTCTGACAGGCGTTAGCTATGTTTTAAAAAGACCACTCTCGTCACTGGTTGGAGAATGGAGGAGTCCCATTAATAGGCTGTTGCTGCAGCGTGGGCACTGCTGGCTCAGTGTCCAGGCGATGGCAGTGAGGATGGAGCAGAGCAAACACATGCTCAGAGCATTTTGAGAACAGGAAGGAGCTTCTCTGAGTGTGAGTTCACATGAGTGTGAATGCAGAGTGACTCCTGGTTTCCTTAGTTGTGCACCTGAGCAGATAGCCATGGCCGCTGCCCAGAGAAAACCAAGAGAGGAACAGTTTACGGGGGCTGGGGGTCAAGTGTTCAGCCTTGGACATGTGAAGACAGATGTGTGCACAAAACATCGATACAGAGCAGTTGGGTCTGTGAGGAGAAGTCCTGTGTTAGAGATGCACACCTGGAAGTAGTTGGCCCTGGGATGGTCGTCCTCTACCCTGGCAGGAGCTTCGGAAAAACACTCATGCCCAGGCCCACAACTGATCCACAAAATCAGAGTCTGTGGGCTGCGTGGCCCAGCCCAGACATTTTTTTTTTTTATGGATTAGTCTTGCTTAATAATGTCTTATTTATCTATCTATCTATCTATTTATTTATTTATTGCTGAGTTGGGTCTTTGTTGCTGCACGTGGGCTTTCTCTAGTTGCGGTGAGCGGGGGCTACTCTTCGTTGTGGTGCGTGGGCTTGTCATCTTGGTGGCTTCTCATTGCAGAGCACGGGCTCTAGGCATGTGGCCTTCAGCAGTTATGGTGCGCGAGGGCTTTAGCAGTTGTGGCTCATGGGCTCTAGAGCACAGGCTCAGTAGTTGTGGCACACGGGCTTAGTTGCTCCATGGCATGTGGGATCTTCCGGGACCAGGGCTCGAACCTGTGTTCCCTGCATTGGCAGGCAGATTCTTAACCACTGCGCCACCAGGGAAGCCCCAGACATGTTTTTGAAGCTCCCCCGCTGATTCTAGAAGCAGCCAGCACTGATAACCACAGAACTGAACTCTGAGAAACTGACATTTAGGGGTCAGAGAGAGAAGAGGTGCCGAGCAGAGGCTATGGAACGACCACAGAGAGAGAAGGGAGCTGAGAAGAATGTGGGGTCAGGAGCCAACAGAGGGAGCGTTTGATAAGGCTTGTAGAGCGGCAACGGCCACGGCACTCCGCCTCTGATCATGAACCAGCGCGGCAGGGCTTTATCCAAAGCGTTATGAGATCAAACACTTCATCCTTTTCAAGTGTTCTCAGACAGCTCGATTCGAGATATACAGGGAGACTGTGGTTAGAAAGTTATTTCGTGAGTAAGGTATCAGGATAAAGAGAGTTAGTTGATCTTAAGCAGTTTTCTTGGCTAAGTATTTTCATGCACTTTCATCCCGCTAGGGATAGCTTTTCTGAGAAACTGCAGTTCTGGATTACACCAAGGCAGGAGTCCTCCCCCTGGGTAGAGCCCTGCTCCGAGGACACCAGTGTTGGCCCTCCTGTTTATGTTCTATGGCTGGCCAAGACTCCGTGACCTCAGTCTATTAAATAGAGAGTGATGCAGTTCCGTGGCTCATGCTAGTACATTAAAGTTATGTCATCAGTTCTCCCCCAAGTTGATTTTTAGATTCAGAATGATCCCAAATTTGTAGGGAAATGCAAACAACTAAGAAAAGCCAAGATAGTCTTGGGAAAAAGCACTATTGAAGGACTTAGTCTGTTGGATATCAAGACTAATCATGAAGCAATAGAAATTATGAGGAATTAATTAATCAGTACGAAGTAGTGTCAATTCAAGGATAAGCAAATAGACAAATGGTCCAGGATAGGGAATCTACAAACAGACCTGCACATGTGTGTATAAAGTGCATGTTCTCTGAGAGGGAGGGCTCATTACATAAGGGGCCAGTACATCTTGACCCCTGTTTCACACCATATACAAAAATAAATTTCAAATGAATTGTATATCTAAATATAAAAAGTAAAACAAAGATTGTAGAAGATACCATAAGAGAATATCTTCAAGGCCTTGAGGTAGTTAAACATCCTTAAACAGGACACAAGATGCATCAGCCATAAAGGAAGAGATTGATCAATTGGGCAATAGTAAAATTAAGAATTTCCATTTATGAAAAGACACTATTGGACTTCCCTGGTAGCGCAGTGGTTATGAATCTGCCTGCCAATGCAGGGAACACGGGTTCGATCCCTGGTCCGGGAAGATCCCACATTCCGCAGAGCAACTAAACCTGTGCACCACAACTACTGAGCCTGCACGCTACAGCCCACGAGCCACAACTACTGAGCCTGTGCGCCACAACTGCTGAAGCCTGAGTGCCTAGAGCCCGTGCTCCACAACAAGAAAAGCCACCGCAATGAGAAGCCCGCACACCTGCAACGAAGAGTAGCCCCCGCTCGCCCCAACTAGAGAAAGCCCTTGTGCAGCAACAAAGACCCAATGCAGCCAAAAGTAAATAAAATTTTAAAAAATAAATAAATAAAAAAGACACTATTAAACAAATAAAAGACCAAGCCACAGAGGGGTAGAAGATATTTCCACTAAATATAGCCAACTAAAGAAAGCCCTGTCCAGAAAAATGAATTCCTACACATCAAGAAGAAAAAGACATACAAACCAACGTTTTAAATGACAAAAACATGAACAGGGTTTAATGAAAGGAGATATACAATTGGTCAATAAACATTTGAATCATGTCTGACTTTATTAGTCAGGGAAATACACACTAAAACTACATTGAAATGTCACTTCACATTTGCCAGAATGGCTAAAATTAAGACCTAGGAGAACATGTGTTGGCGAAGATGTGGAACAAGGAGAACTTTCATGTGCTGCTGATGGGGACAAAATCCATTGTGTTTACCTTGGAGAACTGGCTGGTATCAGCTCTGCTACAGGTGACCCAGCGCCTCTCTCCTCTTTCCGTACATGTTCAACAGAACCGTGGACGTGTGTTAACCAAAATCTGTGCACCAGAATGTTCACAGCAGCACTCTTTGTAATAGCCCTGCAGTGGAAACAGCGCACATGTCCATCAGGGGTGGAATGGGTAAATAACTGTCCTGCATTCAAATAATTCCATACAGCAGTGCAAGTAAATCATACAACAAGGACCACCTTAAAACCAGAATGTTGAACGAAAGAAGCCACACACAAAGAGTACCTATCCTATTCCATTGATACAAAGCTCAAAAACTGGAAGAAGGGCTTCCCTGGTGGCGCAGTGGTTGAGAGTCCGCCTGCCAATGCAGGGGACACGGGTTCGTGCCCTGGTCTGGGAGGATCCCACGTGCCGCGGAGCGGCTGGGCCCGTGAGCCATGGCCGCTGAGCCTGCGCGTCCGGAGCCTGTGCTCCGCAACGGGAGAGGCCACAACAGTGAGAGGCCCGCGTACTGCAAAACAAAAAACAAACAAACAAAAAACTGGAATAAGTGGTCTTGCTGGTGGAGGCCAGGGGGCTGGTTACCTCTGGGGGAGGGCCAGAGGCCTGCCTGGGAACCTGGGATGTTCCCTCTGGGTGGCAGTACCCAGGTGTGTTCATTTTGTGATAATTTAACAAACCGTGTTTACATGATCTTGTGCTTTATGTACGTTGTATTTTGACTTTTTAAAATTAAATTTAAAACCCATAGTCATATTCCAGTGTTACCTTCCTGACTTTGTGCTCGATAACTGTGATTCAGATGTTGGGGTTCCTAAACTATTGAGTTACACATTTGTAGGCATTTTCCTAGTTTACTGTCCTACATGGTGTTTTACATGCCCTGGATTTAGATTTCAGGAATTTAAATCTCAAGAGGAATCTTATTTCCGAGCTCATGTGAAGTGCCTTTAGCTCCCAAGTGTACAATAATGATTCTGTAAGGGATTAAAATTAAGACACTTGATAAACTGAGTTTATTATGAGTCTTCATTTTGGAAAATATGCTCAAGATAGACCATTTATTATTAGGACTTTTCCAGCTGAAAATAAGTGTTTGGAATGTTAAAATTAAATGAAGGAATTATATTGGTGATATTTATTCTTATTTTTTAGTTAAACGCTCTGCAAGACCTTCATCCATTACCCAAAATAATTTTGGAATATAGGCAGGTAAGTTAGATTTTTTTTTTTTTGGTCAGTAAGTTGGTAATGAAGGGGGCCCATATGGCACCGTCTCTGTTCACAAAATCCATCATCGCTGAAGTAGCCCTGACAGTGTCCTAAAGGGAATGCAGTTTGTTCACGTGGACCTCATATTAGCACTGCTTCTTGTACCCAGGCATGATATTCCTCAGGTCTACAAACAGCCCTGCTGTGAATCAGAGGAGTCGTAAATGGAAGAGGACAAACAAAAATTCTGAAGGAAGTATTTGGTGTGTCATCCTCATGTGGCCACAGTGTGACTTCGGCTTCCATCAGTGCCGAGTTCAGAAGCCTGTCACACAAGCCTCCTCCCTCTCCCGGCCTGGTGGTGTTTTATCATCTCGCATTGACACTTACTGACTTATGGTCATGCCCCTCTCTCTAGCTACGCTTCTAGCTCCTCCTCTTTTCCCCGTTCACATACCTGCCATCTGTTCACAGGTATGACTTGCTGCTGCTCGGACCATCGTTATTTACTGCTGTCCTTGTTAGGGCTGGGCAGCTGTGTGTGCGTGGGGTTGGGGGGGGTGGTGGTGGGTAAATGGTAGCACCTGAACTGAAAGAGGCCCCACGGGGGACACTGGGTGCTGGGACTCGGGAACTCTCCCTATATCTTTGCAACTTTTCTCTAAAAAGAATTATTCCAGGACAAAGTTTATTTTAAAAGGGGTAGGGTGACGTCTTTCTCTGTTGGTCATTGTTATTTAATTCTGGGCACCACATAAGGCCATTTCAGGGCCTCCTGGAGTCACCTGAGGTGACATCAGTGACACATGCCCAGCACTCTGTGAGACGCTGCTTTGACACTTGTTCCTAATTTAAACACTTAAACACAGAAAGTGATTACTTTTGTCTTGTAATCTAGGTTCACAAGATCAAGTCAACCTTTGTAGATGGATTACTAGCTTGCATGAAAAAGGTAACTAAAGCTAAGAAAAAAGATATCATGATTGGGAATATGGCTTACACATGGGTTCAGATACATGTAGAATTTCTTTAAATAATCTAATATTCTTGAAACTATGAACCATGATTTTGTTATCATTTAGGTCTATAGCATAAGTTGACATTATACCTTAAAATCTCATATTCATGTGGAAGCTCTACTGCTGACCACGTGCTTTCACATCTGTTATTGCATCTCTTTTCCATAGTCATTTGAGGGACATGTTGTTTTAGTTCATGCACGAGGAGTCTGCAGTCAGAGGTGTTCTGTGACTTGTCTGCGGCCACACAGCAAGTGACAGCCCCGGTCTGGGGTGCACAGCCCCACCTTGAGTCCACACTGCGATCCCCATGGCACGTCAGCCCACGTGTCCTACTGCAGCTTCTGCATAGCCTGGGGGAGAATCTCCTTCACCCTGATCACATGCAGGAATTTGTAACCCCACGGACGTTGGGTTGGGAGTGTAGGGCCCGTGGCTCCTGGTTCTCTGGACGGAGCAGTGAGCGTTGTGTGCTGAAGGGGCCAGCGTGTTTGTGACTTCGCACGGCACTGTCAGAGCATAAGCTGATTCTTTCCAACTGATAAAGGGCTCCGTTTCCTCCACGTGGAACCAGACTGGAACCGTGACCGGAAGACTGTCAGCCAAGCATCCTGTAAGTTAGCTCTTGTTAAATGCCTGTTTCTGTGTCGGGACTGCAGTTTTGCCTAGATGTGTGTTTGTCTGTGCACTTTTTGTTTGTAAAAGGAGACCCCATACTGATAGGCTGTGGAGTTTTTTCTGTTATTAATTCAGCCAATGTTCATTTAGCACATACTATGGTTTTTTTTGTGGTTTTTTAAAAAAATTTTTATGGTAGTGTATAGACGTCCATGTCACTCTCTCACTTTGTCCCAGCTTACCCTTCCCTCTCCCCGTGTCCTCAAGTCCATTCTCTAGTAGCACATACTATGTTTTGGGCACTTAGTGGGGGATCAGGACACTACACGTGTGAAGTGTTGAGTTAGTGGGGGGGTCTTCACATCCAGAGAGTCACGCACTCTGGTGCTGAGGGCAGGAGGGACAGACACCTCTTCCCACCCCATTCTTCATTTTCAGATTTGTACTGGATAGGTGGCTTCCCCAGATTATCTCTCTTTTTTTTTTTGGCTGCGTTGGGTCTTTGTTGCTGCGCGGGCTTTCTCTAGTTGTGGCGAGCGGGGGCCACTCTTCATTGTGGTGTGCAGGCTTCTCATTGCGGTGGCTTCTCTTGTTGCAGAGCACGGGCTCTAGGTGCATAGGCTTCAGTAGTTGTGGAACACGGGCTCAGTAGTTGCAGCTCACAAGCTTAGTTGCTCTGCGGCATGTGGGATCTTCCCAGACCAGGGCTCGAA
The DNA here is from genome assembly GCF_059928025.1 of Delphinapterus leucas. Taxonomy (NCBI): domain Eukaryota; kingdom Metazoa; phylum Chordata; class Mammalia; order Artiodactyla; family Monodontidae; genus Delphinapterus; species Delphinapterus leucas. The sequence continues at coordinate 1,453,689 of NC_143133.1, read as the reverse complement.
CCTGTGTCCTCTCTGATTATCTCTTGCTGAGCTTTATTCTCTTCCAGAAATTTCTCACGTCTCGGGCTTGCGGGTAGCACTCCTCCCAGGTTTTCTGGGATGCTGTAGTTTTACTTATTTATTTTTCTGTTATTTCAATTGAATTTTTTGAAAAAGGAGATAAACATCATGTGTGCATTTGGCCCCCACCTTTGACTCAAAGTGTACATCATCATTTTAACAGCTGCATTGTACTCTACTTAGTGGCTGTCCCTATTGAGGGTCATTTAGATCGTTTTCAGTTTTAATTATTTTATATGTGCCATAAACTTACTTGTACAAATATTTTTGGTATGTTTTTCTGTTGATTTCCATAGCATAAATTCCTGGAGATGGACCTTCTGAGTCAAAGTATATGTGTATTTTTAAGGCTTTGCGTTGCCAAATTGTCCTCCAGAGAAAAAAAAGTTTTACGTTCCCAATCAATTTGTAAAATGTTTGGTTCCCTACATCCTTGCCAGTACAGGGAGTCTTCATTTTGATTACTAGTTCATGGCTTGATCTTTAAATATCTGTTCCTTTAAACATTAAGTGAGGTTGACTATATAAAAGTTATTCTTCTGTGAGTTGTCTGTTCATGTCATTTTGCACATGTCTCTGGAGGATGTATATTTTTTTCTATAGGTATGGAAAAGCTCTTTATATAATAAAGATCAACCCTTTGTAAAATACTGAGTTGTTTTTCTCCATTTTTCTTTTGCCCCTTAATTTTTAAAATATATAATGTTTGCTATACTTAAAATGGCTTTTTCATTATACAAATAATATATAATTCTAAAGACTTCAAACAATAGATAAAAATATAAATAACAAAGTAAAAGTCACCTGAAATGCCACATCATTAACATTTTAGTGACCATACTCTATTTCTTTATGCACACACGTATGTGCGTGCACTCACATTTACATGACTGGGATTATATCATACATGTTTTTTTATTGCAGACACTCCCTCACTACATCCATATCTCAGCCCCTTAGCCTCAGGCCCAGTGCCATTGGAAGCTCATGTTAGCAGCCTATAGAGTGTACATCCATATTTTCCTCCAGATTTATAATAAAATCTTATACAGACCCATATCTATCTATCTATATATATAGATAGATAGATAGATAGATAGATATACAGAGACACAAAATGACTTTGTCATTCTTATTTTACAGAATTAGAATTTTATTTTTCTGCCTCTCGCTTTTCTCTCTCAGCAACAGCTCGTGGAATCCCTGCAGTTCCTCTGACAGGGTCCTGTTTCACCTTTTTTAAAAATTGAAGTATAGTTAACTTGCAATATTATATTAGTTTTAGGTGTACTACATAGTGATTTGATATTTTAACATTACACACCATACAGCGTTATCACAATATTATTGACTATATTTCCTGTGCTGCACATTACATCCCTGTGAGTTATTTTAAAATAAATGCCCTGTTTCTCCATGTCCCTTTTGGAGTTGGGACCATCTTTCTTCTTTCCTGATGTCAATGGAAATAATTAATTAACAATCTAAAATAAGATAGAAAAGAGTTTTGTTTGACCCAAACTGAGGACTGTAGCCCAGGAGACACAGATTCAAGAAGCACTTAAGTTGTGTTCTGTCAGACTACAAAATGGGGGAGGTATATGAAGGCAAAAAACTCAAGGTTACAGTTAGTTGCATGAGTTGTCTATAGGGAATTATAATTGGATGTGGCAAGAAGTAAGGGTGCTTGTTAAGCATGGATTAGTTGGGGTCTGAGATGGTTGCATAGTTACAAGCGGGGGTTGGGGGGGACCTTGAGACCATAAGGTTGCAGCTGGCAGCTGCTAGCAGATATGGTTTTGAGAATGGCTGGTGGTGTCCTGGAGCTTTATCCAGTTCAGGAAATTCATATTCTCAGTGATGTAGGAATGTGTCTGAAACCACATCCACACTGGCCACCCAACTTCATCCTGGATGCCTGAACCACAGTTGCCCCATTTTGATTTCTAAATGCATTCTTTTCTGTACTGTTTAAGCAGATGTACAATGCCTATTTGACAGGTCATAAGAGAGGCTGTGCTAGTTAGCATAAAGTTCAAGCCAGATCATGTGTAAGCCAGGATGACTTCTCCAAACCTCAATAGGTGAAAATTTCTTCCATCACCTGATATAGGCATTCAGTGATATAAATTTAATCCCAGGTACTGCTTTCTGGCATTCAGTAAATTCTGGTATGTTGTATTTCACTTTCATTTAGTTCAGAATCTTTTCTAGTATGTCTTCTTTGACCCATGGGCTATTTAGAAGTTTGTTACTTAGTTTCCAAGTAATTGGTGATTTTCCAGTTATCTAACTGTTACTGATTTCTAATGTAATTTCACTGTGGTCAAAGGATATATACTCTGCATGGCTTGAATCCTTTTAAATTCATTCAGACTTGTTTTCTTGCCCAGAAAATGGTCTATCTTGGTAACTGTTCCATGTGCACTTGAAAAGAATGTTCATTCTGTTAATGTGGGTGGAATGTTTTGTAAATACCTATTAGATCAAGTTGGTTGACCGTGCTGTCCGAGTCTACTATATCCCTGCTGATTTTCTGTCTGATTGTTCAGTCCATTGTTGAGAGAAGGGTATTGAAGTCTGCAGCACAACTGTGGAATTTTCTTTGTCTCCTTACAGTTCTACCTCTTCTATATCCTTGTAGTTTTTGCTCTTTTATAAGGAGCAGAAACATTAAGAATTTTGTCCGCCTGATGAATTTACCCTTTTATTTCTATGACATGCCCTTTTTATACCTGGTAATATTTATTTGATCTGAAATATATTTTGTCTAATATTAAAATATTAATTTAAAAATAATTAACAAAATACATCAAAGATAATTTTAGAAATAATAAAATTAATAAAAATGTAATTTAATATTAATGTTAAAATAGCCACTGCAGTTTTCTTTTGACTAGCGTTAGCAGGGCATTTTCCATCCTTTTACTTTTAAACGATCTCATTATATATAAAGTACATTTATTGTAGGAAGTATGTAGTTGGTCTTGCTTTTTTATCCCTTTTGATAGTATCTGTCTTTTGATTAGGATGTTCAGTCCATTTACTTTTTTTTGAATTTTTGAATTTTATTTATTTTTTTATACAGCAGGTTCTTATCAGTCCATTTACATTTATTGTGATTATTCATAGGATTAGACTTAAGTCTGTTATCTTGCTTTGTGTTTTATATTTATCCCAATTGTTCTTTGTCCCCCTTTTCCTCTTTTTCTGCCTTCTTTTGGATTGAGTTTTTTAATGATTCTCTTTTATCTTTCTTGATGTATTAGCTGTAACTCTTTGTTTTGTTATTTTAGTGGTTAATTTAGGGTTCACAGTCTACAACTTTAACTTACCACAGTCTATCTTCAAGTAATTGTGTCATGCCACATATAGTATTGTATAAGAACCCTACACTAGTACAGTCCCATTTCTCCTCCTGGCCTTTGTGCTATGATTGTCTTTTATTTTACTTTATACCTAAGTTATAAATTCCACAATATATTTTATTTTTGTTTGAATAGTCCATATCTCTTAAGTAGATTTAAATAATAAGAAAAATCTTGAATATTTGCCCATGTAAATTTTCAGTGCTCATTTCCTTGTGTACATCCACATTTCTACTTGGTATCATTTTCCTTCTGCCTAAAGGATACCCTTTAACATTTCTTATACTGTGGGTTTGCTGTTGATGAATTCTTTCAGCATTTGTAGGTCTGAAAATATCTTTATTTCACCTTTGTTTTTAAAAGTTATTTTTGTGAGGTATAAAATTCTCAAATTCTCAGTTGAAAGTTTTTTCTTTCAATACTTTGAAGATGTTACTTCACTCTCTTCTCTCACTGTTTCTGCTGAGAAATCTGTCATCATTATCTTCATTTCTCCATCTGTAATGTGTCTTTTTTTTCTGGCTGTTTTTAACGTTTTCTCTTAATCACTACTTTTGAGAAATTTGATTATGATGCACCTTGGTGTAATTTTTTCATGTTTCTATGTTTCAGTTTCTTGGATCTGTGGGTTTATAGTTTTAATCAAATTTGTAAAATTATCGGCAATTACTTATTCACGTACTTTTTGTGTTCCTTCTCTCTCCTCTCCTCTGGGAACTCCACTTATAATTACATATAGTAGGTCACTTGTATTTGTCTCGTAGCTCACTGAAACTCATTTTTCCTCTTTTCCTTGGATATTTTTCCTGTTTCAATTCGGATAGTTTCTATTGTTATATCCTATAGTTCACTAATCTTTTATTTTGTCATGTCAAATCTGTTGTTAATCCCATTGAGTATCTTTTCCACGTTAATTATATGTTACAGTTTTCATTTCTAGAAATTTACTTTGGATCTTTTTTATGCCATCCATGTCTCTACTTCATCTTTAATATATTGGATACAGTTGTAGTAACTGTTTCAGTGTCCTTGTCTGTAATTTCAGCATCTGTGTCCATTATAGATGATGTGTCCATTCAGTAGGTGATTACTCCAGTTAGGACTCCATTTTCCTGCTTCCTTGTGTGCGTGGTCATCTTTGTTTGGATACCAGACACTGTGGATTTTACATTATTGGGTGATGGAACTTTATGCATTACTGTAAATATCCTGAGCTTTGCTCTGGGTTAGGTTACTTGGAAACAGTTTTTTCCTTTCTGGTCTTGGTTTTATGATTTGTTGGGCAGGCCCAGAGAAGTGCTTCTTATAAAACTAATTATTCCCCATCCCTGAGGAAAGACCTTCTGAGTATTCTACCTATTGTCTATAGATTATGAGTTTTCTAAGAATGGCTGATGGGGGACTTCCCTGGTGGTCCAGTGGGTAAGACTCCACTCTCCCAATGCGGGGTGCCGGGATTCAATCCCTGGTTGGGGAACTAGATCCTGCATGCATGCCGTAACTAAGAGTTTGCATGCTGCAACTAAAGAGTCTGCATGCTGCAGCTAAGAAGTCCACATGCCACAACTAAGAAGCCTGTATGCCTCAACTAAAAGATCCCGCGTGCCACAACTAAGACCTGGTGCAGCCAAAGTATAAATAAATAAATAAATAAAAGAGCTTAAAAAAAAAAAAGAATGGCTGGTGGGAACAGGAGACTTTCCTGTCCCTGTGTGAGTGTTGTACACAGTTTCCAACCCCTTTAGATGGCTTTTTCCTAGCCTTTGGTAGTTTGCTCACAGGCGTGCACTATCAGTTCTCTGTTGGATACTCAGCTCTCTGCTGGGCTCAAGAAAATGATGATTTTATAGATTATCTGTCTTTTCTAATTATTAGGGTGCTTTTCAATTGTATACTTCCCAGGTGGAAGTAGAAGCTCCCATCTAATAATTTTTAATCCACCTAAAACCCTGCATTCTTTCTGTCCTCTTTGCCTCGGAGAGTACATTAATCAGTATTTGTTTTATCAGAGCCTCAGTCTTGTGTCCCTCTGAGGTAGTCCCCGAACTCCCCCTTCGTGAGGCTTATTACACTGTGGTTTAACTGCCTGTTTACTTCTGTGTACCTCACTGGATTGTAAATTTCATGAGAGCAGGGACCTTTCCCGCCTGCTTCACTGACTATTTCCAGGCCTGGCTCTGTACCTGGAACACGGTAGGCGCCAAGTTTTGATTGAATGAAAAACTGGACGTGTGATCCACTCTCAAGTCGTCCTCCAGTGTCTCAGGGTCACCTGGTTCAGGACATCATCGAGATGGCAACGTGTTGACGATGGGGGCCAAACCCTTCCCCGTGCTGGACCATCACGCCTTCGTCCCTGGCCTGAGTTGGTCATTGGTCTCCCGTTGGTCTAGATTCCCCTCTTCCCCTGACTCTGATACTTCAGGGGTCACGCCTGTCAGTCTGTTTCGTGCGTCCCTCTCATGCCTATTGTGTTTTTACAAGACCTTCTCCTGGGAAGGTGCCGAGCACCTGCCAGGAGCCGCATTCTTACCATCTCTTCATCATCTAATACCTCCTTATCAGGCATGGCTTTAGATGTCCCTTCTAATGTTTCCACGTCGACAAGGCCAGTTTTTGTCAATGCCTGCATTTCACTGCAGTGCCATTCGCGGTACTGGCTCAGAATTTATCAACATTTTGTAATTCAAAATATCTGACCTTTCACATTGTATTTTTATGAATTCTCTAGTATCCAGAGTCCTCATTCTTCTTCTAGGTTAGTGTTTAAAAAAATTTTTTTAATGTTACAGTTTTAAAAATGTATTGATTGGAAATGTTAAAATCCAGCCATTGTTTAGCTGGATTTTTGCTTTAGTTCCTTTGTGAATCTTTTTTTTTTTTCACATCTTTATTGGAGTATAAATGCTTTACAATGTTGTGTTAGTTCCTGCTGTATAACAAAGTGAATCAGCTATACGTATACATATATCCCCGTACCCCCTCCCTCTTAAGCCTCCCTCCCACCCTCCCTATCCCACCCCTCTAAGTGGTCACAAAGCACCAAGCTGATCTCCCTGTGCTGTGCAGCTGCTTCCCACTAGCCATCCACTTTACATTTGGTAGTGTATATATGTCAGTGCTACTCTCTCACTTTGTCCCAGCTTCCCCTTCCCCCGTGTGCCCTCAAGTCTGTTCTCTACATCTGCATCTTTATTCCTGCCCTGCCACTAAGTTCATCAGTACCACTTTTTTAAATTCCGTATATGTGTGTTAGCATACGGAATTCGTTTTTTTCTTTCTGACTCACCTCACTCTGTATGAGAGACTCTAGGTCCATCCACCTCACTACAAATAACTCAATTTCGTTTCTTTTTACTGATGAGTAATATTCCATTGTGTATATGTGGCACATCTTCTTTATCCATTCATCTGTTGATGGACACTTAGGTTGCTTCCATCTCCTGGCTATTGTAAATAGTACTGCAATGAACATTGTGGTACATGTCTCTTTTTGAATTATGGTTTTCTCAGGGTATGTACCCAGTAGTGGGATTGCTGGGTCATATGGTAGCTCTATTTTTAGGTTTTTAAGGAACCTCCATACTGGTCTCCATAGTGGCTGTATCAATGTACATTCCCACCAACAGTGCGAGAGGGTTCCCTTTTCTCCACACCCTCTCCAGCACTTATTGTTTGTAGATTTTTTGATGATGGCCATTCTGACCGGTATGAGGTAATACCTCATTGTGGTTTTGATTTGCATTTCTCTAATGATTAGTGATGTTGAGCATCTTTTCATGCATTTGTTGGCAATCTGTATGTCTACTTTGGAGAAATGTCTATTTAGGTCTTCCACCCATTTTTGGATTGGATTGTTTGTTTTTTTGCTATTGAGCTGCATGAGCTGCTTGTATATTTTGGAGGTTAATCCTTTGTCAGTTGTTTCATTTGCAAATATTTTCTCCCATTCTGAGGGTTGTCTTTTCACCTTGTTTATGGTTTCCTTTGCTATGCAAGAGCTTTTAAGTTTCATTAGGTCCCATTTGTTTATTTTTGTTTTTATTTCCATTTCTCTAGGAGGTGGGTCAAAAAGGATCTTGCTGTGATTTATGTCATAGAGTGTTCTCCCTATGTTTTCCTCTAAGAGTTTGAAAGTGTCTGGCCTTACATTTAGGTCTTTAATCCATTTTGAGTTTATTTTTGTGTATGGTATTAGGGTGTGTTCTAATTTCATTCTTTTACATGTAGCTGTCCAGTTTTCCCAGCACCACTTATTGAAGAGGCTGTCTTTTCTCCATTGTATAGTCTTGCCTCCTTTGTCAAAGATAAGGTGACCATATGTGCATGGGTTTATCTCTGGGATTTCTATCCTGTTCCATTGATCTATATTTCTGTTTTTGTGCCAGTACCATACTGTCTTGAGTACTGTAGCTTTGTAGTATAGTCTGAAGTCAGGGAGCCTGATTCTTCCAGCTTCGTTTTTCTTTCTCAAGATTGCTTTGGCTATTAAGGGTCTTTTGTGTTTCCATACAAATTGTAAAATTTTTTGTTCTACTGCTATGAAAAATGCCATTGGTAATTTGATAGGGATTGCATTGAATCTGTAGATTGCTTTGAGTAGTATAGTCATTTTCACAATATTGATTCTTCCAATCCGGGAGCATGGCATATGTCTCCATCTGTTTATGTTATCTTTGATTTCTTTCATCAGTGTTTTATAGTTTTCTGAGTACAGGTCTTTTGCCTCCTTAGGTAGGTTTATTCCTAGGTATTTTATTCTTTTTTTATTCTTTTTGTTGCAATGGTAAATGGGATTGTTTCCTTAGTTTTGCTTTCTGATCTTTTGTTGTTATTGTATAGGAATGCAAGAGATTTCTATGCATTAATTTTGTATCCTGAAACCTTACCAAATTCATTGATTAGTTCTAGTAGTTTTCTGGTGGCATCTTTAGGATTTTCTGTGTATAGTATCATGTTATCGGCAAACAGTGACAGTCTTACTTCTTCTTTTCCGAGTTGTATTCCTTTTATTTCTTTTTCTTCTCTGATAGCTGTGGCTAGCGCTTCCAATACTATGTTGAATAAGAGTGGTGAGAGTGGACATCCTTGTCTTATTCCTGATGTTCACCTGAAATGCTTTCAGTTTTTCACCATTGAGCATGATGTTTATTGTGGGTTTGTCGTATATGGCTTTTATTATGTTGAGGTAGGTTCCCTCTATGCACACTTTCTTGAGAGTTTTTATCATAAATGGGTGTTGAATCTTGTCAAAAGCTTTTTCTGCATCTTTTGAGATGATCATATGGTTTTTATTCTTTAATTTGTTAATATGGTGTATCACATTGAATGTTTTGTGTATATTGAAGAATCCTTGCATCCCTGGGATAAATCCCACTTGATCATGGTGTATGATCCTTTTAATGTGTTGTTGGATTCTGTTTACTAGTATTTTGTTGAGGATTTTTGTGTCTATGTTCATCAGTGATATTGGTCTGTAATTTTCTTTTTTTGTGATATCTTTGTTTGGTTTTGGTATCAGAGTGATGGTGGCCTCTTAGAAAGAGTTTGGGAGTGTCCCTCCCTCTGCAATTTTTTTGAAGAGTTTGAGAAGGATAGGTGTTAACTCTTCTCTAAATGTTTAATAGAATTCTCCTGTGAAGCCAGCAGTACTAGACTTTTGTTTGTTGGAAGATTTTTAATTACAGTTTCAATTTCATTACCTGTGATTGGTCTATTTATATTTTCTAATTCTTCCTGGTTCAGTCTTGGAAGGTTGTACTTTTCCAAGAATTTGTCCATTTCTTTCAGGTTGTCCATTTTATTGGCATATAGTTGCTTGTAGTAGTCTCTTATGGTCTTTTGTATTTCTGCAGTGTCAGTTGTAATCTCTCCTTTTCATTTGCAATTTTATTTATTTGAGTCCTCTCCCTTTTTTTCTTGATGAGTCTGGCTAAAGGTTTATCTATTTTGTTTATCTTCTCAAAGAACCAGCTTTTAGTTTTATTGATCTTTGCTATTGTTTTCTTTGTTTCTATTTCATTTATTTTTGCACTGATCTTTATGATTTCTTTCCTTCTACTAATTTTGGGTTTTCTTTGTCCTTCTTTTTCTAGTTGTTTTAGGTGTAATGTTAGATTGTTTATTGATTTTTGTTGATTGAGATTTTTCTTGTTTCTTGAGGTGAGCTTGAATTGCTATGAACTTCCTTATTAGAACTGCTTTTGCTGCGTCCCATAGGTTTTGGATCGTTATGTTTTCGTTTTCATTTGTTTCTAGGTATTTTTTGATTTCCTCTTTGATTTGTTCGGTGATCTCTTGGTTATTTAGCCTCCACGTATATGTGTTTTTTACTGTTTTTTTCCTGTAATTGATTTCTAATCTCATAGTGTTGTGGTGTCCTTCCTTATCTCTTGTAACAGTCTTCATTTTAAAGTCTGTTCTATCTGATATGAGTATTGCTACTCCAGCTTTCCTGTGATTTCCATTTGCATGGGATATCTTTTTCCATCACTTCATTTTCAGTCTATATGTGTCCCTAGGTCTGAAGTGGGTTTCTTGTAGACAGCATATATAAGGGTCTTGTTTTGGTATCCATTCAGCCAGTCTGTGTCTTTTGGTTGGAGCATTTAATCCATTTACATTCAAGGTGATTATCGATATGTATGTTCTTATTACCATTTTCTGAATTGATTTGGGTTTTTTAAAAAATAAATTTATTTATTTATTTATTATTTTTGGCTGTGCTGGGTCTTCGCTGCTGCATGCAGGTTCTCCCTAGTTGCAGCAAGTGGGGGCCACTCCTCCCTGCAGTGGCCTCTCCCATTGTGGAGCACAGGCTCCAGGCACATGGGCCTCAGCAGTTGTGGCTGGCAGGCTCTAGAGTGCAGGCTCAGCAGTTGTGGCACACAGGCTTAGTTGCTCCACGGCATGTGGGATCCTCCCAGACCAGGGCCTGAACCCATGTCCCCTGCATTGGCAGGCAGACTCTCATCCACTGAGCCACTAGGGAAATATCTGGGTTTGTTTTTGTGGGTCTTTTCCTTCTCTTGTGTTTCCTGCCTAGAGAAGTTCCTTTAGCATTTGTTGTAAAGCTGGTTTGGTGGTGCTGAATTCTCTTCGCTTTTGCTTGTCTGTAAAGGTTTTAATTTCTCCGTCAAATCTGAATGTGATCCTTGCTGGGTAGAGTAATCTTGGTTGTAGGTTTTTCCCTTTCATCACTTTGATTATGTCCTGCCACTCCCTTCTGGCTTGCAGAGTTTCTGCTGAAAGATCAGCTGTTAACCTTATGGGGATTCCCTTGTACGTTATTTGTTGCTTTTCCCTTGCTGCTTTTAAAATTTTTTCTTTGTATTTAATTTTTGATAGTTTGATTGATATGTGTCTTGGCCTGTTTCTCTTTGGGTTTATCCTGTATGGGACTCTCTGCACTACCTGGACTTGATTGACTATTTCCTTTCCCACGTTAAGGAAGTTTTTGACTGTAATGTCTTCAAATATTTTCTCAGTCCCTTTCTTTTTCTCTTCTTCTTCTGGGACCCCTATAATTCAAATATTGGTGTGTTTAATGTTGTCCCAGAGGTCTCTGAGACTGTCCTCAATTCTTTTCATTCATTTTTCTTTATTCTGCTCCCTGGCAGTTATGTCCACCATTTTATCTTCCAGCTTACTTATCCGTTCTTCTGCCTCAGTTATTCTGCTATTGATTGCTTCTACAGTATTTTTTTTTTTTTTTTTGTGGTACACGGCCCTCTCGCTGCTGTGGCCTCTCCCATTGCGGAGTACAGGCTCTGGACGTGCAGGCTCAGCGGCCATGGCTCACGGGCCTAGCCGCTCCACAGCATGTGGGATCCTCCTGGACCAGGGCACGAACCCGCGCCCCCTGTATCGGCAGGCAGACTCTCAACCACTGTGCCACAAGGGAAGCCCTTCTATAGTATTTTTAATTTCAGTTATTGTGTTGTTCATCACTGTTTGTTTGCTCTTTAGTTCTTCTACATCCTTGTTCAGTGTTTCTTGTATTTTCTCCATTCTGTTTCCGAGATTTTGGATCATCTTTACTATCATTACTCTGAATTGTTTTTCAGGTTGGTTGCCTATTTCGTCTTCATTTATTTGGTCTTGTAGGTTTTTACCTTGCTCCTTCGTCTGTAACATATTTTTTTGTCGTTTCATTTTTTTGTTGTTGTTTTGATGGGTGATGCTGTTCCTGTCTTACTGGTTGTTTGGCCTGAGGCGTCCAGCACTGGAGTTTGCAGACAGTTAGATAGAGGTGGGTCTTGGTGCTTAGATGAGGGCCTCTGGGAGGCCTCACTCCAATTACTATTCCCTGGGGTCTGAGGTTCTCTATTAGTCCAGTGGTTTGGACTCGGAGCTCCCACCACAGGAGCTCAGGCCCTACCTACAGCCTGGGAACCAAGATCCTGCAAGCCGTGTGGTGTGGCAAAAAAAGAAAAAGAAGAAAAAAAGAAAAGGAGTAATACAATAACAAAGAACAAAAATAAATAAAATTAGAAAGATAAGAACTATACTAGGAAAAATTAAAATATAATTGAAACAACTGCAACAAGGTAAAATAAAATCACAACAGAAAAAAGAAGAGAAAAGGGTGGGGAACAAGCCAAAAGGAGCGGAACAATAACGAAGTATAAAGAATAAAATAAGGGCTTCCCTGGTGGCGCAGTGGTTGAGAGTCCGCCTCCAATGCAGGGGACACGGGTTCGTGCCCCGGTCCGGGAAGATCCCACATGCCGCGGAGCGGCTGGGCCCGTGAGCCATAGCCACTGAGCCTGCACATCCGGAGCCTGTGCTCCACAACAGGAGAGGCCACAACAGTGAGAGGCCGGCGTACCGCAAAATAAATAAATAAATAAATAAATAAAATAAAAGATTTATTAGAAAAAAAATATATATAAATGAACCAACAAGGTAAAACAGAACCCCAATCTAAAAGAGGAAAAAAGAAAAAAAGAAAGTAAGCCTTGGTGATGGGGGCGGAGTTTAGGCAGGGTTGTAACTTAGGCAAGGGCGGGCTTTAGGGTGGGGCAGGACCTAGGCGGGTCGGGGGTGACGTTCAAGCGTGGGGCAGGGCCTCTGCTTAGGACCTGCTCGTGGAAGGGGAGAGGCAGCACGTGGAAAGGAGGGCCTCTGGAGTGTGGAGTTCCGGAGTTTGGAGGTAGGGCCCTGAGTGAGGGTGTGTGGGTGGGGTTTAGGCCCAGACGTTCTAGGGGGTCTCAGAGGGGATCTCCGAGTGTAGAGGTAGGGCCCTAGGTGGGGGTGTAGGGGCGGGGCTTGGGCTCTGCACGCGGGAGGGAGGCTTCGAGGGCAGAAGATTAGGCCAGGGTGCCCAGCAGGCTCCCCAGTGCCTAAGTGGACAGGGAAAGCACAGGGCCCCGTTCTCGTCTGTTCCTTCATGCCCCTCCCCCACTGTCCCTCCTAGGGTCTTCCCCGTCCCCGCTGGACCCCTCACCGTGGGTGGGTCCCGCTGGGTGTAGGAACTCCTCCCCTCCCCCAGCCACCTCTCAGGGGTGCTGGTCCCGGAGGTCCGGCCTTTACTTTTGCTCCCCCTTCCGTCCCTCCCACTCCCTCAGGATTCGTGTGGCTGGAGGGGGCCTTGGTGGGCAGAGGATCAGGCCCGGGATCTCAGCAGGCTCCTGGGGGCCCAAGCGGGCAGGGGAAACCTGGCCACATTGCCTTTGGACCCTCTGCCCTCCCAGTGGTCCCCCAATTTCCCCCTTCGGGTGTGGGATCCCCTCCCTTCCCCCAGCCACCTCTCAGGGGCGCCAGCCCCCTCCTGCCTCCACTTCTCCTCCCTCCCCCTCATGCCACACATCCTACCTCGTCGCTGGGGGTTCCTCCGTCCCCTTAGGTGTCCGTGGTCCCCCACCGGTGCCTGGTAGGTGCCCTACTTGTGCGGAGACACATCCTCCTAGTCCACCATCTTGACTCCACCTCTCCTTTGTGAGTCCTTTTTCCTCTTAGTTTTCTTTATTTTTCTAAATGTATGTCCAGTATTTTATTAGCATATTTGTACTAGCCTTTTGGTATGTGAGTTGGAGCCAAATTAAGATTTTGTCATAGTATGGGTAATAACTTCAAGATGGTTGATGATTGCTTTACCCCTCATGCTTCCCCCTGCCTTGAGCCTTTGTTTTCGTTACCTCTGTTAGATACCTTTTCCACCCCTAGATCCCTCAGCATATCCTCCTCCAGGTATGAGTGGCAATTTAGTTTTTGGGTTTTTTAAAATTTATTTTATTTTTTTGGCTGCGTTGGGTCTTCACTGCTGCACTTGGGCTTTTCTCTAGTTGTGGTGAGTGGGGGCTACTCTTCCTTGTGATGCACGGGCTCCTCACTGTGGTGGCTTCTCTTGTTGCAAAGCACAGGCTCTAGGCACATGGGCTTCAGTAGTTGTGGCACTTGGGCTCAGCAGTTGTGGTGTGCGGGCTCTAGAGCGCAGGCTCAGTAGTTGTGGTGCATGGGCTTAGTTGCTCCATGGCATGTGGGATCTTCCTGGACCAGGGCTCAAACCCGTGTCCTCTGCATTGGCAGGTGGATTCTTAACCACTGTACCACCAGGGAAGTCCCAGCAATTTAGTTTTGAAGACATCTGCGGTTTTCCATGTTTTTTTTTGTTTGTTTGTTTTTTTGCAGTACGCGGGCCTCTCACTGTTGTGGCCTCTCCCGTTGCGGAGCACAGGCTCCGGATGCGCAGGCTCAGCGGCCATGGCTCACGGGCCCAGCCGCTCCGTGGCATGTGGGATCTTCCCGGACCGGAGCACGAACCCGTGTCCCCTGCATTGGCAGGCGCACTCTCAACCACTGCGCCACCAGGGAAGCCCTCCATGTTTTGGCTATAATAAATAAAGCTGCTATAAGCATTGATGTACAGATTTTTGTGCGAACTTAAGTCTTCATTTCTCTGGGATAAGTGTCTAGGAGTGCAATTGCTGAATCATATTTTTAAAAAATATATGCTGAATTTTATGTGCTAATATTTTAAAAGGATTTTTGTGTGTTTATTCGTGATGGATATTGATCTGTTCTTATCTGGTTTGGTATCAGAATAATACTAGTTTCATAAAATGCGAAATGTTCCTTCCTCTTGCATTTTCTTGAAGTTATTGTGTGGAATTGTGTTAATTCTTTCAATATTTGGTAGAATTTGTCAATAAAATCATCTGGGCCCAAAGATTTATTTTTGGAGAGCTCTAAAATTATGAGCTCAATTTCCTTAATATTTATTGGCTTATTGATATTATGTTTCATATTGGATGAATTTTTATTGTTTGTACTTTTTGAGAAATTGGTCCTGTTTTTCTGAGTTGTGAAATTAATGTGTGTGTAATTGTTCATTAACATTTCCTTGTCCTTTTGATGTCTGTAGGGCCTGTAGTGATGTTCCCTATTTCATTCCTGACCTTGGTAATTTGTGTCTTCTCGCTTTTTCCTTTGTCCATCTAGCTAGAGTTTTGTCAAAATATTATTGACTTTTTCAATGAAGCAGCTATTTGTTTCATCGGTTTTTCTCTGTTTTCAATTTTATCAATTTCAGGTTTTCATTATTCCCTTTCTTCTACTTGATTTGGGTGTATTTTGCTTTTCTTTTTCTAGGTTCTTAAGGTGGGATCTTAGATTATTCCTTTGAGACTTTTCCTTTTTTCTCATGTATGCATTTTTAGTGCTATAAAATTTCCTTCTCAGCATTGCTCTAGCTGTATCCCACAAATTCTGATATGTTGTATTTTGTCAAAGAAAAAATGCACCAGACAGAGTTAAACAGGCAAGGAAGAGTTTACTCAGGATTATTGCAATAAGGGAGAGAGATTGAACTACTCCAAATGCAGTGAAGACAGCTGGAGATTTATAGCTAATGGGGAGGGGAAGGGGTCAGTGGGTGGAAAATTACTAAGAAGAACTTGGTGAGGTACGAGGGGTTGGGGGGATTCTTGCTAAACTGCTTGCTGAACTTGCTAAACTCAGCCACAGTTTTTGTCTGTGATATTTGAAATAGTACAGTTCTCATCTAAAAATTTCCTATCCTGCTAGAGAGTGCAGGCCTTTGTTGGGGCTTTTGGTCTGTGGCCATCAGCATGTCTAGGTTACTGGCTTCTTCAACACCCAGTCTGAGACTTGTGAAGCAAAAGGAAACCCTGGGCTTCACCTTCATGTAATCCTTGGTCCTGTGGTCCCTGGCCAGTCTGCCTTACTCTCTCCACTTGCAGAGCTGTCTTGTGTTTGTTTTACACATAATGGCTAGGGTTTTAGTTGTACCAGTGGGGGAAGAAGGGGAGTGTCCATGCCATCCTCCTGGAAGCGCAGTCTCCTTATTAGCAGCATTAATGGAACAAAAGATTTGCTTGCACAAGGATGGTTTCAAAACACTGTCTGCTGTGTATTTCATTCCCAGCACCTCTTGCTCCTATGAGACTGCCCACCCTTGGGGCTGAGGCCTCTATTTCTTCAGAAGGAGAGGGGGATACAGCTGAGGATAAAGAATTCTGTGTTCAGCTCTGGCTTTCAACACAGAACTTGTGAAAGAGCGCAGCAGAAACAAGAAAGTATCAGAAATGAAGATCAGAAAGTGTTTGGGGTGGTTTTTTCCTTTTTTTTTTTTTTAATTTCAGAAGCTTCCCTTTAAATATCAAGACTCAGAGACTTGTATTTTCAGAGTTTATAAGGTAAGGTATGCAAGATATGCTATATGGGCAGGTCCACTTCACTGGGAGGCATGAGAATGACTTGTGGGGCTTGGAGGAAATGCTGAGAGGGAGACAAGCACTAGTGAGTATCTCCAAAAGGGCTCTGGCCTGGCCCCCTGGGGGAGAAGCCCAGAGGAGGGAATAGACCCCTGTAGACTATAACCCATGGGGATGAGGCTTGGCTTCTAGCCCAGAAGCCTGGGAGTTCCAAGCCAAGACAGGGCATGGGCATTGGGCAGGGACCCTGAAGTGGCTTTCTCCTGCCAAGTCTCCATGGGCCCCAAGGGGCGTGAGTGAGAGCTGGAAAGTTCCCGTGGCCCCTTGGTCCTGTGGTCCTCTGTTGTGGAAATGCAGGACCACCATATTTGTCTGGGTCTGACTGGGCCACAGAGTGGGGCTGTGAGGTAGACAGTCCAAGGTCAAGTCCACACAGAGGAGGCATCTGAGTTTCAGCAGATCAGCAGTGTCAAGCAGAGCCAAGGCCAGGACCAGGTCATCAGGGGAGGGGCCGTTGGATGCTGGCCATGGTGTGATAACAGGCTTCACCAGCAGAAGCAACAAGGGCAGCTGGCCCCAAGCTGGTGACGTAGGACCCACCCCTTCCTGATACCATGCGGTTTGTGGGATCCTCCCCGCAGACACAGCCTGGGGCGGGAGGAGCATGACTGAGAGGGAAGAAAGGCTGGGCTTTGAGGACTGTGGGTGCTACACTGACTGACTGCTTTTCCCCAGGAGTCTAAACTGGTGATTAAAATACCTCTAATCCACGTATTCATTCAAATACGTTCAGCTGCAAATGACAGAAAATCAGACTAAATTGATCTAAACAATTAAGGTATTTCTTAGCATACCTGACTTAGAAGTCCAAGGAAGGGCTAGCTTCAGGCAAGGTTTGATCTATCAGTCAAGTCATACAGGCAGGCCCCTCTTCTGTCCCCCATCTCTCAGCCTCTCGTCCTCAGCATCCCATCAGGTCTTGGGGATACCTGCTTAGTTTCTCTCCATGTAGCTTCCATGAAAGGAAGGGGAAACATCTTTTGCAGACGCCCTCAGCAAGCATCTCCTTGCATCTCTGTCTGGAACTAGGCCACCCTTGAACTAGTCGCATGGCCACAAGATGGGCTCTGCTGGCTGGCGTAAAGAGGGGAGAGCCCTAGTGAAAATCTGAGTGCCATTTTCTAAGGAAAAAGAAAAAGAGCATGCTTCAAGGCCCAAAACAAAGGGCAAGATTATGATATTTTTCATGCTATCAGCAGAAATAAGGGTTACACATTTTAAACCTACTACGTAAGATAAATTGAACCAATATCTCTTTGAATGCACTGAAAGAGGGTAAAGGATATTTATTACTTATCTTTCTAGTTATAGCAGCAAATGTTCTATTCTGTCTTCCTCTGTGCAGCCGTCCTTATGTTGTTATTTGGAAAAGAGCCTTAGGAAATTTGTCTTCAGGCTCAGACTGTGCCACCAAGTGTAGAGGCCTGGCTTTCCTGATACAATATTTAAGCCCTATATTCATCAGTACCTACATAATGTTACAGTAGCTAATTTGGAAAAATTCTAATCATGCTCTTTACATCGTTGGCTTGTGAATTTTTCAGCTTTGCTTATGAATATCCCTCCTACGTGATATTATTTAAATATCAAAATATTTATTAGCAAGGTTTTTATAAATCAAATAATTATTGCTAAATCTGTGTCACTACCTGAAACCCAAATGAGATTTTTAAGCCTCTGTCCTTTGTCATTTTTAGTGATGTATGACTTTCCTATTTCTATTTAGAGTGAAATGAGTAGTCCCCTCCTTGTCCATGGACCGCGTCACAGCACTTTTCGTGCACCTCCTTTTGATGGGGACCTTAGCAGCTAGGGGGTACCAGGAGCGAGTACCACTGTGAGCAATGCACAGTGATTCTTTATCCTATTCAATTTCATCTTCTTTTTTAATATTTATTTATTTAGTTAGTTGCACCGGCTCTTAGTTGCAGCAGGTGGGCTCCTTAGTTGTGGCTCGCCAGCTCCTTAGTTGTGGCATGCATGTGGGATCTAGTTCCCCGACCAGGAATCGAACCCGGGCCCCTGCACCCGGGCCCCATGCTCCATTGGGAGCATGGAGTCCTATCCACTGCACCACCAGGGAAGTCCCTCAGTTTCATCTTTTAAAGCACTGGTGGTGACCTGCAGCTAAACGGACCATCAGAGCCCAAGAGCCGACAGGGAGAGGAGCCTGTTCCTAAAGCCACTCTGCCCAGACTGCATCTCGGCCCCACTGGGCCCAGCCCCCTTCCCTGCTTAGCAGAGGCTCACCCTTTCTCTGGCGGCCTCTCGCTCCGCCTGCACGGTCCCGCTGCTGCTGCTGGGCCGGGCTGCTGCCTAGTCCTGTCCTTTCTCCTCGCCTGGCTTGGTCCTCCCACATCTGTCCCCTCTCCTCCAGGGTGGCCCCTCAGGGGCCTGTTTCCTGCTCCAACCCTCTCCTCCTTGCTGCTCTCATGCAGCCTGGTGCTCCTCCCTCCTCTGAGCCCACCGCACACGCCACTCCTTCAGCAGCAGCTTCCCACTTACATGCTTACGACGCTTGCATCTCTCTCTTTACTTAGCTCTCCTTCAGGTCTCTCAAACAAACAGTCACAGTCCCTGTCTCGGCTCCCTGGTAACTCAGGCAGGACCTGCATGTCTAGGATCACCAAGTACGTGGGGGTCTGCCTCCTGGTCCCCTCTGCTCCCCACTGTCTTCTCATTCCCCCTCCTAGGTCTCCACGCTCTAGTCCGTCCACCAGCCGCCTGTTTAGCAGCCAGAAAACCTCTCAGATGGTAGCCTGATGCTTCTTCAGGCTTCAGCTGCTGCCAGGCCTCTCGGGGAAGTCTGGACACCCTGCCTTCTTCTCCAGCCCATTTCCTGCTGCTCCCCACTCACTGATTCATTCATGAGCACGTCGTGTGTGCCAGGCTGTTCATGGAGCTCGTGCTGAATGGACCAAAACCTCTGCCCTTGTGGAGTCTGGGGGGCTGGAGGGCACGAGCCAGACAGCAGACATACTAAATTAGTCATGATGTGGAAGATGATAAACACTGTGGACAGCACAGAGTCGGGGAAGGACCCAAAGCACAGGGGAAGGTGGTGTTGGCCAGGGCAGTCAGAGCAGGACTGATGGAGTAGGCTGCGTCCTGGGGGAGCACAGCTGTTCATTTATTCCCGACGGGCCAAGGTGTCTCACAGAGCTCTCAGAAGATGCTGGAGCTGCTGTCACGTAGCGACCAGGACAGAGGAAGCCAGCATGCTGGCTGTGGCCCCGCTGGATCATCTGAGGACCCACCGAAAAGATGGGGCTGTCGTCACGGTGCCTGTCCGTCTGCAGCCTCCTCCGTGTTTTGCCTCCAGCGTGGAGACTGTGGCCAAACTGAAGGTGGCTGATCCCCGGACCAGCTGTTCTGCCCAGGCCACACATGCTGAGCAGAGACGCTGTGGGCCGGGCCCATGGGTGCACCTCCTTCCCCACAGTTCAGACTATTGCCTGCTTGGCATGTTCACTTACAACTACTGACAGTTGAACAGACGCCAAAGTATAGACTTAAAACGTCACCTCTGCACCTTGCCTTTTGCTGAATGTGAAGCAAAGGCCGTTAACATTGAATTTTTCCAGATCAGTTCTCTTATTTTTTCACACATGCCAGAGTTCACCATGAAAACGAATGCTAGGAGTGTGCCCAGTCTTCGTCACTCCAGACACCAACGGAGCCTTGGGCTGTGCAGAGCAGTTGACGGAAGCTGAGAAAAGGGGCTTGCTGCAGAGCACAGCGCATTTCCTGCAGTGGGTCTCAGCGTCCTGGAGAATCTGGCTGAGTTTGTTACACAAAGGACTTGGAAGTGGTTTTCATACATTTAAGTGTCCACATTAACGGCAGAAAATGTTATAGCCGACAGTTTGCTTTCAATTTCCACAGTTTGGGTAAGTTTCAGAACAGTCCCCCTGACGTGTGGTCACATTGCTGTGTGCCCACCTTGATGCTCACTCTAGAGAGTCCGAGAGGCTCATGGACCTGGTCCCGCCCACTGCACCTTGGACCCGGGAGAGTAACGTCATCACTGATGGTGGAGCCAGGTTTCTCATGTTGCAGTAGAGAGGAGGTTCGAACGACCCATGTGGTGGATTAGAGTTGGAGACAGCAGTGTGGACTCATGTGTGGCTTCACACAGACACGGATGGCTACACATAGAAACATTTATAGGTACGACTACACAGGGCAGCATATGCGCACATATCTCCTTGCTCTGTCAGCTGAGAGGGCCTAGAAG
Organism: Delphinapterus leucas; assembly: GCF_059928025.1. Lineage (NCBI taxonomy): Eukaryota > Metazoa > Chordata > Mammalia > Artiodactyla > Monodontidae > Delphinapterus > Delphinapterus leucas. The sequence continues at coordinate 1,433,287 of NC_143133.1, read as the reverse complement.
CAAGGACACCCCCTAGCACCCAGATCTTGGCTTCTGATACCATCTCCAGTAAAAGCAACCAGGGCTCCTTGAGAAATGGCTGATTCTACGACTGTGGCAGGAAACACACAAGATGAGCCTGGAGCATCCTGTAGTGCCAGAGAGTAAGGAAGTGATAAACACACACACACACTGAAGAGGTTAAGTCAAAGGGACACAGGAGCCAAGTGAAAGAGCTTCCACTGGCCAAAGCTGGAATAATGTGAATAACAAAATAAATAATGTCATGTTGGATTATAACCCAAAGGATAGAATAAATGTCCATGAGTTCATACGGATATAAATAAGTGACTGAATAAATACATAAATAAGGGAGAAAAGATGAATCCCCCATGTAGAATAATTTATGTAGGTATTAATACTTTGCCCTCAAGAAGATGGAGCATAACCCCCCACTCTCTAAGCATAGGGACTCTTTCCAAAGAGTATTGTATGAAAAGAGGAGAAAAAGGTAACCTTACAGTGGAGAAACTGAACAAACACACCTCAGCCAAGTGATCAAGGTCAACATCAAAAGTGATAAATCATACTGCTAGTAAGAACCCTTATTATTATGATGTGATGAAACACAATTTACCTCTCCAGCCTTCCTCCTCAACACCTATATCCCCATTCTAATCATGAGAAAAACATCAGACAAACCCCAATTAGGGATATTCTACAAAACTACCTGACCAGCAGTCCTCATTTTTGTCAAGGTCATCAGAAACAAGGAAAGTCTGAGAACCTGTCACAGCCCAGAGGAGCCTAAGGGGACATGACAACTAAATGCAGTGTGGGATCCTGGAACAGAAAGTGGACATTAGGGAAATATTGAGGAAATATGAATAATTTATGGACTTTAGTTAATAATAATGTATCAGTATTGGGTTCGTTAACTGTGACCAATGTACCATACTAATGTAAGATGTTAATAATAGGGAGAACTGGGTGTGGGATATATTGGAACTCTACTAGCTTCACAATGTATCTCTAAATCTAAAACTATTCAAAAATTAAAATTTCATTTTTTAAAAAAGGAGGTCAATATTCATTTATGATAAAAGCTCAATAACGTGAGTATAGAGGGAATGTATCTCAACATAATGAAGACCATATATGACAAGCTGACAGCTAACATCATACTGAGTGGTGAAAAGCTGAAGGTCTTTCCTCTGTGGTCAGGAACAAGACAAGGATGCCCACTGTCACCACTTTTATTTAACATTGTATTGGAAGTCCTAGCCAGAGCAATTAGGCAAGAAAAAGAAATAAAAGGCATCCAAATTGGGAAGGAAGAAGTAAAACTGTCACTATTGCAGATGCTATGATGTTATATATAGAAAACCCTGAAAACTACACACACACACACACACACACACACAACTGTTGGAAGCAATAAATGAATTCAGTAAAGTTGTAAGGTACAAAATCAATATTAAAAAATCTGTTGTTTATATACACTAATAAACTATCAGAATGAGAAATTAAGAAAATAATCCCATTTTACAATTGCATCAAAAATAATAAGATACCTCGGAATAAATTTAACCAAGGAAGTGAAAGACCTGTCTGTGAAAACCATAAAATGATGAAAGAAACTGAAGGCACAAATAAATGGAAAGATATCCCATGCTCATGGATTGGAAGAATTAATATTGTTAAAATGTCCATACCACACAAAGCATTCTACAGATTCAGTGCAATCTTTATCAAAATTCCAATGGTATTTTTCATAGAAATAAAACAAACAATCCTAAAATTTGTATGGAACCACAAAAGACCCCAAATAGCCAAAGCAACCTTGAGAAACAAGAATGAAGCTAGAGGCATCATGCACCCTGATTTCAAACTATCTTACAAACCTAGAGTAATTAAAACAGTATGGTACTGGCATAAAAACTGGCATATAGATCAATGGAACAGAATAGAGAGCCCAGAAATAAACCCATATATATATGTGGTCAATTAATCTATGATAAAGGAGCCAAGAATATACAGTAGGGAGAGGATGACAGTCTCTTCAGTAAATTGTGCTGGGAAAACTATACAGCTGCATGCATAAGGATGAAACTGGACCACTATTTTACACCATATACAAAAATTAACTAAAAGTGGATTAAGACTTGAATGTCAGACCTGAAACCATAAAACTCCTAGAATAAAACATAGGTGGTAAGCTCCCTGACATCAGTCTTGGCAATGAGTTTTTAGATCTGACACCAAAAGCAAAAGCAAAAATAAACAAGTGGAACTACTTCAAACTAAAAAGCTTCTGTCCAGTAAAGGAACCATTAACAAAATGAAAAGACAACCTACCAAATGGGAGAAAACATTTGCAGATCATATACGTGATAAGGGATTAATATTCAAAATATATAAAGAACTCATACAACTTTATAGTAAACAAACAATTCAATTTTTAAAATGCACAGAGGGTCTGAATAGACATTTTTCCAAAGAAGACATACGGGTGGCCAATAGACATATGAAAAGATGCTCAACATCACTAATCATTAGGGAAATGCAAATCAAAACCACAATGAGATATCACCTCACACCTGCTATGATGGCTATTATCACAAAGACAAGAAATAACAAATGTTGGTGAGAATGTGGAGAATAGGGAACACTCATACATCTTTTAGTGGGAATGTAGATTGATGCAGCCACTATGGAAAATAGTATGGAGGTTCCTCAAAAAAAATTTTTTTTAAGATTTAATTTTATTTATTTTTGGCTGTGTTGGGTCTTCATAGCTGCACACAGGCTTTCTCTAGTTGCGGTGAGCGGGGGCTACTCTTCGTCGCGGTGCACGGGCTTCTCATTGCAGTGGCTTCTCTTGTTGTGGAGCACGGGCTCTAGGCACACGGGCTTCAGTAGTTGTGGCGCACAGGATTAGTTGCTCCTTGGCATGTGGGATCTTCCCAGACCAGGGATTGAACCCGTGTCCCCTGCATTGGCAGGTGGCTTCTTATCCACTCTGTCACCAGGGAAGTCACCCTCAAAAAATTAAAAATAGAACTACCATATGATCAAGCAACTCCACTGGGTATTTATCCAAAGAAAAATTTAAAATTAATTTGAAAAGATATCTGCACCCCCATGTTCATTGCAGCATTATTTACAATAGTCAAGACAAGAAGACAACATAAAGGTCCATCCATGGATGAATGGGTCAAGAAAATGTGGCATATATACAATATAATATTATTCAGTTGTAAAAAGAATGAAATCTTGCCATTTATGACACATGGATGGACCTTGAGGGCATTATGCTAAGTGAAGCAGACTGGACAGAAAAGGATAAATACCATATGATCTCACTTATATGTGGAATCTTAAAAAACAAAACAAGAAAAACAAAACAAAACAAAAAAACGAACTCATGCATATAGAGAACAGACTGGTGGTTGCCTGAGGCGATGAGTGGGAGGTGGGTGAAATGAGAGAAAGGGGTCAAAATGTACAAATTTCTAGTTATAAAGTGAGTAAGCCATGGGGATGTCATGTACAGCATGGTGACTGTAGTTAACACTGTATTGCATGTTTGAAAGTTGCTGAGAGAGTAGATCTTGAAAGTTCTCATCACAAGAAAAAATGTCTGCAACTGTGTGTGGTGATGAATATTAAATGGACTTTTTGTGGTGATCATTTTGCAGTATATACAAATATTGAATATGTTGTATACCTGAAACTAATATGTTATGTCAATGACACCAAAATTTTTAAAAGGAGGGGAAGGGGAGCCAGGATCACCAGGGGGGGCAGATAGCATGATGCGTTGGGGAGACCGCAGGGAGCTCGGGTTGGCTGGAGCTGGCGTGTCTGTGGGGCAGTGGTGAGAGATGGAGTTGGCAGTGGTGATCAAGATTAAATCGTAGGGGCACGAACTCTACCTCTGGGATAGTGCAAAACCACTGAGATATTTGAAGCCAAGGGGTGAAAAGGTTGGTTTAGTGTTTTTGCAAGCTTACCCTAGTGGTAACCCCGTTCCCAGCCTGGGTGAGTCTGCTCTGAGGGGTGCTCTTTTGTTCCCCCTCCCACTCAGAATGACAGCACCCTGTTATCGTCCTGCATGGGCACAGTTTGTAGTGATGCGACTTCTCTCTCTCTTTGTTCTCGCTAAACTGCAGTGTAAGCCCCTCAGGGCAGGACCCATGTCTGTCCTGTTTTATTTATTCTTTGCCTCTCCCCACTAGGATGGGAGCTCCGTGGGAGCAGGGACTCTGCCTGCCATGTCCACCACTTGTTTTCCCAGCTCCTAGCAGAATATCTGGAATAAACTAGGAGCCCAATAAACAGTAGTTAACAGAGGGAATGATAGAGTTGCTTCACTCGTGGTTGGGAGAGTGTTGTTAGAACCCATGTAAGATGTGACCAGGACACGGGCAGCGGAAAAGAGGCAGAGAATGTGGAAGGGAAGACATCCAGGAGGAAAAGCAGGTCTGGGCTATGCGGGGAGGGGGCCAGGGGGGAGGGTGCAGGGAAGACAAGAGCATCTAGAGCATCTAGAGACACATCTGTTGGACTTGGGAAACCAGCTGGAATGGAGGCACCATTTGTTAGCTGGTTCATTCATTCATTCATTCACTCATCTTGGGGGGCAGGTGGCCCATGGCTGTGTAGATACATAACACATGTACATTATGATGAGTGCCAAGGAGAAAATAAACAGGGAAATGGGAATAGAGAGGAATGGGGGTGTGCTGCTTTGGCTTAGATGTTCCAGGAAGGCTTCACTGAGTAGGTGACATTTGAGCTGTGGCTTCAAAGCTGAGAAGGAGCTGGGCCTGCTAAGGTCTGGAAGAAAGACCATCTAGTCAAAGGCTCCAAGTCAGGATCACTTCCGGAGGATACGGCACCCTGTGAGATGCTAAAAGGCGTTCTGTGAAAAGGGTTCCATAGCCGACTAAATCTGAGGTATGCTGCAGGCCAAGCTCTTTTCAGGGCTTTACTTCACAGCGTAGTTGAACGATTACCTGGTAGGGAATTTGCACATCTTGAGTTGCAGCCCCAACTGTGCCTCTTGCTGGCCTGAATCCACCTTTTGCTATTGCAAAGCTCACCTGTCTCTGTCCGTGCCAGCAGCGTCCATGCTGCGACTGACATCAACCCTCCCTCCTCTGGCACTGTTGCATGGACTTCAGTTTGCTGTTTGGTCAGTTAGTGTTCTCCCCAGATGGTAACCTTTCTCACAACACCACCCCTCTCACTTTGTCTCTGTCATTGCACACAGAAAAATGCTTTCTGTGATCACTTCCCACCCCTTAAGTGAAGGCTGTGCTCAGAAACTTGATTTCAAAGAGTACAGCATAGAAAGGGGTAAATAAAAAAGTAACTTTTCAATGGAGAACTTCGCAAACACCGCCTGAGATCAAAGTCGACATCAGCAGTGATAGGTCATGTCGACAGCAGGTGCCGTTGACGTGATGGGGCACTTTATCTCTGGGGTCTTCCTCCCCAAACCCGTAACCCCAGTCTAACCATGAGAAACAACAAGCAAATCCCAACTGAGGGATGTTCTGCCTGACCAGTGCTCCTCAAAACAAGGTCGTAAAAAACAAAATCTGGGAAACTGCCACAGCCAAGAGGAGCCTAAGGAAACATGATGACTGAATGTGTCCTGGATGGGGTCTTGGAGCAGAAAAAGGGCATTAGGTGAAAACTGGTGAAATCCAAATAAAGTATAGAGTTTGGTTGATAATAGTGTATTGATGTTGGTTTCTTAGTCGTGTGTAGGATGCCCTAGAAACGTAAGATGCTAGCAATGTGGGAAATTGGGTGAGGGGCATATGGGGACTCCCTATACTATCTTCCTAACTTTTCTGTAAAACTGTTCTCAAATAAAAAGGTTATTTTAATTTAAAAAAAACATTTAACATAATAGAAGATTCCATAGATGATTTTGGTCCTCTCCATCAAAATATTCTGGTTCTATTTTTATCAGCTGAGTTATTTAATTTTAATAACTGTTTATCTCTAGACATATTTGGGACACTTCATAAAAGCAATTCTGATTGAAAGTCATTTATGTTTTCTTATTCGGTGACTGTGTGCTCCTCTAGTCTCCAGTCAGTGTGCACAGCATTTTTATTGGCTTGTTTAAGGTTGGCTTACGGGAACTACTGTTCGTCTTCTTTTCCTGCAACTTGACAGTGAAAGACAGTGTTCGGGAGTTCCTTGGTAGCCTAGTGGTTAGGATTCTGGTTTTCGGTGCTGTGGTTCAGGTTCAATCCCTGGTTGGGGAACTGAGATCCCACAAGCTGCACAATGTAGCCAAAAAAACACAAAAAAACCAAAACCATATACAGAAAGAAAGAAAGAGAGCGAGAGAAAGAAAGGAAGGAAGGAAGAAAGAAGGAAAGGGAGAGAGGAAAGGAAGGAAGGAAGGAAGGGTTCATGGTTGAGGTTCTCTGCTGTAGTCAGATGCCAGAGCACTCATTCATGCCTCGGCAAGTCACCATGAGCAGAATGGCCTCTGTGGGATAATAGAAAAGAAGATGCCATTTGAGACTAGTGTGAGTGCCTGGGAATTGGGCTCATGTCTATCGGCAACGGTGGAGAAAAGAAAGAGCTAAAACCTTCAGGTGCCTTCTTAGGATGCATTCCTCCATATGGTCGAAGGATAAAATATACATTTTAATTTTCCTTAAAATGTTCAAATTGGGTCTTCCCTGGTGGTCCAGTGGTTAAGAATCTGCCTTCCAATGCAGGTGACGCAGGTTCCATCCCTTGTCGGGGAACTGAGATCCCACATGCTGTGGGGCATCTAAGCCCACGCGCCACAACTACTGAGCCCAGGCACTCTGGAGCCTGCACACCACAACTAGAGAAAAGCCCGTGCGCTGCAACGAAAAGACCCCACAGGACTTCCCTGGTGGTGCAGTGGTTAAGAATCCGCCTGCCAATGCAGGGGACACGGGTTCGAGCCCTGGTCCAGGAAGATCCCACGTGCCCCGGAGCAACTAAGTCCATGCACCACAACTACTGAGCCTGCGGGCCCTCATGCCACAACTACTGAGCCCACACACTGCAACTACTGAAGCCCACGTGCCTAGAGCCTGTGCTCTGCAACGAGAAGCTACCGCAATGAGAAGCCCACGTGCCACATCGAAGAGTAGACCCTGATCACTGCAACTAGAGAAAGCCCGTGCATAGCAACAAAGACCCAACGCAGCCAAAAAAAAAAAAAGGCCCACATGCTGCAACGAAAGATCCTGCGTGCCGCAACTAAGACCCGACGCAGCCAAATAAATATTTTTTTTTAATGTTCAAATTATAGAACATATTTAACAAAGTGTGCTATATAGGTTAGATATTTGGTGAAGTTTCTGTTATTGTATTATTTGTTATATTGTAAAGCATAAAAAGTGGCATTTAATTATTAGAAAACTTCCTTCATATTCTTCTGAAGATAATCAATTTAAACTTAGCATTTCTGCTTTCTCAGGACAAGTAAGAAACTTATTTATCCCTCTTTCCATTGGTAAAGGAACTTTCATTAAAAGCGATGTTTTTGTATGTCCCAGAGTACCTCCTCATTACCATCCATTTCTATGGTCTCAAAGAACCCAAACCAACTTTAGACATGACTTAACCAAAATCTGATTAGGGTAGCAGCACTTAAACAAATATAAATGTCTGTTTTTGTGCCATTGATAGCCTCGTTAATGTGAATGAGACATTTCCTAATGACAGTAAACTTCAGTCATTCCTTTCCTTTCCTTTTCTTAGTTCATAAAGCAGTTATAGCCAAGACTACTAGTTGAGTCACTAATTGCTCTGTAGCTGTTGCATGACAGTGTTGAGGGTCTTTCCAGATCGTGTGCACTATTGGAATTCAGGGAGCCATGCTTCACTCTGATCATGTAACTGCTGAGTGCTTGGGTTCTCAATAAACACCCTTCGTGGGATTCACTGAAAAAAAAAAAAAAAAGTGATGTTTTATGTGCTGTGGGAGGGAAATGATTTCAGGAATCACGCCAGACGACCCTGACACCACGCTGTGCTTACCAAGAGCTTCTAGCTGGGCACATTAGTTACAGTCTGGTCTGATCCCGATTTGACATGCTATTGGATAGAGAACACATTCTGTTTTATACAGCTGTAGACGCTGACATTACTCAAAGTGAGTAAATTTTATAGATGTTCTCTTATGAGTTTGAGAAAAGTCCCTTCTTTTCCTAGTTGAGTTGTTGTAATATGAATGAGTGTTGGATTTTGTTTCTGTTGTGGTGGTGATGTGCTTTTTGTCCTTTATTCTACTAATCTGATGTATTATATTAATTATTTTTGGATTTTAAACCAACCTTGTATTTCTGAGATAAATCCCACTTGGTCATGGTGCATAACCCTTTTTACATGTTGCTAGATTCAGCTTGCTAATATTTATCGAGGATCTTTGTGTCTATTTATGGAGGACGTTCTATTTGGTGTCCGGCTTTAGCGTCAGGATAACACCTCATAGAATGAGTTGGCAATCTCCTGACTCTGCCATTCTGGAAGTACCTTTCATTGCTGAATTTTTTGAGAGTTCTTTATATGTTTTGAATCCAACATGATTTGCAAAAAAAAAGTTTGATGGAGTCCAGTGTTTCACTGTTTTCTTTTACGGACCATGCTGATGGTGTGTATCTAGCAACTCTTCATCTAACCCAAGATTACAAAGATTTTCTCTTAAGTTTCCTTCTAAAAGCTTTAGAGTTTTACATTTTACCTTTATGATCCGTAAATTATAGAATCAGCTTCTTGATAGCTATGAAAAATCCTGCTAGTATTTTGATTGGGACTGTATTAAATTTATAGATCAACTTGGGAGTCATTGGCGTATTAAGGTGAATATTCTAACCCATGAACATGGTATATCTTTCCGTCTATTTAGGGCTTTTAAAATTTCTTTCATCAGAATTCTGTAGTTTTCAACATACGGATTTATACCTAAATATTTTGGGGTATATTATAAATGGCATTGTTCATTTAATTTCAATGTCCAGTTATTCATTGGTACTATGTAGACATAGAATCGATTTTTGTATATTGACTTTATGTTGATTCTTTGGTCAACTCATTTATTAGTTCTGGAAAGCTTTTTTGTAGTTTCCATGGGTTCTTCTACGTATGAAATCACATCTAGTGAATAAGGGTCATTCTACTTCTTCCTTTGTACTGTATGCTTTTCACTATTCTCTCCTTCCTTATCGTGCTGGCTAGGACCTCCTATATTATGTTGAATAGAAGTGTTGGAAGTGGACATCCTTGCCTGCTCCTGATTTTGAGGCGAATACACTGAGTTTTGCACCATCAGGATGACGTTAGCTTTAGGTTTTGTCGCAGGCTCTGCTTATCACGTTAAAGGAGTCCCTTCTGTCCCCAGTTTGCTGAGAGTAGTTTTGGCCACGAATGGATATTTAATTTTGTCAGATGCTTTTTCTGCATCCATCAAGATGATCATGTGACTTTTCTTCTCTAATCTATTAATATGCTGAATGACGTGGATAGATTTTCAAATGTTGAACCAGCCAAGGCTGGGCTTTGGGGGATTAAGCCCACTTCGTCATGACGGATTGTCCTATTGTTGGATTTGATTTGCTAATATTTTGTTTAGGATCTTTGGTGTGTATATTCATGCAGGATATGGGTCTGTAGTTTTCTTTTCTTGAAATGTCATGTCTGGTTTTGTTATTAGGATATTATTGACCTCATAACATGAGTTAGGAAGTATTTCATCCTCTTTTTTTTTCTGGTAGGGATCGTGTAGATCTGGTACAGTCAGCAAACACTAAGACCAAGGCTGGTGCCAAGTGCCAAGAGCAATAGCCTTGGTTAGAGTGGAGAGACCCAAATACTCATCTTAAAATACCTTTTTGTTTTCTGTTTTTGTTTTTGTTTTTTGTGGTACGCGGGCCTCTCACTGTTGTGGCCTCTCCCGTTGCGGAGCACAGGCTCCGGACGCGCAGGCTCAACGGCCATGGCTCACGGGCCCAGCCGCTCCGCGGCATGTGGGATCTTCCCGGACCGGGGCACGAACCCGTGTCCCCTGCATCGGCAGGTGGACTCCCAACCACTGTGCCACCAGGGAAGCCCTAAAATACCTTTTTAAAGGAAAGTACGGTGTACAGATTTCACAGAAATCTACATTAGCATATTATGTAGGAATTTTAAAGGTAACTAAGTTCATAATTCAGGCTGCTGATGAAAGAATTACTGTATATAATTATGATAAGGGTCACACAGGCTCAAGTCAAAAAGAATTGTTCTCATATTTGCTGATAATACCTAGTGCTATACCCACCAAAATTATGTTTCAGTATTAGTTGTATTAAGTATCAATACACTTATGCATAGTACATTGGCATTAGTTATTTTGTTAATGTTTAATAAAATGTGACACATTTTAAATACCGTTAAATAGTACAAATTAACTTAAGAGAAGATATTTCAACTAAAGCAATTTCCCTCTTATTATTCACAGAATATCCAAGGCATCTCCAAGCACCCAATTCAAATAACTAGACCTCAAAATTTTCAAGGTAACACATTTCTTTCTACTTTGCAGAAGTCTTGTGTAACATTTTCTAAAAACCTAGAGATGTTGTCATTGTTTTTCTGTGTAACTAACTGCTTTTCTTTCCTGAAGTTCTCCTCTGTATTTGCATGACCAGGATTTAAATATACACTGAAAAATAAAACACAGCTAAAGTGATATGGTACCTCCCCTTTAGCACTTTATAAGTCAAAATACATGATAATTATACAAGGGAAGTAGCTCCCCTCCTACTATCTCTCCCCCACCAACTTCCCAACAAAGAAAAAACAAACAGACGTACAATAGAACTGGCTTTTATTAAAGTCTGAAAATTACTGGAAATGTTTATGAAAGCATAGTAACACTCTTTTTCTCTTAAGCTATTACACTGTACTGCTGATGGTTACATTTCTAAAGAAGAAAAAGGTCAAATCTGAGCAAAGTAGGGCTCTGTGGCCCATTCCCAGTAAACTCCTGCCCCCTTTGCTTTGGGAACTGCTGCTTCCGGAAGGTCAGGGCCAAACAATGAAGCCCGATGAGCAGTCCTCTTTAAAGTACACACAATCGTGCGTGAACACAACTCATGGGAGGTGAGCAGCAACTCCGCCTCCTCCAGCCCCTGTAAAATGCACTCAGCGGGGAAATCTTAGAATTTGTGCTTCCACAAAGGAGATCTTCTCAGCAGAGAGGCCAGAGGGTCTCTAGGCGGCTCTTACTGCAATGTTTGACCTTTTCTTCATTAAGAATTCTACACAGAACAGGAGACTTTAACAGCAGAAAATCTAGTTTACTTTCAGTAGTCTTATGATGTTTTAAAATTACATTAAAAATATTAAGAAAAATCAGAAATCTAGACTCTTCTGACTTTAGAATGATGTTAAAATAACTTTGTATGAGGAATAGCTATGAGTCGGCTCATGACCAAATTCACCAAGTGCTATTGAAATATGATTCAGGCAAAGACGAACTCCTTACCATCTCCCCGAGGGCCGTGTTTGTTTCATCCGAAGGCCACACCTTCCTAGCAGCAGGTATGTGTGGGCCATGGTAGAGACACCGTGTCACTGGATCCCATGTTATGCGTTTCATACAGTTCAAATATTTAGAAATTGAATAATGCAAAGGTGCTTACAGAACTCATTCTTTAAAATAAGTCCTGGCAAATATTTATATGAAGCAAAGATTTCTTATGCACAGTGAGAGCAGCTCTGCTTCCTGGGTCCCTTCACTTTACCATGACTAGATCCCAAGTTCCTCTGCCTGGTCCCGCTCAGTCTGCCCCCCTTTCTCCTCTCTGTCCCCATCACCCGTGGCGCTTTGCCTTGCTTGCTTGCTGCAGTCCTGCTGGTCCCTGTGCTGTCCCCCAGCAACCAGCCAGCTCCACCTCGGGCCTGCATGGACCCCCCTCCCCAGATGAGGTCCCGCTCCCTCCTCCACCTCATACCTCTGCTGGAAGGTCACTTTCTTGATGACACTTTACAGCAGCTCCCTCTACACACACTGACTCCGGAAGCTCCTTCTCTTGATGGATCTTTTCCACTTCATTTCTCACCTTCTAACATGCTGAGTAATTCGAATTGCCTCCCTCCCCTCAAGTGTAAGTTCTACGCAGGAAGGGATTGTTGCCCGTTTTGTTCACTAGCATACCCCAAGCACACGGCCTGGCGCACAGCAGGCCTTTTAAATTCTGAGGTTCCAATGAAGTGATGAATCAATACAGCCCACCCTGGAGGCATGGCCAGGCTCGCAGAAGAGGTCTCGGGACTTTTAGACCCAGGGATGGCCAATAGACCCGAGGCCTAAGGACCCTGGCATATGAGAGGTGGGCACATTGACCTTGATTCCTCAGTGGGGAGGGAAGATTGAGGGTCCCCTGGGGGTGGGTAGCAACAATGAGGGACATTGTTCCTAGATTCTGAATTAATGCAGAGCTCTATCTAACAGACTTTTCACAGATTGAATTGCGCATTCTTGCACACTTATCTGGGGATCCAGAACTTTTGAAGTTATTCCAGGAATCTGAAAGAGATGATGTATTTTCCACCCTGACTTCACAGTGGTAAGATATATGAGCTCATAATAGTATCAGATCCGCAGGAATGCTGACACGATTTTAAAAGCCTGAAGTTGTTCCAAACCTATTTTCATAAGAAAGAAATTATACTTTTCTCTAGTAGTTAATCTCTTTGAAAAGAAGAGTAGGTAACGAGGATGCCAAGAGTTTCCTAATTATGAAAGAAATGGTAATTCTTCACCACTAGAAAGGAAGTCCATTGCGAAAGAATATGATAGAAATATGGAAAAATCAAAAGTGAAAGGCACGCACGCCCTCCAGATGAGTGTCACTCAAGACAAAGCCCAGTGCCTGGCAACCTGAGTGGCAGTCGTGTCTTCAGCCCCACTGAAGCCCTCACTTGCTGTTTGGGTACAAAACAAGTCTACACAATGCTATGCTTTCTCACTGCCGCCTCATCGTTGCTTTTTTGAGTAAACTTTCATTTTGCCTACTTAGGCTTTTCTTCTTTCGGTTTGAAGCCTGGAACTCCTCCCATCTAAGGCCATGAATGCCTTTCTTCAGGGTGCAGTTGGTCTCGAGGTCCAAAGCCAGCAAGAGCAGGCTCAGACCCTGCCTGCCCCTCCCTGCCCACCCCCCAGCTCAGCAGCTCTCAGCTTGGGTTGACGTGGTGCCGCCAGGTCCTGGTGCTTTCGCCCCGCCCGCCGCTCTCAGGGAGCCGCTCCCAGCTGCTCCCGCGTCTCCTCCCTTCTCCTTGGTACGCACCGTTTATTCTTCTTAAAACTGAGATATAATTCACAGACCATAAAATTCAGCCTTTCAAAGTGTACAATTCAGTGGGTTTTAGTACATTCACAAGGTTTTGCAACCATCATCACTGTCTAATTCCAGAACATTTCCATTACCCTAAAGAGAAACCCCACACCCAGTAGCTATCACTCCCCAGCCTTCCCTTCCACCCGGAAACTACTAATCTATTTTGTCTCTATACATTTGTCTATTCTGGGCATTTCACATTAATGGGATCATACAGCATATGGCCTTTTGTGACTGCCTTCTTTCACTGAACATAATGTTTTCAAGGTTCATCCATGCTGTAGCATGTATCAATACTTCATTCCTTTTCGTGCCCAAATAATATTCCATTGTATGGAATAATGTATTCTGTATATTTCAGTATAAACAAAAAAATAATATTCCATTTATTTATCCATTCATCAGTTAATGGGTATTTGGGTTGTTTCCACCTTTTGGCTGTTATGAATAATACCACTGTGAACATTCATGTACAAGTCTTTGTGTGGAAATATGGTTTCATTTCTCTTGGGTAGATACCTAGGAGAAGATTTTCTGGGTCATATGGTAATTCTATGTTTAGCTTTTTAAAATTGTGGTAAAATAACATAACATAAAATTTACCATCTTAACCATTTAAAAATGTACAATTCACGTCACAATAGTGGCAACTATATTTAATTTTTTGAGGAACTGCCGAAACAGTTTCCAAAATAACTACACCATTTTACACCCCACAAGCAGTGTATGGGTTTCCACTTTCTCCACCTTCTTGCCAATACTCTTTATCCTCTGTCTTTTTGATTCTAGCCATCCCAGTGGGTGTGAAGTAGTAGCTTTGTTGTTTGATTTGCACTTCCCTGATGACTGCCAATGTTGAGCATCTTTTCTTATTCTCTATCTTTGTCTCTTTCCCTCCTCTACACCTTTACACAAGTGCACCTGGGTGTTTTGCTCACCCCAGCTTTCTCTGCATACTTCCTCCCAGAAGATGGTCTCTCTTCTGTTTCAGTTCCTGTCCAGTTAGGATGTAAGATAACATAGAATTTTTAAGGCATGTGATAGATTTAATAATACCCCTGCCCTCTCTCCTGAGGCGTGGAAAGCCTTAGAAGATTGTTTCTACCTAGGAAGGAAGAGTATTTTGCTTATTTGTTTCACATATGAGCTTTGTTGCCATCTTAGTGCTTTGGTGGAAGGGTGCTATAGATATTCTCCTTGACATTGTGAAAGAATCTATCTGTGATTCAAGGTGAGTGCTTGTGCATAGATCACTAAGCATGTTTTTTGTTCAATGGGCCCAAAGCTACTCTGGCTGTTGCTGACCAAGTGTTACAGAAAAATATTTTTGTCAAAGTATCAGGCAAAGGATGCAACTAAAGCCGTGCCAAGAGGGAAGTGTGCAGCACTGGTGCTTACATCAGAAATGAGGAAAGATCTCAGATAAATCATCAAACTTTCTGTCTCAAGAAACCTGAAAAAGATAATTAAGAAGGAAGAAGGAAGGAAGTAGTAAAGATAAGAGCAGAAACCTATGAAATTGAAAAAAGCAATAGCAGAAATCAATGAAACAAGTTGATTCTTCAAAAAAATCAATAAAATTAATAAACTCTAGCAAGACTGAAAAAAATAAAAATAGAGAAGACACAAAGCACCAATATCAGGAATAGAACAGAGGATATTAGTACAGATTCTGCAGACATCAGAAGGATGATAAGGGAACACTACGAACAGCTTTATGCTCAAAAATTCAACAATTTAGAAGAAATGGATCAATTTCTTGAAAACCACAAACTATCAAAACCCAACTATGATGAAACAGATAACCTGAATAGTTCTATAAACGTTAAAGAAATTGAATTTTTAGTTTAAAACCTCCTGAGAAGGAAATCTGCAGGGCCAGATGCCTTCCATGGAGTATTTTACCAAACATTTAAAGAATTAACAGCAGTTGTATACAACCTCTTCCAGAAAACAGAAGAAGAAGGAACACTTCCCAGTCATACTGTGAAGCCAGTATTACCCTGATACCAAAACCAGACAAAGACTAAAAACAAAATAAAACAAAACACAATCCCATGCAGACCAATATCACTCCCAAATTTAGATGTAAAAACCCTCAGCAAAATATTAGCAAACCAAATCCAACAACATCTTAAAATGTTGTATGGGTATAATTATACACCATGTCCAAGTAGGATTTATTCCAGGTATGCAAGGCTGGTTTAACACTCAAAAATCAGTGTAGTCCACCATGTAGTCAAGCTAAAGAATAAAAATAATATGATTTTATCAATTGACCTAGACAAAGCATTTGACAAAATCCAACGCCCATTCATGATAAAAATTCTCAGGAATTTAGAAATAAAGGGGAGCAACCCCAACTTGATAAAGAACATCTGCAAAAAACCTACAGCTAACAGCATATTTAATGGTAAAAGGCTAAATGCTTTCCCCCTAAGATCAGTAACAACTTATTAATATTGAATATTGAAGTTCTGCCCACTAAATAAGGCCAGGAAGAGAAATAAATAGTGTATAAATTGGAAAGGAAGAAATAACACTGCCTCTATTTATAGATGATATGATTGTCTATATAGAAAGTCTCAAAGTATGTATAAGAAAAAAACATTTTTTAACTCCTAAAACTAATAAGTGAGTTTAGCAAGGTTGCAAGACACAGTATCAATACACAAAAGCGAATTGCATTTCTGTAAACTAACAACAAACATGCAGAAATCGAAATAAAAAATGCAGTACCATTTACATTCACTCCAAAGATAATGGAATACTTAAGTATTCAGTTAACAAAATATGTATAGTATCTGTATGTCTAAAACTACAAAATGCCGATGAAAGGAATCAAAGAAGATCTGATCAATGGAGTGGCATACTGTGTTCGTGGAATGGCAGACACAACGTAGTAAATATGTCACTTCTCCCTAAATTGATCCATGAGTTTAATGCAGTCCCTATTAAAGCCCAAGCAAATTCTGTAGACATAGACAAGCTCATTCTAAAATTTAAATGAAAAGACACAGGCCCTAGAATACCTAAAACAATCTTGACAAAGAAGAAAGTGGGAGGAATCACACCTGATATTAAGACTTAGTACACAGCAATTGGGAACTTCGCTGGCAGTGCAGTGGTTAAGACTTCGCCTTCCAATGCAGGGGGTGCAGGTTCGATCCCTGGTTGGGGAGCTAAGATCTTACATGCCTCAGGGCCAAAAATCCAAAACATAAAACAGAAGCAATATTGCAACAAATTCAATAAAGATTTTAAAAATGGTCCACATCAAGAAAATCTTTAGAAAAAAATACAGAGTAATCAAGAGACTGTGGTGTTGGCAGAGGAACAGACACATAGACCAATGGAACAGAAAAGAGAGCCAGAAATAGATCCACACAAACAGGCACAACTGATTGTCGGGAAAGGTATAAAGTCCAGGCAGAAAATAATTCTCTTCAGATTCATGTTAAGCTGATCACTCACAAAGCCAGCTTGGGAAGTTCATTTCTGCATTGGATATTATATATGTCTTTCCTGCATTTTTTTATCTTGTGGTGGTTTTGGGGAGAACTTCAAAACTAAGAAGATTCTAGTATTTGCATGGTGGTCGCTTCTAATTTCCTACCAGCAGTAGTAATCCAACACTTGTGACTTATACTATAATTAGTTGCTTTGGAAATGATTTTTATGTTCCAAACAGAGGACTAGAATAGCACATGGTGAAACAGCAGCAAATGCACTCTTAAAAATGTTTATTTCATGTAAATGCCTTATTGTTTGAAACACAAAAAGCAAAAAGGCAATTAGATGTACTCTGAAATATTTAGTAACATTTTCAAAGAATAACAATTTTCTTAAAAAAACCTTCAAGAATATGTAGATCATGTATAAAAATGGAGACTTGGAAGAGGTCTTGGAGATCATCTGTAAAGCTATGATGTGACTGATGAAAGTCTGACCCAGAGAGCGGGGCCCTGCCCACAGGTGCACGTCTGAGCCGGGTCAGAGCTGCCTCCTCCAGCTCCAGTGTTTTCACCTGAGCTCGGAAGACACAACCATTCTGCACGGAGGTGGCTTCCTTCACAGTAATCACCACACATGTGCCTGATTAGGTGGTTTCCTAAAAGTTCTACAAGGCAAATAAAAAAGCATTTCTTATCGGTTGTACGTTCAACTCAACATTTTCAGACTGAAACTTAAAAAATAATTTTTCACTGCAGAATATATTAGTTTTTCTTCTGCTTAAGGCTTTTCTTGAGTGCTTTTCTGGCAGGTGTGGTAGATAGTCTTGTGGGCCTCTCTCCTTCTCTGGGGGAAGATGGTGCTTCCCTACCTGTTAGATGTCAGACTTGGGCGTGTGACTTGTTCTGGCTAATAAAACGTAAGCACAAGTGACAAGGGTCATGCCTGAGCTGGGGCTTTAAGCAACTGCACACGGTTCCTCTTGATCTCTTTTGTCTCTATTTTGGCAAAATTGACAGAGGCTGCTCCATCATCCTGCATTATAAATGGTGGACCAGACTGTGATGGAAAGGTGGTGAAGAAGAGAAATAAAGTATTCTTGCTGTAGGCAGTAAGGTTTCAGAGTGATTTATTATGGCAGTATAACTTGACCTATCATAGCATCTACAGGACTGGGTGCCAGGACTAAGAGGCTGCTGTAATGAATCCTAAAACGTGTGGCACTGGCTTTGGGGCCAGGTGGCAGGCAGTGAGACGTTTATTGGAGGCTGGAGGATGGCACTTGGTAAATGGTATAACATTTGGCAAAACTGTCACCTGTGATAACTTGTGAAGCAAATAATACCCTAATGAGCTGAGGTTTGGGGCAGAGTGGGCCAGCAGAATGCTAGAACATGCTTTGGTTGCTGTTGTCTGCATGTGACAAGGTACCATAAGAAACAAACTCAGAAAAGAACTGGCCAGTGTACAAGTAGGAATGAAAAGAAATAAGAAGATTCCAGAAAATTGGAGTTTTACATATTTGAATATAGAAATGATTCTCATCTCCAACCAGTAAAAGATGAATCTGAAGAGGGCTCTGAACAACAAAGGCCAGTTAAAACACTGCCTTTAACAAATGAAAGGTATGGCTTTGATGTCTACTGTTAACATCTCTGAAAGAAGGTGGCACCCATAAATCCTTACAGTTAGACAACACAGCGCTGAACAAAGAGACTAATGCTAGCTTTCCCCCAAGTTCCTGATAAGCTGCAGGCACCTGTGGTGGAGTCTGGAGAGAGGATGCATCTCTAAGCGAATTGTGGGAATGTCTGTTGGCACATGGAGCTGACTGAAGTTAAATAGGACTTACTGTGTTTCTGAGCACTGTGCTTACCAAAGAACCTCCAGTCTGGGCCAAAGGAGACTGTGATTGCAAACCTGGGGCCCCACGTATTCTACAGCCAAGAAACAGTCTGGGAAATATGCTCGTTCCCCCAAGGAAAGAAAATCCTTCAGTGCCCTCTTACATGTAGCCAAGAAAGATAATGGAAAAAGAAGTCCCAGGAGTGGAGCAAATGGCCATGGTGAGCAAGGGACTGAGCAAGGGTCCTTTGTGAGAAGGGCCCCTTCAGCGCCTACCCAGTGAGAATTCAGAGTTGCTGTGGACCAATGACGCCCATGTGTCTCCCACTCTTCCCCTTTCCACATGGGAGTGCTTATTGTGGGCGTCCTGTCCCTGCCCCACCGTTGCATAGCACATGTGTGGAGTGAAAGGTAGACTTGACTTTTTAGTTCCTTGGCCTCCAGATCAAGAGGAGCCCCATCAAGACCTGATATAAAGATGATCACAAAATCCTGATGCCCTATCAGATGGAACTTGGAATTGTCACTCTTGTCAAGGGGGAGGAAAGCCAATATGTGTGGTCAGAAGGGCGGAGTGTGGTGGAATGTATTATTATTCAAGCATATTTGCTATCCCTCCCTAGAGGAAGAGTGTACTTCCTTGCCCATTGACTCAGGCTTGGCCATGTGACTTGCTACCAATGACATGTGAACAGAAATGACATTTGTCACCAATGGGTAGAAATTTTAAGAGCCAACACATGGTTATCCGTATTTTCTTCTTCCTCTGCCGTGACGAGCATCATTGTTCCAGATGTAGGCTAGACTCTGCTCCTGAATCACAGAATGCAGATGACATGGAGCAGAGCCTCAGCTGACCTGTGTTGGACATGTTGCATGAACAAGAAATAAGCCCTTGTGTTTGTAAGCCTCTGAGCATAGCCTAGCCTGTTCTTACTGTACAGCAAAGGTGCAACCATTTGTGTTGTCAGTATTTGGGTATGTCTCTCTTAAAAATGAGCTTAAATACCACATCCTATCTGCTTCGTCACTGAGTTGTACAAGGCTTCATTAATCTCTGGGTAAGCAGGTTAGTGTTGAAGAGAATTATGTGAGTGTTCTGCGTACTCTAGGCTGAATTCTGGTGACCACCTGAGAGGGTCTGTGCCTGGAAGGCCAAGAACAGCTTTGGAGGGGAGCTCTTTTGGGTTGCCACTAACGGTGATGAAAAGTCTCCTTGGGACCTTGTGGTTTAGGGTCCTGGGTCACACTGCCACATGATAGTGAAACCAAGTTCATAGGCCACGCGCCCTTGAACGTTAGCATGACCTCCCCTACACCTTCCTCCTGATGCACTGTACTGGATTATATGTCCTGAAACATAGCTATTTTAGTTTCTTTAAGTTGTAAGATGAGCCCTTCACAGAAAAGAAGAAACCCCTGGCTTCTCTCATCCCTGGTGGAGTGGCAGGAGGAGGAGGAATCTGCCATAGAGGGGATAAGAAGGGACCATCTAAACCCTACTTGCACATGGGCTAGTGTGACAGAATTCTAAAGAGAACCTTGAAAGCCACCCGAGGGAAGAAGACATTATATACAAGGAACAACACAAAATACAGCTGACTTTTTACAGAAACGGCAGAGACCAGAAGACGATGGAACAAACATCCTTACTGTGCTGAAAGAAACATTCAATCTAGATTTTTAGATCCAGAAAATTATCTCTCAAAAATTAAGGCAAAATAGAGACAATTTAAGATTTACAAAATCTGAAAGAATGTGTCTTAGTAGACCTGCTCTACTAGAAATGCTAATAGAAGTTCTTCAGGCTCAAGAGAAATGATACCTCATGAAACTGGATCTTCAGGAAGGAATAAAGAACACCAGAATGGGTCAATACCAGGATAAATATAAAAAACATTTTAATCTTTATTTTACATAGTTTATTTTATATATATTTTATATAGTTCTATGTATAATTTATATATAGTTTGAATTCTTGAAAAGACTAAGATTTTTAAAAAGTTTGTAACATAGATCTAAAATATAAGGCATTAAAAAGTACAAAGGGTAGGAAAGGGAGTAAATGGAATTATACTCTTTTCAGGTTCTTACACTGTGAAGTATTACAATATTATTTAAAGGTAGACTATGATGACTTAAAGATGCATACCGTAATTTCTAGGGCAGCCTCTAAAACAATACCAAAAGAAGTATAGCTTAAAAAAATCAGTGGAGGTAGGGGCTTCCCTGGTGGCGCAGTGGACTCCATGCTCCCAGTGCAGGGGGCCTGGGTTCCATCCCTGCTCAGGGAACTAGATACCACATGCATGCCGCAACTAAGAGTTCATATACCGCAACTAAGGAGCCCACTTGCTGCAACTAAGGACCCCGCCTCTTGCAACTAAGACCTGATGCAACCAAATAAATAAAATAAATTTAAAAATAAATTTTTGAAAAAATCAGTGGAGGCAATAAAATGGGATATTAAAAAATATGCGTTCACCCAAAAGAATTCAGTGAAAGAGAGACAGAACAAAATGCAAATGGGGTAAATGAAAATCAAATACGAAGATGGGATGCTAACACTGCAAAACAAAGAGTGTGACCAGAAATAAAAACATTTCATAATGATGAAAGACTGATTCATCAAGAAGACACAACAGTCCTAAATTTGAATGTATCTAATAAGAGAACTTCACAATACTTGAATCAAAAATTGACAGAACTAAAGAGAGAAATAGAATTTACATTTCATTCATTCATCCACTGAAAAGTCTTACTGCATTTCCCAGAAGGGAAACTTATTTTCAAATGAGGTTTATTTTATTTTTTTATAAATTTATTTGTTTTATTTACATATTTTTGGCTGCATTGGGTCTTCATTGCTGCACGCGGACTTTCTCTAGTTGCTGTGAGCGGGGCTTACTCCGCTGCGGTGCATGGGCTTCTCATTGCAGTGGCTTCTCTTGTTGCAGAGCACAGGCTCTAGGCACACGGGCTTCAGTAGTTGTAGCGTGCAGGCTTAGTTGCTCCGCAGCCTGTGGGATCTTCCCAGACCAGGGATCGAACCCATGTCCCCTGCACTGGCAGGCAGATTCTTAACCACTGAGCCACCATACATAATTAGGATGTCATGTTGTATCATTTGGATTATTGCTCTTTTAGGATACAATTTATGGCACTGATTTCAAGATACACGCATTGTTAAACATTTGATGACCACAGATTATTATTTTTTTCCTAGATCCTGTGCAGTGCTTCCATAAGAAAGTTCTGCCATAATGATTGATTATAACAAAGGACTCTTCTCATGATTAGCTCTGCTTCAGAGGTTTTGTTTTGTTTTTTTCCAGTCACTTTCTCCTTAGTGGTATTGCTTAATCTTTCGGATTCTTCTATTAAAAAGTTGATCAGGGACTTCCCTGGGTGCAGTGGTTAAGAATCCGCCTGCCAATGCAGGGGACACGGGTTCCATCCCTGGTCCAGGAAGATCCCACATGCCTCAGAGCAACTAAGCCCACACGCCACAACTACTGAAGCCCATGTGCCTAGAGCCCGTGCTCTGCAACAAGAGAAGCCACTGCAGTGAGAAGCCCGTGCACCACAACGATGAGTAGCCCCTGCTCGATGCAACTAGGGAAAGCCCGTGCACAGCAACGAAGACCTAACGCAACCAAAAATCAATTAATTAATTTAAAAATACTATTAAAAAAAACTATATAAAAAAAAAAGTTGATCAGATCTCTGGCACATTTAATTCCTACCAATATTCCTACAAGTGCTGGCAATTTTAAAACAGTTTAGTGTTTTATCACCTCTCAGAGCTTCCTAAGGTTACATATTCTCCCAAACAGGACAGTAGTGACATGCACAGGTTAATAGACAAAGCAAAATCGCCAACGCCTGTTGACGAAGAGCCACCACTTTCAGTGGGACGGAGTTATTACTATTCTTCTTGTCAAAGAGGAGAGAGTCCTGGCCTGCCCGGTGACCATAGCCATGTGGCTGATTCCCCGCCGAGGTGCCGAGAGCTGTGTGGCTCGGATAGGGCCACCCCCAGCCTCTGTCCCCCGGGCAGCTCTGATCAGCACAGCCGAGTCTCAGCATTTGGGCGACAGAGTCTCACTGCACCCCTCAGGGTGGAAAAACTGGGACAAAATCACCTGGAGAGTTTTCTGAAATTGTAAAGGACTTCAGTACACATAATGCAATGAGTACCTTACTTTGGAACTGTAATAGAGATTTAGAAGGAAAAGCAGCAGGATCTGCACTTTGTTCTGACTGCCTGTGCCCAGGAGGATTCTCTCCCTCTTTCTTCTCTGCTGTCTATCCCTTTCACAGTAAAAAAACAAAACAAAGCACGAATTCTTGCTGATTCTTACTATATGCCTTGTGTTGTTTCAGGCACATCTCACTTAATGCCTGTGACACTGTTATTCCCCATGTTTTGGATAAACTGACACAGAGGTTGTTAAACTTGCCAGAAGTCACAGGGTCGCTGCCTTAGCAGCACGATCCACATCCAGCAGCATGGGTTCTAGGGCCGTGGTTCTTAACCCTTAGGGCTTCAGAGAGTCTGTGCCCCACACCTCTTTCTCAGCCTCCTACGTCTAGAGCTGTGATAGTCAGAGCCTCCACCAGGACTTCAGTTTCAACAGGGGCCATTTGCAGAGGTGTGGCTGGGCGAGCAGCCAGGGGTGCTTGGAGAAAGGCAGTCCTGGAGCCTGGTGAGTGCCGGCAGGGCCCGGGCAGCTGGTGATGGAGCCCAGAGGTCACATGAGGTCACAGACGCTGTCAGGGCAGCAGCGGCCAGGTGAGGGGCAGGAACACTCAGCGCCTCCTTCTCACCTTCCCACCTGCCGGTGCCCCTGCTGGCCTAACCTGTGATGCCAGAGGGCACCAGAGCCATCTGCGGAGTCCGGTCCCTCAGGACACAAGACAGTGCAGGGATTTAGGGAGAAACCCCACTGAGAAGGATGTCCAGGGAATGAAATCCAAACACTGCCAGCTTTATTCAGATGAAGCCGATTGGAAAGCACAGCTTGCACCATGGTCAGATGGACTGGTCCCTAAACTGGACCCAAGTCCACACTGCAGAAGTTGCCCTGCAAGGGCAGGGCTCACCACATGGGAGGACAGACCCGAGCGCGTCCGAGCTGGAGCCACCTGGCCAACTTGCCGGTTAGCCAGGCCGCCCTCCCACAGGGATAAGAGAGGAGGCATGGGGGGTGGGGACTGCACCTTCTGCTCCCAGTGAAGGGATTCCCAAGGCTTTATCCAGGGCCCTTTTCCCTCCCCTGGTTCCCTCTGGGCTGCAAGTCCACCTGTGCCCTTGGCTACTGGGAATAAGGACGCCCAGCTCCTGGGATGATCATCCAGTTGCCCGCTCAGCAAATAACTGAATGTCAATCACGGGTTGATACAGCTGCAAGGAGACGGCGGCCATGCCCACAGAGCCTGCAGAGGACATTGCACAGTGCAGCCGAAAATTTCCTTGCGGTGGTCTAGAGGCCATACGGGCCAAGTCCAGGGCGCCGCACAGTCAGGAAGCCTTCCTTGAGGAGGTGAGTTGGCACTGGGCTCTCGGGAGCGAGGAGAAGGCGGGGAAGGAAGGTGGCTGACGGCACAGGGAGCGTGGAGACCTTGGAAAACGGTGGCGCATCCTCACAGCACCTCTGTCCTGAGCTCCAGGCCAGTGACTCTGGGTCTCAGCGGCGGTTTCCCTGGCTGTCCCAGGGCACTTCAGACATGTCTGGAGAGAGCTTGGCCCAGTCCCCGCGGGGGCCGTCCTGATTCCCCCCTTCATCCCTCCCAACCCCCTGTTCCAGCCAGGCCCGTGGTCTGCTTACTGGGCCTCTTAAGTCTGCGACTTCAGCTCAGGCCTCGTTACTGCCCACACAGCTTCCTGACGGCCCTGTTCCACATCCACCTCCAGCTGCCTCCACCTTATCTCTCCGAGATGCAGTCAGACCACGTGGCCACTCTAGGCCCCCCCGGCTGATGACTCTCACCCACCCCAAGCCAACAAAGCACAGCAAGCCAGGCACGAGTCCCAGAGCAGCCCTGCGAGACCCAGGACCCAGACCCAGGACCCAGGACCCAGATGAGCCGCGGTCACCACCACTCTCCACGGTCACTCTGGTTGGTGTGGCAGAGGAGAAGCGTGACAGCTGGAAAGGAAGAAGCAAAAGGACCATTTGGGGGCAGTGGTGGGATGGCCTGCCTGGGAAGCCAAGAGAACAAACTGAAAGAAAAGGTTGGTCCTAGGATCTGGAAGAAGACCAGGTACAAGTGGACCTACAGAAATTGCTTCCCAAATATAAACAACAACCAGTTAGAAACTGTAATGGTAAAAAGCATGCAAAGAGAAAGACATAATACCTATGGTAAACTTAAGCAAAAGTGTGCAAAATCTAGATGAAAAGAAGTTAAAAATAGAGAAACACAGAAAAGAAGATAGGGAACCTCATTTTTATAAAGATATTATTTACACTAATGTATAGATATAGAAATGTCCTAATAAATGTGCCAGAAATACCAGTAGGATTTTTTAGTAACTAGACAAATTAATCTGTAGTTTATGATGCAAAAATAATCCATAATAATCATGAAAAAAAATTTTAAGAGGAACAATAAGGAAGGCCATGTCCTACGAGATATTAAGATTTATTATTAAAGCCACAGTTACTAAAACATCATTATAGGATACAAAATGGGATAGATCAATTTAAGAACAAAGTCCCAGAATAGACATACACACACACACACACACACACACACACACACACACACATAAATTAATACTTGATAAAGGAGATGTTAAAGTGAAAAATGGGCTCTCAAATGATTTGTTAAATAATCCTCTGATGGCCGTGGGTTTTTATTTAACCAATATTGTGTGTATTGGAAGAAGAGACTGCCAGTAACACTTTTCTTATTTGACAGCCAAGTCTTATTTATAAGTATTTATACGAATTAGGAACACAGACATGCCAACTTTAGCATTATTCCCAGGGCAAAAAAATGATCAAGCAACAACCTATCAAAATGACAGGAGTCTTTTGAGATGATTCTCACAGGACCCAGCAGCAGACTGTGAAGTCTGGGGGCCTTTTGAGACTTCCAGGGGGAAATTCGTGAGAGGAAAGGGACGTTTGCTGCTGTTGAGGGATTCATGCCGGATTTCATACTTCTTGGGAAACCAGGAAGGACATTCATGTGAAATTCCCCATTTAGCGTCTTTTCAAATCGGATCTATGAATGCTGTTTCTTCCTCCACAGCTGCACAGAGGGAACATCTCCTTCATTTCTTTCTTAGATGCTTTTTTTTTTTTAATTGTAGAAACTTGCACTTTTATGGCCAGACTCGAATTTCTTTAATTAGCATTGTGAGCACAAAGCAGACTCGTAGGGATGACCTTGGTGAGAAGAAATGCGGAGGAACCTGAGGAGGGGTTTACACACCTAAGTGTCTTCTTCAAGGTCGTCCACGTGCACCCAGACTAAGGGGCTGCCCCGTTCGGTCACACGAGGGTCGTGGGAGCGCGTGTGGAACCAGCTTCGGAGGAGTGGCAGGCAGACCTCGGTGACGCACTCATCCGTTCATAGTTCAGAGTGACATGAAAGGGTTGGTCAGAGCTCTCTGTTCAAGAGCGGAGTGTTGGCCTGTGGGCCTCACTTCAGAATGACCAGGCTCTTGGGCACAGCACACTGGGGACCCCCCAAGCACCCAAATACGGAAGTCACTTTTCTAGAGCCTCCAGTTTCTGTAGAGTTCTCTGGTTCGTTTTACGCATCATCGTCTCTCTGGGGGAGCAGATGCCCGGCTAGACTCATGTTGACCGTGTGGCGCTGGGGGCAATGGGTGGTGAGTCAGAGAGAGAGTGCCTGACCATCTGTCCCCCTCCTGTCTTCAGCCCCTTGTCTCTCTCCTGCCTGGGGCTGTACCTGACGGTCCCAGCTGCAGAGCCTTCCTGGGCTCAGCTGGGCCCAGAGCTCCCCCTGGGCTGTCACCCCTTGGGCACGTTCTCAGATGCAGCTGGGCCTGCTGAAAGCCCCTCTCCCATTCTCTTCTTTCTCGTAGATTTATACCTTTTAACTCCTTTGCTCTATTTTAGTGGAATCTCAGGAGGGAGCAGGTAGACATGTCTGACTAGTGTGCCATCTTTAACTAGGACCCTATCGATTGGTTTTCAGCAAGGAAGCGTTTACATTTCACTGTGGCTCTTGTTGGGGGGAGAAAGGCAGAGGGGCTGTTTCGTCTTCTGGGCTCCTGTTGGGGAGAAGTCGGTAGAGGTGGCAGAGCCAGCAGGTGTGGAACTGACCACACCTGGGATGTGGGGAGGGGGAAGGTGAGTCCAGGGTGAGCAGCTTGGTGGGTGAAGGGCAGGTGAGAAGCCGGTGTAGCTGGTGGAAACAAGAGTCCGGTCTTGAACGTGTGGAACTTGAGCCATCTCTGCAGCATCCACCTGGGAATACCAAGAGGGAAGTTACAGGACCGAAGCCCAGAGGGAGGCCTGGGGGCTTCATGGACGCTCAGCAAATGGTCACTGTGGGAGCACGTGTGCCCTGCTTGTGCACATATCTGAGGGGGGCCAGTCTGATTCACTGTCGCCCTAGCAGCCCCTGAATGGCCCTCACCTCACCTAAACGGGGGTGAGCAGGCAGAGGGGTGCAGGCCGCATGGGGGAGGGGGGGAGGGGTGGCAGTGAGGCCTGGCCTCTGGCCAGAGCTTGGAGTCAGGCTGGAAGCTGAGGAGTGGACGGCCCTGATCCATGACCCGAGGCCGTGATCTGCCATCAGGGTTCGCCTCTTCCCCGGGCCACAGAGGAAACTGCCACAGCTCACGTGGTCTGACGAGGCAGTAGTGACCCCGCGGCCAGGCTCAAGGGCAGCAGGGGCCTCTGCTGCTCAATCACTCTCCCTCTGGAGAGTGTGCCTCACTCATTAAGGGCTCCAGGAGCGTGTTTTCTGGGGCAAAATTTAGTAAAGAGCTCAAGGACTGATCTTCTGCTTTCTCCGGGATAAAAGTCATCAATTCTTTTTTTTTCAAATTTGTTACAGAAAATCAGGATTTTTTTTTTTTTTTTTTCCACATTGGATCTTCGTTTCTGTGCACGGGCTTCCTCTAGTTGCGGCGAGCGGGGGCCACTCTTCATCGCGGTGCGCGGGCCTCTCACTGTCGCGGCCTCTCTTGTTGCGGAGCACAGGCTCCGGACGCGCAGGCTCAGTAGTTGTGGCTCACGGGCCCAGTTGCTCCGCGGCAGATGTAAAGTTACCATATGACCCTGCCATTCCCTCCTAGGCATATGTCTAAGAGAAATGAAAACATGTCCACCCAGAGACTTGTACTTGAATGTTCGTACAGCACTATTCACAACAGCCGAAAGCTGGCAACAACCCAAGTATCCACCAACAGCTGATTGGAAACCACAGTGTGGTCCACGCACATGGTGGACTGTTATTCAGCCATAAAAAGGAGCAAAGCACTGACGCACGTTACTACACGGATGAACCTAGAAAGCATGCTGCATGAAAGAGGCCAGTCAGAAAAGAGCACATGGTGTAGGAGTCCGTTACGTGAGATGAGATGTCCAGAGCAGGCAAGTGTATAGACAGAAAGCAGAGCAGTGGTGGCCAGCAGCTGGGCTGTGACAGGCATGGAGAAGGACTGATTACTGGTATTGGGTTGGGTTTGTTTTTTTGACTAATGAAAATATTGCGGAATTAGATAGTACTCATTGTTGACAGAGCATTGTGAATATGCTAAAAACCACTGAACTGTGCGTTGTAAAAGGATGAGTTTTACAGCCTGTGAATTATATCTCAATAGTAAAACAAAGGTGGAAATAATCAGTTCCTCCCCCTCACAAGATTTTTAATTATAGTGAGAAATGAATGGAAATATGGGTACGGAGTTTCAGTTTGGGATGATAAAGTTCTGGAAATAAATACATAGTAGTGGACTTCCCTGGTGGCGCAGTGGTTAAGAATCTGCATGCCAGCGCAGAGGACATGGGTTCGACACCTGGTCTGGGAAGATCCCACATGCCGCGGAGCAACTAAGCCCATGCACCACAACTACTGAACCTGTACTCTAGAGCTCGCAAGCCACAACTACTGAGCCCATGTGCCACAACTACTGAAGCCTGCACGCCTAGAACCCGTGCTCCGCAACAAGAGAATCCACTGCAATGAGAAGCCCGTGGACCGCAATGAATAGTAGCCCCCGCTCACCACAGCTAGAGAAAGCCCACGCACAGCAACAGACCCAACGCAGCCAAAAAACAAAAAGCCAAATAAATAAATGCATAGTAGTGATTCACAGCATTGTGAATCTACTCAATGCCAGTAAAGTGTGCAGTTAACATGGTTAAAATGATAAATTTTAAGTTACATATATTTCATAATGACTCAACCGAGGGAACCATTCCTGAGTTGCGCACAAGCCATTGTAAATGAGAGCCTTCGGACACGAGGAAATTCAGAGGCCCTTACAAATGTCTGTAAGTCCTGGCTCGAGTGGGGCCTGGAGAGGACAGCTCCCGCCTGGTCGCCCTGCCCACGATGGCCGCCTGCTGTGAGCCTCTCGTCCCCTCTCCGCAGTCACACTAGTTCTCTGCCTGCCTCAAGGGCGGGGGAGGTGCAGACAGGCCTGGCCAGTGGAAAGCACAGCCGCGAGGTGCTGTCCGAGGTCTGGGCGCGCCCTCAGCCCTGGCTCTCGGGCCAGTGTCGGATCCCCAGGAAGTTTGCTTTGGCTGGAGGCCAGTGTCTGTCTGCTTCCACGAGCTGGACGGCGGGTTCGAGTCTGCCCTGCATCCCTCCCCACCCCCCAGCTGAGCCCCGCGCTGCGCCCAGAACCTGTGTCCTCTGTCCTGGCCACTCCTCAGTGTGGGCAGACTTTGTGTTTGCCAGTCTCTTCTGTGGAAAGGGATGTCTTGTGATCTTTTTTTTCATTTTACAGGACTAATAAGGTTCTCTTAGTTAGCCCTTCCAATTTCTACTTTTAGAAATTATTTGTTTGTATCTTTTGCCCAGTTTTCTATTAGCTTCTTTTTCTTAATGACTAGTAGAGGTTCTTTGTATATTCTGGATATCACCTTATTTCCCCAGTGTATAATTTTTAATTTTCTCTTAACTTATGATGCTTTTTATCATACAGGATTTTCGAATTATGATGGAGAGTACTTTATCATTATTTCTTATTATGGTTTATATTGTTTGTGTCTTTTTATCAATACTCTTCTATTTGGGAAACTTATATTCTCCTTTGTTTTCTTTAACTTGATTTAAAATTTGCTCTCTTTTTTTTTTTCATGTGTAGGCTTTTAAATCCATCTGGACTTGGATTTTTTTTATTTTGTGATACATGAAAACAAAGAGCTAATTTGATCTTTTCAAACAGGGCAAGTCAGTCGCCCCAGCACTATGTGTGGGCATGTCTGTGCTGTACCCACGGCCGGCCTCTGTCATGCACCGGGGCCCACGGGCTACAGGCCTGCCTCTAGGCTTTCCGTGCTGTTACATATACATGTTTATCCTCATCTTTTCTTGATACCTTCATTTGTCTCTAGCTTATTTTTGTGTATGATATGAAGTAGGCATTTAACTTTATAATTGTCCAAGTAGTTAATTAATTCCAACCCAATAGAGATTTGAAATGTCAAATCATAGACTCTACTTCTATATACACTGTGGCCTGTTTGGGGCTTTTCGTTTTCTTCTGCTCACCTGTGTGTCTTCCATCAGTGTCAGTACTGAGCTTTCCCTGTCGTACACGACCGCCATTACCATTTGTTCACCCTTCGTAACATCATCAGGACTGTTCTCACGTGGATTGTTTTCGGATGGACTTTAGAATCACTTTATAAAGTTCTCACTTTATAGTCGCACTGATACTCTAATGATAAAACTTGCCATGGGGACTCGGCGTCTTTTCAGTGTCTTTTCAGTGCAGTGTCTCATCTTCAGGAGCGTGGCCTGCTCTCCATGCACCCCATGAGGTCCCCTCCTTCATAAAGAGCTGGCACATTTCTTCTTAAACTCACTGTCAGGTATTGGGGGGTTTTTTGCTATTGTGAATGCTGTCCTTTTATTATATTTTCTATCTCAGTACTGGTAGGAAAGTTGCTGATTCTTTTGTATTTACGGTGAGATTTTTTTTTTTAATGGCCTAATTTTTCTGTAGAATTACTATTGGTTAGAAAACAGTTTAATTGCCAAATGTTAAAAATAACAAGAACCAAATAGCCATAAGCCCACTAGAGTTCCTCTTGTTTTTTCCCCACATATTTGTCTACAGTTTTGATTAAAGAAACCAATCATACTATATATGCTATTTTGTAAACTAGAGTAGTGTTATCTATTTTTAAAATAAACTTTTTATTTATTTTGGCTGCATCGGTTCGTTGAGGCATATGGGATCTTTCGTTGCGGCACTCGGGCTTCTCTCTAGTTGTGACATGTGGGTTTTCTCTCTCTAGTTGAGGCGTGCGAGCTCAGTAGTTGTGGCACGCAGGCTTAGTTGCCCCGAGGCATGTGGGATCTTAGTTCCCTGATCAGGGATGGAACCTGAGTCCCCTGCATTGGAAGGCAGATTGTTTACCACTGGACCACCAGGGAAGTCCCCCAAAATAAACTTTTCATTTTAGAACAGTTTTAGATTTACATAAAAAATGGCAAAGATAGTACAACAGGTTCCCATATGTCCCACACCTAGTTCTCCCTATTATTAATCTTGGATTAATATAGTACATTCGTTACAGTTAATGAACCCAGTGCTGATACATTATTATCAACTAAAGTCATACATTATTCATATTTCCTCAGTATTTCCATAATGTCCACTTTCTATTCCAGGATCCCATACTGCATTTAGTCGTCATGTCCCCTTAAGCTCCTCTGGGCTGTGACAGGTTCTCAGACTTTGCTTGTCTTCAATGACCGTGACAGTTTGGAGGAGTGCTGGTCAGGTGTGTTGTAGAATAGCCCTTAACTGATGTTTGTCTATGTTTCTCTTGTGGTTAGACCCGGGATATGGGTTCCGGGAAGGGAGACCAAAGAGGTGACGTGCTTTCTCCTCGATCACGACAAGGGTTCATACTGTCAACATGACCCACCACTGTTGGTGTCAACCTTGATCACTTGGCCGAGGTGGTGTTGGCCAGATTTCTGTACTATAAAGTTCCTCTTTTATCCCCCTAGTCACTAACCGCAGCCCACCCTTATGGAGTTGGGAGTTAGGCTCCATCCTCTTGGGGACCGAGTATCTATGTGAGTTATGTGGGATTCTTCTGCATGGGCAGTGTGTCTGTTCTCCCTTATTTATGTATTCATTCAGTCACTTATTTATATCCGTATGAGCTCATGGACATTTATTCTATCCTTTGGGTTATAATCCAACATGACATTATTTATTTTGTTATTCACATTATTCCAGCTTTGGCCAGTGGAAGCTCTTTCACTTGGCTCCTGTGTCCCTTTGACTTAACCTCTTCAGTGTGTGTGTGTGTTTATCACTTCCTTACTCTCTGGCACTACAGGATGCTCCAGGCTCATCTTGTGTGTTTCCTGCCACAGTTGTAGAATCAGCCGTTTCTCAAGGAGCCCTGGTTGCTTTCACTGGAGATGGTATCAGAAGCCAAGATCTGGGTGCTAGGGGGTGTCCTTGCTTCTAGGCCCTCTCAGCTGACAGAGCAAGGAGATATGTGTGTGTACGCTGCCCTGTGTGTGTACCCATACCTATAAATGTTTCTATGTGTAGCCATCCGTGTCTGTGTGAAGCCACACATGAGTCCACACTGCTGTCTCCAACTCTAATCCACCACATGGGTCATTCTAGCCTCCTCCCTTGCTTATCTACCTGGCATAAATTTAAGTTTACCAAGACCTCTATAGCATATTTTCATTTCAGTAAATATTCTTCTACAAAAGTGTCAAATAGCTATATGGGATTTCACTGTATAGATATGCACTAATTAAAACAATTTCCCAAATGCCTTCTTAATAAATATCTTCAAACCAAATCTATTTCCTTAGGATAAATTCCTAGAAAAGGAATTTTGGGGTCAAAGAGTATATGCTCATTTTAAGGATTTTGATGTGTACTCCCCAAATGCCTTCCAAAAAGGTTGTAATAATTTACTCTCCCACCAGAAGTATATCACAGTGCCCTTTACCTGCACCTGTGCTAACAGCACATATTTCAGTTTTGCTTAATGTTTGCCAACTTGCTAAGTGAAAAAGTCTCTTATTAATTCACTTAATTGCATTTTCTTAATTATTTTTTTGAATTTATTTTATTTGTTTTTGGCTGTGTCGGGTCTTCGTTGCTGCGTGCGGGCTTTCTCTAGTTGCGTCGATGGGCTTCTCATTGTGGTGGCTTCTCTTGTTGCAGAGCACAGGCTCTAGGTGCACAGGCTTCAGTAGCTGTGGCGCGTGGGCTCAGTAGCTGTGGCTTGGGGCTCTACAGTGCAGGCTCGGTAGTTGTGGTGCACAGGCTTAGTTGCTCTGCGGCATGTGGGATCTTCCCGGACCAGGGCTTGAACCCATGTCCCCTGCATTGGCAGGCGGATTCTTAACCACTGTGCCACCAGGGAAGCCTGCATTTGCTTAATTATTAATGGAAGCTGAACTTTTATTTATTCATTGATCATTTCTTTTTCTTCTGTGAATTGCCTGTTCGTATCATTTGCCCATTTATATCAGGATTTCTTTTTCTTATTACTTTTCAGGAGCTCTTTCTGTAATAAATGTATTAGCCCTTCAGCAATTATGAAATAAACATTTCTCCCTGTTTTTTAATTGGCCTTCAATTATGTTAATTCTTTTTAATGTTCAAACGTTTAAAAGTTTATACCATAGAATCTATTAGTCCTTTTATTGCTTGTTTTTGGTTATCATCTTTAAAATACTATTTCCCATCCCCAAATCATATAAATAGTCAAGTGTATTTTTCTGTCTTTGTGATTTAATTTGTTAAATCGAAAGGTTTGATCCATATGGAATTTATTCAGCTTATGGTGATTTGTAGGGGATCTGCCTCCGTTTTGCGAGTTTCAGGTTTACAAGGTTGAGATAATCATACTCAACAGTTAATGACACATGATCATATTTGGTCTTGGAAAGGCCCCTTGGTGTTAAAAAAAATCATAGGAAGTTAAGAAATGTTTGGAAATTAATGATAATAAAAAATACAATATGTGAAAACTTGTGGGACACAAAAGCAGTAGAGGGAAATTTAGTACTTTAAATACATTTTTCAGGAAACGGAAAATAAAAACAAATGAGATAAGTATTCAACTCAATAATCTGGAAAAAGAACGAGTCCAAATTTTTCTAACTACACAAAAAAGTCATTTATAAAGGGCAGCAATTTTAAAAATCGAGAAGAAAATAGAAAAAAATAAAATGCTAATTATTATCCTTTTATTATTAATTTATTAGTGTATTGTAGTATAGTTAAGAATATAATTTGTGTAATATGGGTCCTTTGGTAGTTAATGAGGCTTCATTTTTGGCCAAGTATGCATCCTTACTTTATTGGTCATGGAGTTCTATGTATGTCTCGCAACTTGAGCTTATTAATTGCTCTGTTCAGGTCTTCAATTTCTCTTTTTGTTTGCTTGCTCGCTTGTTTGACCTACAAGTTTCTGAGAGGAGTATGCTAGAATATCCAGTTTTACAATTGTTGATCTATCTGTTTCTCCCTGTGGTTTTGTTTTGTTTGGTTTTTGGGTTTTTTTGTGGTACACGGACCTCTCACTGCTGTGGCCTCTCCCGTTGTGGAGCACAGGCTCTGGACGCGCAGGCTCAGCGGCCATGGCCCACGGGCCCAGCCGCTCCGCGGCATGTGGGATCTTCCCGGACCGGGGCACGAACCCGTGTCCCCTGCATCGGCAGGCGGACTCTCAACCACTGCGCCACCAGGGAAGCCCCTTGTAGGTTTTTTCTTGAGAGGTTTGAGACTGAATTGTTAGGTGTTTATATGTTTTTGATGTATGTATCTTCTTGTTTTATTTTCAACAGAATGTAATCTTCTTTGTCCTTTATGACTTTTTCTTGGTTTAAATTAAATGTTGATCAATGTTAAGATTTCTCTTGGAGCATACTTGTATTTTTTTTTCTTGTGCTTTTATTTTAACCTTTATGTGTCTTTTTGTACGTTATATATTGAAATTTGCATATTAAGTCTATGAGTCCCTTTCTCTTAATTGGTGAATTAACATTTCTTGTAATTACTGATATATTAAGCCTTTTCTATCTTCTTATGTTATATTTTCATAACATATATGAGTTTCCTTTTCTTTCCTATTTTCCATTGATTGGATCATGCTTTCTTCTGCTAGTTTAAGATTTTGCATCTAAATTTATGCAAGCAGCCTGGCCATAATTTTCCTTTCTTTTAATTTCCTTGTCAAGTTTTTGAGTTAGGAAGTATTCCTTCTTTTTTTCATTCTCTGGAAGAATTTATGTAAGAGTGGTCTTGTTTCTTCCTTAAATGTTTGAAGGAAATCATCAGTGAATTGGCTGAACCTGGAGGTTTTATGTGTGGGATACAACACACAAAATAGCTATATGACTAATAGCTATATGGCTACTCAGATTTTCTCCTATTTCTTGTATAAGTTTTGGTTTATTGTGTTTTACAGTGAATTTGTCCATTTTGTCTATATTTCCAAATTAATTGACATGAAGTTGCTCATATATTCTCTTTTTATCATCTTAACGAATATAGGGTCTGAAATGGTATTCCCTTGCCTTTCTTGGCATTGATAACTGTGCCTTCCTTTTTTCATTTTTATTCAGCCTTTCAAGGGACTTTTAAATTTTATTAATTTATTCAAAGAACCAATTACGTCTTTGTTAAATCTCTTTATTATACATTTATTTTCTATTATATTAATGTCTTCTCTTTATCATTTTCTTCTTCCTACTTTCTTTGAACTCAGCATGTTATTCTTTCTTTTTCCAACTGTTTGTTATGGTATTTAGATCATTGCTTTTCAGTCTTCTTTTCTAATATGGATTTAAGGCTATAATTTTCTTTCTGAGCATGACTTTATTTAGCTGCATCTCAAATATTTTGATATATCTATTTTCATTGTCATCCAGCTAAAAATATTTTCTAATTTTTATTGTGGTTTTTTTCTTTGACTCAAGACTTATTTAGAAGTACAATGCTTAATTTCCAAATATATGGGAATTTTCTAGTTTTTGCTGTTACTGTTCCTGATGTGACTTTTAGTTTAATTCCACTATGGTGAAAGAACATTGTAGGATTTTCAGTCTTTGAAATGTGTCTTTTTTTTTTCTTTTTAAAGTATAGTTGATTTACAATACTGTGATA
The DNA here is from genome assembly GCF_059928025.1 of Delphinapterus leucas. NCBI lineage: Eukaryota > Metazoa > Chordata > Mammalia > Artiodactyla > Monodontidae > Delphinapterus > Delphinapterus leucas. The sequence goes on along the minus strand of NC_143133.1, from coordinate 1,397,284 downwards.
GTTTTCAGGTGTACAGCAAAGTGATTTGGTTATATATGTATGTATCTATATATTTTTTTCCTATTCTTTTCCATTATAGTTTATTACAAGATATTGAATATAGTTCCCTGGGCTCTACAGTAAATCTTGTTGTTTACCTATTTTATATATAGTAGTGTGCATCTGTTAATCCCATATTCCCAATTCCCTTCCCCCACCTTCCCCCTCTGGTAACCGTTAAGTTTGTTTTCTATGTCTGTGAGTCTGTTTCTGTTTTGTAAATATGTTCATTTGTACTATTTTTTAGATTCCACATATAAGTGATATTTTATAATATTTGTCTTTTTCTGCCTGACTTACTTCACTCAGTATGATAACCTCTAGGTCCATCCATGTCGCTGGACATTATTTCATTCTCTTTAATGGCTGAGTAATATTCCATTGTGTATATATACCACATCTTGTTTACCCATTCATCTGTTGATGGACACTTAGGTTGCTTTCATGTCTTGGCTATTATTATAAATAGTGCTGCTATGAACATTGAGGTGCATGTATCTTTTAGAATTAAACTTTTCATCTTTTCCAGGTGTATGCCCAGGAGTGGGATTGCTGGATCATACAGTAACTCTATATTTAGTTTTTTAAGGAACCTCCATACTGGTCTCCATAGTGGCTGTACCAATTTGCACTCTTACCAACAGTGTAGGAGCGTTCTCTTTTCTCCACACCCTCTCCAGCATTTATTATTTGTAGACTTTTTGATGATGGCCATTCTGACCAGAGTGAGGTGATACCTCATTGTACTTTTGATTTGCATTTCTCTAATAATTAGTGATGTTCATCTTTTCATGTGCCTGTTGGCCATTGATATGTGTTTTAAATGGGTTCACAGACCAGCCCAAGGTCAGTTTTGATAAGAACGTCTTTAATAAGAACATCTCTGTCATCCTTTATGTACGCGTCTGTTAGGTCAGGCTCGTTACACGAGTCATTCCCATGTCCTATGTTGTTGCTAATATTGTGTGCTTGTTCTATGAGTATCAGAAAGTCGAGTCAGTCTCCCATTGTGATCATGGATTTCTCTGTCTCTCCTTCGGGTTCTGTCAATTTTTGCTTCATATTTTTGAAACTATATTAGTGGGCATATATAAACTTACAACTATTTTTTTCTGATATAAGTACAGCTGAACCAGCTTTCTTTTGGTTGGAGGGCATGTTATCTTGCAGTGGTTTTGTTTTTTTTTAATTTATTTTATTTATTCATTTATTTTTGTCTGTGTTGGGTCTTCATTGTCACACACAGGCTTTCTCTAGTTGCAACCAGTGGGGGCTACTCTTCGTTGCAGTGTGCGGGCTTCTCATTGCAGTGGCTTCTCTTGTTGCGGAGCATGGGCTCTAGGCGCACAGGCTTTGGTAGTTGTGGCACATGGGCTCAGTAGTTGTGGTTCGTGGGCTCTAGAGCACAGGCTTAGTAGTTGTGGTGCACGGGCTCAGTAGTTGTGGCTTGCAGGCTCTAGACCGCAGGCTCAGTAGTCGTGGCGCACGGGCTTAGTTGCTCTGCAGCATATGGGATCTTCCTGGAACAGGGCTCGAACCCGTGTCCCCTGCATTGGCAGGTGGATTCTTAACCACTGCACCACCAGGGAAGCCCCTAGGCAGTGTTTCTAACATGTAATCTGTTCTGCCAGTCTTTGTTTCTCAATTGGAGTATCTTTCTCATTTACGTATAATTGCTGATACATTTAGGTATAAATTGCTCCTTTTAGTGTTGTTTTCTATTTGTCCTATTTTTTCTGTACTTCTTTTTCTCTCTTTTTTTGCCTTTTTTGGGCTTAAGTATTTTTTGTTATTTCATTTCCCCCTCTATTACCTTGTTAGTTATATATTCTTTCACTATTCTTTTAGAAACTATTCTAGAGACTACTACAAGCATCCTTCACTTATAAAAATGTAATATAAAGTCGTACTTTTACCCCTTCTCAGACTATATAACACTTTAACTCCATTTATCTCCCGCTCCTGCCTTTTGTACTATTGTTTTCATTTACTGTTAATTCTGCATATATTTTGAACTACACAAAGCATTATGAGATGGTTTTGTACAGTCAAGATTCGTTTTAACTTTGCTTATAAGATCCCTTCCATTGCTCTTTATTCCTTCCTGCATGTCCGTGCTTCCACATGGAGTTGTTTTTCTTCTGTCTTAGCATTTCTTTTGGTGCAGGTATTCAATTGACAAATTATCTCAGTTTTTGTTCATCCAAAACATTTTTTATTCTGCCTTTATTTTTGAGGAATATTTGTGCTGGACGTAGAATTCTAGTTTGCCACGCTTGAGTGTTTTTTTGTTTGTTTTTTTTTTTTAGTATCTTTATAATTTCATTCCGTTTTTTTCTGTTTTCCATTATTTTTGTCAAGAAGTCACTGTTATTTATATTGTTGCTTTTTTGGAGGCAATCAATCATTTATTCTAGCTGTTTTATAGATTTTCTCTGTTGTTGGTTTTCAGCAGTTTTATATTATGCTTAGATGTGGTTTTCTTTGGATCTGTCTTGCTTGTGGTTTGTACTGTTCCCTTTATCTGTGGTTTTATGTCTTTCATCATCTTTGGAAACTCCTTGGTTATTATCTCTTTAAGTACTGCTTCTCTCTCCTGTCTCCTCTGCTTCTGGGACTGAGGTTACACCTACATTAGAACTTTTCACCATATTCCATGTGTCTCTTATTCTCTTTTCTGTATTCTCCATCTTTTTTCTCTACATGCCTCAGGCTGGACATTTTATCTAATCTTCAATTACTTTGTCTACCTTCCACCCAATAGCCTTTTCTACAGGCATGACCAATAGGCTGTTAAAGTTAAACCCTATTTGAGTAAACTTTTGAGTTCTTAATTTTATCTACTGTATTTTTCAGTTGTACAACCTGCCATTTAATTAATTTCTGTAGTTTTCAATTCTTTACTTAAATTCTCAGCTCATCATCTAATCTCTGAAACATGTTAATCACAGCCACCCTAATGTCTATAACTGATAACTGCAATACCTATGTCTCCCATAGATCTGTTTCTATTGTTTCTCTCTTGGTTTTTAGTCATTTGATCTTGTTTCCTGGGATGCCGGGTGATTTTGGATCAAATAGTGTGAATGAAAATGAGAGGTTACAGCTATGAATAGTGTTATCTTCCTCAAAAGATGGTATAGTCTTGCTTCTGGCAGACAGTCAGACTGAGGGCAGATTGCCTTAGTCCAATCATGGGTTGATCCATTGGGAAGATGAGCTTCAGTCTTTGTGAAAGCTAGTAAATTTCAAGATCACATTTTCCCCTAGAGTACCAAGGATCCTCTTTCTTTTTTTTTTAAAGATTTATTTATTTATTTTTAATTTTTATTTTTGGCTGCGTCAGGTCTTCATTGTGGCACGCGGGACCTTCATTGCAGTGCACGGGCTTCTCTCTAGTTGTGGCTTGTGGGTTTTCTTTTCTGTAGTTGCAGCATGCAGGCTCTGTAGTTGAGGCGCACGAGCTCAGTAGTTGCGGCGTGTGGGCTTAGTTGTCCCAAGGCCTGTGGGATCTTAGTTCCCTGACCAGGGATCAAACCCTCATCCCCTGCATTGTAAGACGGATTCTTTACCCCTGGACCACCAGGGAAGTCCTGGATCCTTTTTTTTGATAAGCCCTGAACCTCAAGTTGTTCTCTAGTCCCATAGACTTCAGGAAGCTAAAATCAGCCTTTCAACTATCACTTCAAAATCAGCAAATTCCTCAAGGGAGAGTGTGGCCCCAAACATCAGGCTTACATTTCTACATGTTCCTTTCTCTGAAGCCATAGCCTTTCAAGTTCTTACTGCCTTGGGCTTGTTTCTTACTGTTCTCTCATGCCTTCAAACAGATGCTTTTTAATATTTTCTCCAGCAGTTATAATTGCTCTACACGGAAATTCATCTACAACATGCTAGTCTGCCACTACCAAAAGTAGACAACTCTCCAGATTGTTTAAAAGTTATATATTTAAAACTTGTTCTTATGCTTTTTGCCCTTAAGCATCATACCTATTTATTTCTTAGCTCATTCACTCACTAAATACTTGCTGAATATGTTCTGTGCTCCAATCACTGTGTTAGGTGCTAGGGTAAATACTCATGTTCTTTTGTTCATCCTTTGATTACTTAAAACGATCAATATTTACATCTTCTTTCTAATAAAACACATGATTTAGCATGTCCTTATGTCCCTTTAATATCCCCTTTCCACGCCACTCCTGTGTTAACATTGTCTAGAGTTTCTGTCTTGCAGTTACAGATTTCTCTGTTTCATTTGATCTGAGCTTTTTTGAGAAAAAGAAAAGCCAACAATGAATCTGCCAAAATATTGTATTCCCCTTACCTCCCAGATCTCTTATAGTATCTCCTGAAGTTGTTTATTTTATTATGGAATACTCCTTCTGAAGTTTTCTCTGAGGAGCTTTGCATGGCAAACTTTCCCACCCATCAGGCGTTTATCAAGTTCAGTTTCCTGAAGAAGTTCTTTCTGGAGCCTCTGCCCTGTTCCATCTGGACTGATTGCCCTCTAGGCCTGGCGTGTACAGTCAGCCTGTGCTTCTCCTCACCATCCTCCGGGGCCCCTCTGCTCCTCTGCTGTGCTGGACTCCCTTTCTTGGGTTACTCCGTTGTCTTGGTGGAGCATATCCTTATTTGGCTCCCTCAGAAATGGTACGTGGAAGGTTAATTTTTAGAGAACTTACCTGTCTGAAAATGTCTCACATTTGGTTGATAATTTGGCTGGGGATAGAAATCTATGTTGGAGATGGTTTTCCTTCCGATTTCTGAAGGCAGTGTTCCATTATAACATTTAGTGGGGGTTTTTTTCTTCATTTGCTAGAAGTTTTTCTTAACAGGTCTTTTCCAAGGTCTGTCTCTTGCAAAAAGAGAAGTTACCATGTACAGCTCTCTGCTAACTAATGTGTAAGTTTTAATGATATAAATGATTTTCTAGGAAAATATAAATTACCTACAAGGATCCGACAAAAGAGAGAAAGCCCAAAAGACCGATAACCTTTTCAGAGGAAACAGAAAAAGAAGGAAGAACTGAAGTTCCACAAACATCAAAAGAAAAAAGCATCCAGGCCAAACAGTGCCTTCAAACCTGCAAAGGATGGATGATTCCTGTGGTTTAAGCTGGTCCTCAGGCCCAGAACATGGAACAGCCCCACCCTTCTCTCTTTGGCTGGTCAGGGGAGTTGTTTCAGGAAGGCAGGGTGGCCGCCTGTAGGAAAGCGGGTTGGCAGAGTCAAAGGCAAGCCCACGACAGGGTCTTCCGGCTCCTTTCTGTCCACTGCATCGCCGCCCAGTTCACAACCGCAACCGTAACAGCAAGTCTGCCTCTGGAAACCAGCCTGTTACTCCTGTTTTCTCCAGTCGCCGGCACAGGAACTGGGTGCTGCTTTCACCCCAGGGACAGAATTCACAGAGAGTGGCTGCCTGTGGTTGTGAGGGCTGCACGTTCTCTCTTGACAGTGTTTGCCCGGCCCTTTCTAGCTTTGGGATAATCCCCTTTCACCGAGGAAACAAAAGCAATAAGGAGCCTGTGTCCCTGGGCTCTCCCGTGTCTGCGGCCTCCGGGTGGGGGAGGGGGGCCATGTCTGTGCTGGGTCGGCCTTGACCAAAGAGCCTGGCTGTTGGGGGGTGGGGCAGGGAGCTGGGGGAGCGGGGACACTCCCTCGGTGGCACTGAAGCAGTCGGGCTCTTCCGTAGGCTTGGGGGCCACCTGCAGCTGCCGCTGCCCTGTCACACATCTCGGGCCACTGCTCCCAGGAGACAACCAGCTGGGACCTTAGAAGGGGACACCTGGGAGCCCATTCCTTCCAAGCCGGTCTGCTCTCCCTCTGTGCCTGGGCTGTTGACCACCTCTGCTGGCCACGCCGTGGGGTGCACACTGGAGGCCTGTCCTAGCAGCCCTGATGCAGGCAGTGAGGCGCTTTGGCCTCCTTTTCCCTGTGGGATTCTGACTTACCTGCCATGGCCCCTGAGGGGCCCCTTGTGAGCTTCTTGTGCTCGCGGGTGCAAAGCCGGCCCCTCTGCACTCCCTGCCCCCTCTCTACCTGGCACTCGCAGGCCTGACTGCAGTGTCTCTCCTGCTTCTCAGCTGCCCAGGGGCGGCCTCTGGCATAGCTGCAAGGTCAAGCATAGGTTTGACAAAGATTTAGATAGAATTTTACTTACATAATTTTTGTACAGATCTCATTTCATTTTTCTATTTCTCACTAACGAACTGGAATCCAGGCTTGGCCTCATTGAATTGGGGAACCTCTGACCTCTCACACACCCTGGCCTCTGTGACTGCATCCAGCTGTCGTTCATGGGCCAAGGCCACGTATGGGGGGCACTTCGTTCCTCACCCCACATCCAAGTCACTGTCTCCACTCAGCTTTGTCTTCCTTTGCCGGATTCCACTCCTGTCCATTCTTTCTCTGTCTCGGCCTCTGTCTCTCTTGTACACACACTTCTGTGCTTTTGATTCTTATTCCTTTGTTTTTTTGTTTTTGGTTTTCAAAACCTGGATCTCATTGTGTAAGCATTTTAAGGTTCATATGCTGTGGTAATCTGAATAATGGCCCCCAAAAGATATCTGCATCCTAAAGCCTGGAACCTGCGAAGGTTGCCTTATGTGGGAAAAGATCTTTGCAGCGTGATTAAGTTAATGATCCTGAGATGAGAAGGTTATCCTGGTTATCGGAGTGGGCTCTAAATGCCGTCACAGGGCCCTTGTAAGAGCCGGATGAGAGGGACTTGACACAGAGGAGAGGAGGCCCCGCGACCACGGGAGGGAGACTGGAGGGATGTGACCAAAGGCTGGAAGAAGCAAGGGATAGATTCTTCCCCTAGGGCATCCAGCAGGAGCAGGCCCTGCCGACTCCTTGATTTTGGCCCAGCGGTACTGACTTCAGACTTCTGACCCCCAGAACGGTGAGGGAATAAATAGCCCTTGTTTTAAGCCACCAAATTTGTGGCAATTCATTACAGCAGCCACAGGAAACTAATACATATGCCAACCTCTCAACGATTCTTTCAAGCGCTAGGTGTATGGAATATCTGCTCTGTATCTACTTATTAGTGGCCACTGCAGCAGGTAAATTCAATTAATGAAAAGTTTATACTTTGCTCCTGGTATGCAGTCCCACGAGAATACAGGTGGCTTCATTCCCTGTCATTGTGTCTGAGGACAATACAAGGAGCCAGAGAAACGTGCACTTCACAGAGGCCCCCAAACTCTCCCTAACCCTGGAGCTGGTAACGGGAGACACAGTGTGCAGTTCAGTGGGTCAGAACATAGACTAAAAGCCAGGAGATCAGGACTCACCAGATAAACATTTGAATGGCTGTTTTAGTACCAGACAGTTAGATTTCAGGGCAAGGACTATTGCCAGGGACAGAGAGGGACACTTCATAAAAGGGCCAGTTCATCAAGAAAACATAACACTTCTATATAGGGTGCATCTAATAGGACGGATTCAGAATACATGAAGCAAACCTGATGGAGCTGAGATGAAACATGCACAGATCCACAAGTCCAGCTGGAGATTTCAGCACTACTTTCTTAATAATAACAAGGACAAGGAAGGTCAGAAAGGATATGGAAGACCTGAATAACATTATCCACAATTGCAGAATATACTGCATTTTACATGCACAATAAAGCATTCATCAAGATAGACCGCATGCTTGGCCATAAGACGAGTGTCAATAAATTTAAAAGGACTGAAATCGTAGAGACTATGTTCTCTAATACAATTAGAGAAATTAAATATGGAATCAAGAACAAAAATATGTATAGAAAATCCCCACATATTTGGAAATAAAGATGACATTTCTAAATAACCCATAGGTCAAAGCAAAAAGTCAGAAGGGAAATTAGAAAATATTTTGAGCTAAATGAAAATGAAAACACATGTCAAAAATTTTGGGAGGCAGCTATAGAAGCACTTAGAAATTTATGACATTACATGTCTTAAGCTTCCACCTTAAGAAGCTAGAAAAATAAGAGGAATTTAAATCCTAAGTAAGTAGAAGGAAGCTAGGAGGAGTGGAAACCAATTTAATAGAAACAGAAAAATAGTTGAGAAAATCAAGGATTTTCCCACAGAAGCAGGATTTTCGAAAAGATGAGTAAAATTGGTAAACCCCTGGAGAGACTGATGAAGAAAAAGAGAGAAAACCCACAAATTACTATCAGGAGTAAAAAGGGTACATCAGGGGACTTCCCTGGCGGTCCAGTGGTTGCGACTCCGTGCTTCCACTGCAGGGGGCGCGGGTTTGATCCCCGGTGGGGGAACTAGGATCCCGCAAGCTGTGCAGCGTGGACCAAAAAAAAAAAAAAAGTACATCAGCATGATCTTTACAGATACTAAAAGAATAATGGGGAGATGTAATGAGCACGAAGACACACACACACAACAGATACGTTGATTAACTGTGTGGATGACGATGATTCACTGTTCAGTGCATGGAGGTGGATCATCACAGGGTCTCCGTCCTCATCGTCCTCACGCTGAGTGATGGGCGGGGGGCGGGAGGCAGGAGAGGCAGGTACACCTACTGTAACATCACGGAGATACGTCGTAATCTCTGCCTGACTTTCCTGCTTTTTCACTTCTCTAAAGATGTTTCTGTACGGCACCAGTCCTTCTTCCAGCATTTGCTTCAGTTTCATAGAGGAGTTCACGTCCCGAAAGAAGCCGAAAGCAGTCTGGAATATCAGAGCCCTTCTGCCAGGTCATCTAACGTCAGTTTGTTCCTGGCGCTGCTTCTTCTATGTCCTCCTCTTTGGCTGGCGCCGGTGAGGAAGCTCTCATCTTCATGGAGTTGTCTTCTGTTCACTTCTCTGGTGTGGTGTCTGTCAGCTCTTGAATTTCTCCAAGACCCGTATGTTGAAACCCTTCACCCCCTACCTTTTCTTGCCCAGCTCATAATTTCTTTCATGATTTCCTTGGCAGACTCCATCGTAAATCCTGTGAAGTCATACACAACACCTAGTCACAGTTTTCTCCAGCAGGATTTTATTGTTTGGGGCTTGATGGCTTTCACAGCTTTTCTGTAACAATGATGGCATCTTCAATGGTGTAACCCTTCCAGGCTGTCATGATGTTGTCTCTATCAGGGTTCCCTTCCATAGCATTGACGATCCTTTCTGTAGAGCACCGTGTATAATGAGCCTCAAAGGTCCTTATGGCCCCTGATCTAGAAGCTAAATAGAGACGTTGTGTCCGGGGGCAAGTAGGCCACTTTGACACCTTCGGGGCTGCACCCATGGAGTTCTGGGTGGCCAGGAGGGCATTGCCCAGTATCAAAAGAAATTTAAAGGCAGTCCCTTCTTGGCAAGATACTTCCTAACTTCAGGGACAAAGCATTGATGGAACCAATCCAGAAAAAGGGCTCTCACTGTCCAGGCCTTGTTGTCCAATCAAAAGCCTGACAGCTGCTGTTCATCGTCTCCCTTTAAGGCTCGGGGGTCAGCAGATTGATAGGTGGAGGGCGGTCCTGACCATAAGCCTGACTGCACTGGTACCAAACAGGAGTCAGCCCTTCCCTTCCTGCCCTAAATCCTGCTGTTCACTTCTTCCTTACCGGTGAGTGCCCTTTGTGGCACCTTTTTCCAGAATAAGGCATTTCCATCTGCATTACAAACCTGTTCAGGCAGATATCCTTTCTCCCCAGTGATTTTCTTAGCAGCGTCTAGGACCTCGTCTGCTGGCCCTTGGTCAGCAGAAGCTGCTTCTCCTGTTATCTTTACGTGTGTAAAGCCAATCCTTTTACTAAAATTATTAAACCACCCTTTGCTGGCATTAAATTCTCCAGCTTTAGATCCTTCACCTTCCTTTTGCTTTAAGTTGTCATGTAATGACTTCACTTTTTCTCGAATCATATTAGAGTCTATATCAATCCTGCACCCACATAAAAGGTGCATTTTCAATACAAGATAAAGAGGTATTTTGCAAAACACCTGCTGGCATAGCTGCAGCGACGGCTTCACGAATTTCCTTTTCTTACAATGGTCCTTACGCTGAATTCAGTTATCTTGAAATGGCGGCAACCACAGCTGCAGACCTCGATCTACTGTACATATCATGCAATTCAACTTTTTCTCATAACGTCACGACTTTTCTCTGCTTCTTGGGAGCATTTCCAGCAGCACTAGTGGCACTTCGTATGGGCTCCATGGTGTTACTGAAGGTTTACGATACTGCACTAAACACGATGAAAAATGTGTGAGGACCATGAGAGATCACTTCTTACTGCAATTCCCGATTTACTGGAGAGACAAACTCCCCACATGGAAATGACCAGCGTCACGGGGCATTTTAAGTGGACACTTGAAACACTTGAGCTCAGCACAGTAGCAACAGGAGGAGACTAGGAAATCGTTAACGACAGCACAGGGCACACTGCAGTTCATTCACACAGGGATGATTTCATACTGCAGCTTCACGTTTGTCTGTCAACGGCCCCGTGTACGTTCTGTGTTTGTGTGCTTAAGTTTTGATAAATTTTAACATTTTATAATAGATTTGTGTCCATTTTATGGTAGTAAATGATAAACTAAATTATTATCTACATGTCTTTTATGCATTCATGACACACCTAACCTTTTCTTAATATTTTTCAATATTCAGACTACAAAGTTCATCTCTGAGTTTTTTCTAATTGTTGCAAATCTCCAAAAAACTTTTCAGTCTATTTATTGAAAAAAATATACATATAAGTGGACTCACAGAGTTGAAACCTGTGTTCTTTGAGGATCAACTATACTTTCAGAACAATGTTAAATAGTGGAGGTAGTGGGCATCCTTGCCGTGGAGCTTCCCATGATAAGAAGCTAGCTTTAGGAGTGAGGTGTATTGCTTTGTAAGTTTAAGGAAGTATCCAGCTATTCCTGTTTTCTCAAGAGTTTTTACTGGGAGTAGGATTGGATTGGATTGGAGTTGGATTTTGTCACGGGGTTTTTTTCAGCAACAATGTAGATGATCATGTAGTTTTCTCCTTAGTCGTATTCATGTGGTGAATTATATTAATGGACTTCCTAACATTGAACCAGCCTTGCTTTCCTGGTATAAACTCTGCTTGGCTGTGAGGTGCTATTTTCTTAATGTGGAGTTGGACTCTGTTTGCAAATATTCTATTTAAGATTATTACATCAATCAATATTCATAAATTTTATATTTTGAATAAATTTTAAGATTTTTAAAGAAAATCAATATTCATAGGCAGTATAAGTCTATAATTTTCCTTTTTTATGCTATCTTTATCATGTTTTGGTTATACTTTCTTAATAAAATTAATTTGGAAGTTTTTGTTCATCTTCTGCACTCTGCAACAGTTTGCACAGCGTGGGGACTCTCTGGTCTCTAAGGTTTGATAGAATTCTCCTTTGAAACCATCTGAGCCTGGTGTTTTTGTGGGATAGTTCCTTAATAATTTTCTCTATTTCTTCTATAGACATTGGTCTGTTTAACTTTCATCTCTACTGGAGTTAGTTTTTATAACTGTGTTTTCTTAAGAAATTGTCCGTTTCACCTGGGTTTTAAAATGTACTTATATAGCATTGTGCAAAATAACTTTTAAGGTTTTTTTTTTTAACTTCCTACATATCTGCTGCTACTTTCCCCCGTTGTTGCTTATTTTGTATATCTGTGTTTTTGCCCTTTTGATTAAGCTAGCTAATGGTTTATTTATTTTCTGTAAGAACCAGGATTTTTATTTACTAATGATCTGTTTTGCTGTTCTCTACTTAATTTCTTTTCCTCATTAATTTCTGCTCCCATCTTTTTTCTAGCTTTATTATTTCACTCCTTGTGTATTCTTTTGACTTTCTTGGTTTTTTCCTTGTGTTTATTTAATTCATATAGTTTTATTCTGTCATTTTGATTAATATAGGCATTTAGGGTTATGAAATTTCCTCACTGTTTTAGTAATCCATTGGTTCTGACATAGGGTGTTTTCATTAGAAACTATGTGATTTCTGTTTATATTTCTCTTCAATCAAAAGTTGACTGATAGAAGTGTTTTCTGATTTATTTCTAGCTAGATGGGCTTTGGGGATTTTGTTTTTGTCTTTAATTTCTAGTTTTCTTATACTGTGATCAGAGTGTTATTTTAATATTCCTACTATGTGCGGCCTTTTGAGGTTTTTTGTGTGCCCTGGTGCATGATGTGTTATTGTGCGTGTGCCCCATGTGCTCAAGGAGAAAGCATGTTCTCTGTTATTGGAACATGATGTCCGATATATGTCCCTAGCATCTATTCATTCTGTCACACTTTGGTTCTGGGAAGAAGCAAGTCCCAGGAGAGTTAATGCTGCTTCCTCAGACAACTTTCCAGCCCCGGATAGAGCTAAGGGGGTCCCTAGTGTGGTTTGGTTGAGGGGCACCTGCTCCAAAATGCTTCCCTTGTCCCCTCCCTGCAGTGTCGCCAGACCCATTTGTTTGGGCCAAGCCCTCATCTGCTGTCACTGCAGGTGGCCCTGAGCAGGTAACGGGGAAGCCAGTCTTACGTAAGCTTTTCAGCAATGTCTTTCCTGGAGCAGGTTTGGAGTGCCTGTGGGATTTCCAAAATAAAGGGAGTTCAGTGAGGACCAAGGGTGGCTGGTGACATAGGGGTTGACACACATTTGTTCTGGGCTTGGGTGCATTTTGGTGTTTTGCTTCTTATCTAAATACAGCTGTTGACAATACCAAGTTCAAGGGTGGGATTTTAAAACGTGGGCAAAATAGCTTAACACAGAAGGAACAGGACAAAAAGAAATGCAACAGTACTTTAAAATCAGGTGGTAAAATGAATGAACTCTAGGACATCAATGAGAATGGTGAAGCCGGCAGCTCTGAGGGCCTGTCCACCAACAGAAGCATCCACAAATCAAGCAAAAACTGTTAGAACCAACTTTGCCAGAACGCTGAGAAACAGTCAGCAGTTCACAGCAACCAAGCAAGTTCTGAATCAAGAAAAAAGCAACTGAAAACAGGAGGGCTCTGTGGTGTTTTCATTCGGCCCACACCACTCCCACGACTCAGCAGCCTCCTGCCCAGAGTGGGACCCTGTCCCTGCTTCCAGGCACAGACCTTATTCGCAAAGAATAGTGTTTGTCTGTTCTAACTCGTCTGGGGGCTGCCCGAAGGACTGACACGGGCATTGTTTCCCCATCTCGGAACTGTCTCCAGTCAGAAAAGTGGCCGCGCTGGAAAACTTCCTAAGGTCAACCACAAAAGACCTCAGTCGAGGCAAATAACAGAGCCTGAAAGCTTGGGAGGAAAAGCTGGGGAGAGAGGGTCTTTGAGAAATAGGGCATTCAAAGCCCCGTGCATATCGGGAAATCTAGAAGCCGCATGCAGGCCCGGGGCAGCCCATACACCCCAAATCCCTGCACAGATCCTAAGCTTCACCCCGTGGCCACGAGTGGAGGTCAGCCCTGCAGGAGGGCCCAGCACAGGGCTGCCCACAGAGGTTGGACAGGCTCCTTTTTCTTCCTTTTCTCTCTCTCTGTCTCTGCTGATCTGACGTGCTCACTCCATCAGGGAGACTTGGGGTGTGCGCACGGCTAGGCGAGGATGGCCTAGCAAGGAGGAGGGGCCCTGGGTGCCCACCGGCCCCTGTGCTTCTCAGGCTCAGCTTTAATCTTTGGAGAGTGGCACGATTACACGCTGCCGGATGTGGAGTTGGTTCTTATTCTGTCTGAACGCCAGGACAGGGCCCTTCCTTCTGTAGGAGGCAAGGCACAGGCTGCTTATCCAATCCTGCAGGAGGCCCAGAAGCAGCCACTACTGCAGCACCCACAGGCAGGCCCCAGGCCCCAGGCCTCCTCCTGTCTGCCTGGTACTCCGGTGGTGGAGCCACTTTTTGGGTTTGGGGTGTGGATACCCCAGAACCTGGCTGGCGGCTGACACGGACGCTTTAGATGCTGACTGTCTCCCCTACCGTACTACAGGCCTGACCTTGAAGTGGTTCTTGGGGTGTGAGGGGATGCGGGTGGTTTGGACCCTTGAGGACCTCTTCAGACAGGTGCCAACGTGCCTGACAACATGCCATCTTTCCACGTAGGAAGGACGTTTCCCCAGAACGCGTGACGCGCGCAGACAGGGAGCAGACCAAGAAGGTTGTGTACTCGGTGGTCTATGGAGCAGGTAGGCTGTGGGTGGGCCTGAGGCCTCGGCGTCACCTGTAGGCCAGACGGAGGTGGCTCTGGTTGTGTACCTGCATTGAAATGTGGCTGTGGCTTACAGAAATCACTCTCAGCCCGTGGAACTCATTTTGTGCGTCCCTGCGTGCCGCTGTTGACACACATGTCGATGGTATTTGTGATGCACCAGACACCAGTCAGACCACTCACGCCCTTAACCCTCGGGGCTCCCAGCAACCTTTGCACGGAGAGTAGACGTGCAGAAGTGAGGGCCGACCAAAGCCTTCCCCAACCCCACATCACACCACCTGCTGGGGGCCACTCCTGTGCTTTGAGATGCTCCAGGAGCCCTTGTCGTCACCCTATTCCCCTCCCCTTTTCCAGCCCCAGGACCCAAGGCAGAGCAACCTGCTCCCCTCCCCTCTCCCACCCTTTCCTCTCCCTTCCTGACCGTGAGCTCTCTGGGCTTTTTAAATTCTTTCTCCCTCTAGGTCTTGCTGCATCAGTGGGCCTGATGCCCCTCGGGAGTTGAGGGAGGGGGTCAGGAGAGGCTGTGGCCTGGCGGCCAGGCCTGTGTAGGCCCCTCCTGGATCAGTTCCACTTTGAGGAGCAGGGCTTGTGTAAAGACACGGAGAAGAGGGTCCCTCCCTGCCGTAGGAGCCCTGTGTCCGTTCAGGGAAGAGCTGCCAGCGCAAAACCCTGAGCAAACATGTAGTCAGCTACAGGTAGGAGCCACCTCGGGCTTCTCCAGTGTGACTGCGGTGCCGTGTGACCTGCTTCCAAAGCGCCTCTTCCCGGACCGTGAGTGACCGACCTGCTTATGACGAGTCTGGAACCGCTTCAAACCTGCCAGGGCTGTGGTCTCAGCCGGGACTCGGGCAGGGGCGCTTCAGCTCCAGTCTCTGGCTGGCAGGCCTCCCCCGCTGCCCCCGCTACCCAGTGCACCCAGGGCCAGTCTTTGCTTCTGTCGGTCTGGCACCTTCTAGGGTATTCACTTTGTTATTTTCTGGGGAAGAAAAGAGCTCCACTTTGTAAATAAGCAATGAGTTATTAGCCGCTGCTTTGAGCCCTCACGCTGACAGGGTTCCCACCCCGGGCCTCGTGTCTGCCGCTCCCGTCGCCACCTGACAGCCGGGCTTCCGTGCACCTGTCGGGCTGCGTCTGCCTCGTGTGTGAAGTGGGGCCTTCATCTCCTGAAGGGCCGGCGTCCTGGGCTGCTGGGGCCCTTTGGAAACTCAGCAGAGAAGCCTTCAACCGCCTGGCTCCTGTGGGTTGCAATGCTGTGATTTCACCTAAACACGAGGGGTCTGGAAGCGGCTGCTCTGGGTGCTGGGGGCACATGGCCCCAGCCTGGCTTCGGGGTCGTGGTCATTGTGAGGATGACAAAAGGCCGTAGAGGGAGAGCAGGACCGGGACAAGCGAGAAGACGTACCCCCAGCCCGCGGGCAGCCTGATCCCCACGCCTGCCTCAGCCCCTCTCCCCAGGGCTTGGGAGCCGCCAGGCCTCTGCCACCAGAGACCTGTCCCCCCCGAAATGGGAGTGCCTGCCCGCCTGCAGGCCTCGGCCCGGAGCACAGGCCCGGGGCTCACCGCTGCCCTCAGCCCACTGGACACAGCCGCCTGCCCAGCACTGTGCCCCACCAGGCCCGCTGGCAGCAGAAACCCCTGCTCCTCCCGTCCTGCCCTGAGCTCCTGCTACTCTTAGAGTCAGCGTGACCCTTGATTCTCCTCGCTGCGCATCTTAAGCTCACTCCACGTCCCGTCGCCAGGGCGTGCCGAGTGCCGGGCTCCAGGCCTCCTGCTCCGAGGGGCCGACGCTTGTACGATGAGACACACGAGCAGGCCTGCGGGGATGGCACTGAGTGATCGTCAATGTCCAGCATGACTGCTGGGCCCAGGGGAGGCCCCTCACCAGGCCGGGCTGAGTTTTAAAGGATGTGCAGGAGCCGGTCAGGCCTGTGCCAGCATCCCTGGAGGCCCATGAGTGCCAGGCTCTCACGAGGCCCTGGAGCTGTAAACAAGAGTGAGAAGCTGTTATAGTTCAGCATGGGGCAAAGAGCACGTGGAGGAAAGGGAGTGAAGATTTCCTTCCTAAACTTAAAATTGCACCACACACACACACACACACACACACACACACACACACACACACGAGGCAATTAGCCCTCTGTGGGGAAAGCCAAACTGTATGTTCACGTGGCACCTATGAGGTGGGGTACCTCGCGCTCCCGCCAAGGGGATCCGTGCTCCCAGGGGTGCACCTGCGGAGACAGGCCTGCATTTTCACAACTGAAACAGCAGGAACCTGATCAGTTGAATCAAAGTGTGAAGGGAAGTTGTGTCGGAAGTGGGGACCCATGAACACGAAGCACGGAACAGAAGCCCTCACAGAGCCAAACATTGTCCTACTTGGGGGGCAGGGGCACGGTGGCCTTAGAGTGTGACAGACCCCCCGGCAAGGGCATGGGGAATAAGGACCAGGGCCTGGAGAAGTGACCAGACCCTCAGTCTCCGGCTCAGCCCATCTCTGCTTCTCTCAGAGTTGCCACATCACCGGCTTCTCTCAGAAGCAGGCTTTCTTCCTGTGCAGAGACCTTGGGATATCCCAACAGCTCTACAGAGGAAGGGAAAGGAATTCCTTCTCAGCCGTAGACACAGAAGGAGAAATGTGACTTCCGGCAGTGGCCATGGCACTCCGATCAGACCACCCTCCCACAGATATCAACTAGAAAGTATGCTAAAGTATAATAAACAACTACCTAAAGGTACTGAAAAGTGACCAAAAGCAGACAGAAATTGGAGGTGGGTTAACACTTGGAAGGAAGGAATAGCACAGGGTGAGTTTGCCGTTTTGTAGCTCTTCACCTGAAGGCAAGCCTCTGTCTGTGTTGTGTGTGGCTAAAACTCCGACAGAAATCCAGGGTCTTACTGGCTTCAAGAAGCAGAGGGCAGGGGCTTCCTTGGTGGCACAGTGGTTAAGAATCCACCTGACAATGCAGGGGACATGGGTTCAAGCCCTGGTCCAGGAAGATCCCACATACCACGGAGCAACTAAGCCTGTGCGACACAACTACTGAGCCCACATGCCACAACTACTGAAGCCCATGCACCTAGAGCCCATGCTCTACAACAAGAGAAGCCAGTGCAATGAGAAGCCCACGCACCACAATAAAGAGTAGCCCCCCGCTCGCCACAACTAGAGAAAGCCTGCGCGCAGCAACAAAGACCGAAAGTAGCCAAAAATAAAAATTAATTAATTAATTGGGGAAAATAAAAGGCAGAGGAAAGAGGTCAGGGCAGCCAGTGAATCTGGAAAGTGAAGGGAAAAATCTCAGAAAGAGGAGAGTCAAAGGAGAACCCCGAATTCTGGGCTTGAGCTCTGCCCAGATCTCTGGCTGACCCCTGACTGTGTGTGAAAAGGGCAGACTTCAAACAGCCCAGCTACTGCTGAAAGGCCTGATGCACGCTTTCAGCTGCTGCTGACTGCAGGGGGACAAAGTTTGAAGTTTTGTTTTGTTTTTTTTTTTCTAAATCAGCACTGCTGAGAGAAACATAACAGAATCTAGAGTGTCTACAACATATCATTTATAATACAATAGCCAGAATACAAAACGTATGAAGAAAGAGGGTAACCCGGTCCATGCTCAAGAAAAGAGATGTGTGTAACTGAGTCCCTTTGCTGTACACCTGAAACGAACGCAATGTTACAAATCAACTACACTTCAATTTTGAAAAAAGCAACAGACTATTGATACAGCTGTCAACATGGATGAACCTCAAAACATTATGGCAAATGAAAGAAGACAGCCAGATACAAAGGAGTATTTATAGTGAATAATTTATTACACCATTCATACAAAATTCTGGAACACAAAATTAATTTACAGTATGGCATACTTTGTGTTATATATATTTTACCACAAAAAATAATGAAAAGAAAATCTGCACTGATATAAAGCGAACAAGTGGTTTCCTGGGATCTGGAGTCGATTGCAACTCGCGTGTCGTCCTGGAACTCGGGGTGCTGTCCTAGAACTCGGGGTGCCGGCCTAGAGCTTAAGTGTCATCCTAGAACTTGGGTGCCATCCTGGAACTTGGGGTGTCATCCTGGAACTCGGGTGTTTCCTGGAACTCGGGGTGCCATCCTGGAACTCGGGTGTCATCCTGACCAGAGATCTTGCTATAAGAAGCTTCTCCAGAACACCTGCGTCCTCTAGGAACCAAATATTGGTCTGTACCAAAAGTTTTTGTCTCAAAAAAACATTCCAAGGATGGGAGCTCCTCGTATTTTGGCACTGAAAACTTCCCTTCCTCTTTTATTTGCCGGCCCTCTCCAGCCTCCCCCAGTTCTGGAAACAGGCTCCCTTCTGGACAGGCTGCAAGCAGGGACTACAGCTCCTTCACCAGGGCTTCACCTGCAGCACCTGCCAGGCCCTCAGTCAACATTGTTGAATAAATAAATGTTTAACAGGCTCCCGTCCAGACTGGCTGGCACCGAACACTTGGTCTGTAAAGCCAAAGCCAACACCATCCTGACCAATCAGAAGAGACCAGTGGTGCCAGTTGGGCCTTGACGCACCGAGTCTTCCAAGATCCCTTCTGTGGGCTCACTTCCACGTGTGGTGGTCACTGCCTGGTAGCTCGTGTCCTTGGAACCCGCTGGGTGAGAGGCTGGCCTCTGATCATGCTTCTACTCACACAGGGAAGGAGCGGCTTGCTGCTTGCCTTGGAGTTCCCGTTCAGGAAGCTGCCCAGTTTTTGGAGAGTTTTTTGCAGAAGTACAAGAAAATCAAGGACTTCACCCAAGCAACCATTGCCCGGTGTCACCAGACAGGTGAGCCAGCTGCTGCCAGAGCCGTTAGCAGGTGCCCCTCCCTCTCCCACACCCTCTCTGCAGTAGCCAGGTGGTCTCCCAGCCCCTGCTCCTCCAGTGGGTGGGCGAACAGATGGGAGGGTGGTGGGTTGTTGGGGGCTGGGTGGGTGGGGACTGCGTGAGCATCCAGCCCCTGCTGGATAAATGGGACCAAAAGGCTCCACGTAAGGAGGGTCCAGAGCCAGGCTCTTCTTGAGGCAACAATACTAAGCTTGAGTTAGAAATGATAGATGGATAAAGAGGGAAGAGATATGGGAACATATGTATATGTATAACTGATTCACTTTGTTATAAAGCAGAAACTAACACACCATTGTAAAGCAGCTATACCCCAATAAAGATGTTTAAAAAAAAAAAAAAAAAGAAATGATAGATGGATAGATACACTGAGAGAGAGGTCCTGCACCTAAAAATGGAGAACTATGTCCTTAGGAAAAGCCTGTGGTATATCTACAAAATTTCGCCACAGTTTGGTCACAGATTGCAAAGAATATCAAATAGAGCATGTTCTGTGACCACAGTGGAATAAAAAGGTAGTTTATATCAATATGTGTGGCCATCCATCCATCTGCCTATTTGGAAAAATCATTGCACTCCTAAATGATTTAAGATTTTAAAAAGAAGTCCCAAGCCAATGACAAGCATTTTAGCAATAAATGACAGTATAAGTATCTCAGTGAAAAACCGTAAGACATGGCCAAGCGGACCTTCACTTAGAGATGAAGGAATTCTTTAAGAGTGCTTTAAAAAGAAAGAAAAATTTCTGAACATAAATGACTGTATTCAACACAAGACATTTGGGAACGAGCAGCAGAGTAGATTAAAGAAACAAGAAGGAAGGAAAGCAACGTAGGAGCAGAAGCTCATGAAACAGACGCAAAACAGAGAGCAGTGGTCGCCACAGAGCAAGCACACTTGGGATCACGGAGGATTGGCGCATCCCGCAGGGCCCGGGATCCTCCCGGGGGCTCACTGATGACCTTTGTCTCGGGAGCCCGTGAGTGCAGGGCGGCCCCACAGGCTCCCCTGGGCCTGGCCACACATCCCGACAGCAGCCTGTGTGGGGTCAGCGCTCAGCTCCTGCAGCCTCCTGGGGGCTCGAGAAAGCCGGGAAACCGTTTCTATCCCCCAGTGAGCAGCTCACAGGCCTCAGCTCCTGGGCCTGGGGGTGAGCCGTATGGAAGCTGCACAGCCCGGGTTGATGCCTGCAGCCTCCTCACTGGGGCCCCATGCTTGGGAAAACTAAAATACTATCAATTATGAAATGTGAAAACAGCGATAGAACCCAGCACTGCTGAGTGCACGGAGCCAGGGTCACTGCAGGAGGGGGGACAACCACACGCAGGCCCTCGTGCCACACAGCGCGGCCAGGCGTGGTGTCCACGGCTGCCCACAACTGCCTACGTCATCCTCACTGCAACTCAAAAGCTTGGGTCGCATCGTGACCCTGCTCTGCAGGTGAAGAAAATGAGCCCCGAGAGATCAAGTAGCTTCCTGAGTTCACACAGCTAACAAAACAGGCGGTGCCAGGCCGGGACCCACCTCCCAGGCAGCTTGGCCCAGCCAGTGCCTCTCTGCTGCACGGCTCTGCATCCCTGCCCTGCACTTAACTTTCTCGAAGGGCCGTGGAGCTTTACGCTTGCCAGCGTGAAGCACGCGTGTCCTTTGACGCAGCAATTACATTTCTGGGCAGACGCTCAGCTGTCATTAAATTATGCTACAGACATTTGTTGGGTGCCTACCCGTGTCAGGCACTGTGTTGGCACCAGGGATAGGACCTCCTGGCTCTCCTGGAGACGCAATCCAGGGAAACGTAACCCACAGTGAGCAAGTACATCCAGACAGTGTCAGAAAGATGGGATCCTGGGTGTGGAAGAATCCCGGGGCACTGGGCAGAGAGCAGCAGAGGGCAGCCCTGGGGACGGTCAGCCACAGTGACACAAAAAGAGGTGACACCTGAGCAAGACCAGTGAGAGGACAGGGAGAGCCGGCAGGGAGGGGCGGGGCCAGGAAGAGGCAGGTGTGCACCCAGACTCTGCACAGCACCACACGGGTCACGAAAAGAACCTGGGTTTCATTTTTCGCAGATTGTTCCAGCAGAGTGTGGAAAAGAGGTCAGGAGGGGAGCTGATCAGAGCCAGCACCTGGGAGCAGTGACGCGGCTGTTAGCTCAGGAAGTCCCGGGAGGTGGGATGGAGGGGGACCACTGGTGAGAGGTAGACAGCAGGGCGAGGAGGGAAGGAGGTGGTGCGAGCCTGTGCTCTCCCTGCAGGCTCACTGACCTGCCCGGGGGTGGACAGGTGGGCCAGGCAGGTTGACCATGATGCTGATGCAGCTGTAAGTTCAGGGTCCTCCTTGTGTGGGCCCCCCCTCCCAGGCCCCGGGAGAGGCCCTGCAGTGTGTTCACGTGGTCACATCTTTTGTAAAATTGGCAAAAGCAGGGTACTTTAACTGCGATTGACTAAGACGCTGTCTCTTCCCCTCCACCCTCCTCCACTGTACTCCTTTCCATGGTATGTGACATTGCCGTGGCCACAGCTATATTTTGAATCCGGCTTAAGGGGAAGTCAAATTGGTGACTCATTTAGTTCGGATCTCAGTGTGGGTATTCCTGAGGTTTGTTGCTCTTTCCGTGCACGGTTGAGGGGTGCTAGCCGTCCTGGCACAGGGATGGCTTCCGGGAGCATTCCTTCCGTGCCTTCCCACTTCCCGAGTGCAGTAACAGGAAGGTGCAGGGCCAGAGGTCATCTCGCAGTGTGAACAGGAGCTATAATCACCAGCACCGCAAGCCTTGGAAACAAGATTTGAAATGTATGGAACCAGGGGCTTCTACTTTGGGCCGCAAAGAAGTTCAGACTTTCCTCCCACCATAAACAACTAGAAAACCGGGCAAAACGTATGAAGCAACTGTTCCAGACACTGGATCATAGGCAGTGTATTACTCTGGTCTCTGATAGAACAGAAGCAACGAGGGGAGCCCTCTGACACCCTGTGTCTAGGGCCACAGACCATAGTGCAGGAGGGGAGCCCAAGCAGACTACAGTGGCCTCGCTGAGTTGAGGAGACAAGTATTGGGTCTGGGAGGCAAAGGCAACCGGATCTTGCAAGGTAGACTATCAGAGAGGAGGAAGTTATAGAGAAAAAGCCTCCATGAACCTTCAGAGGAGCCCCCGTCTGTCCTGAATACTGAGATATGGATGCAGAGAGTGGAACTCCATAGGACTAAGCAGAATCATCTCTGGGGAGCAGCAGCCTGAACCATCTCAGAGTTCACACAGGGCCAGGAGATGTTTGGGTTCTGACCATTGGAATGGAGGGTGCTCAATGGACATCTGAGACATTCACCCAGAAGGGTAACACTTTAGCAGTAGGTCTAAACTAGCCCTAGATTAAAGCTGCTCTAAACCCACCCTAACAAAGCTTAAAAGTGGGCCTCAAAAGGATCAGGCGATCTGCAAGTACCTCAGGCCTGCCTAACACTCTTGAAAGGAAAACACCAGGGGCTTCCCTGGTGGCGCAGTGGTTGAGAATCTGCCTGCCAACGCAGGGGGCGCGAGTCCGAGCCCTGGTCTGGGAAGATCCCACGTGCCGTGGAGCAGCTGGGCCCGTGAGCCACAACTACTGAGCCTGCGCGTCTGGAGCCTGTGCTCCGCAACAAGAGAGGCCGCGATAGTAAGAGGCCCACGCACTGTGACTAGAGGGAGCCCTCGCGCAGAAACGAAGACCCAACGCAGCCAAAAATTAATTAATTAAATAAAAAAAAAGAAAGGAAAACACCAAACCCCATCACTGAACAACATAAAAAGCACAATACCCAGCATCCAGTCAGAAATCACTAGACAGGGCTTCCCTGGTGGCGCAGTGGTTAAGAATCCACCTGCCAATGCAGGGGACATGGGTTTGAGCCCTGGCCCGGGAAAATCCCACATGCCGCGGAGCAGCTAAGCCCGTGCGCCACAACTACTGAGCCTGTGTGCCACAACTACTGAAGCCCACACACCTAGAGCCCGTGCTCCGCAACAAGAAAAGCCACCACGATGAGAAGCCTGTGCACCGCAACGAAGAGTAGCTCCCGCTTGCCACAACTAGAGTGAGCCGGCACACAGCAACGAAGACCCAACGCAGCCGAAACTAAATAAATAAATAAATTTTTAAAAAAAGGAAAAATCACCAGACACGCACAGAGACAGAGACTGGAATGCGCCCGTCAGAAGCACGGCTCTCCCTGTTCTCGCTGCCTGTCACAGTTAGGGGACTTTAATTATACGTTGCCTGGCATTGGAGCAGGTGCTTAACACACTGTCATTTTTATAATCATTGTATATGTGAGAAATTCTTCCAATCCTCAGACACATAACGTGTAAGTTGGGGATTTAGTTCTTACCAACACCTAGTAAAACCAAAGTTCTCACTGGTCAGGAACATAACCATTGCAGCACCTCTGCATTCACTCTCTTAAAGAGGACCCCAAATTATGGAAGCTTTGGGCCCCACAAAGCTTGGATGTGCCCTCATGTGTAGGGATGTGGTCTCTGACACAGACCATCAACCCCTCCTTGAGTGAACTAAGGATTAATGCTTTTCTCCCCAATTCCAGCTGCCACACTGTCCAGAATTACTTCTGTCCCCAAGAACCACAAGTGGTTTTTCACCTTTAGAGTGTAAAAACCGCCCTTCCTGTCCTACATCAGATCTAAGCACGGCTAGAAGTTAGAAAGTGTGCAAAACATGCCACCGGGCAAGCAAAGGCCACTCTGCTGCTGTCCTTGCTTTCCCACCACAGAGCCCACCCGCCCTAGAGACAGACCCAGAGGCCTCAGGGCGGAGCTCTGGCACTGCAGCTCCAGCTGCAGCAGGGAGGGTTCCCGCGGGGCCCCAGGACCTAATCTGAGAGCAGCTGTGCCCACAAGGGGAGGGTCCAGCAGGCCGCCGCGCCGCCCGCTCACTGCTGCTCTCATCTTGCCCTTCCTCCATGTGACGCAGGCTGTGTGGTGTCCATCATGGGCAGGAGGAGGCCACTGCCGAGGATCCGTGCACGTGACCCACAGCTCCGGGCTCAAGCAGAGCGGCAGGCGGTGAACTTTGTGGTGCAAGGTGCCAGAGCCCCTCTGCTTCTCGGTTTCCAGCCCCAGGAGATGAGTGCCAGGGTATATCCTGCTCTCGTCCTCCTGGCGGTTACTGCTGGGAGCCGCAGGGCAGGTGCTCAGCACCTGGTCCCCTTCCTGACTGCGACGCACCCCACGAGGCCAGATGGGAGACAGGCTCCAGGAGGTCATCCGGCCGGCGCCAGGGCCAGACCTGGAGCTCAGTCCCTTGACCCTCGGCCTGGTCTCTCCGCCACAGCCCTCATCCTTGGCAGGCGTCCGAACCCCAGCGCACCCACCACGGATCCGTCAGTCTTCCTTAGAATGGCCAAAGCCACAGTCTCTGCGTGGAGGGCAGGTGTGAGGCGGCGCTAGGCGCTGTCCTGATGAGGCCTTGGGGGCCTGGGGGTCGGGCAGCGTCCCCACCTGTGACCCCAGTGGTCACGGATGGAGAACCAAGGTTCCTGGGCCCAGAGACGAAGACTGGAGGTAGGACCCCAGCCCCAGATGGGTTTCTGCAGCAGGAGGGTGGCCCAGCCCAGCAGACGCGGAGTGTGAGGCGTGGATGGTGGAGCAGGAAGGTCAAGTCCCCAGCGAGTGCTGCACAGAGGCCGGTGCGGCAGCGCTGCCCGGCTAAGCTCAGCCTTGGCGAGCAGGAGAGCGGGTGGCGGCTGCGGGAGGACGGCTGGGACCGGCTCTGGGCTCAGTGTAGCGTCTTCCCGGGTCCTGCCCCGCTGTGACCACCCAGACGAGAGCAGAGCACAGCGACAGCCTCCAGCCCTGAGAGGTCTCTGCATCTCAGGCCGGCTCCCTCACGCGAGGCCGTGGTTGGCTCATGACCACCCGCCTCTGTCCCTGAGGTGTGTGCAAGGCGGCCTTGAAGCTGGTTTGGAGAAAAAACTGCACGTAGACCTCTCCACATGGGACGCTGACCAGGAGGCCTGGCCACGCTTTGAGCTCCCCCAGAGAGGTGATCTCCCAGCACGTGACGGCACGGGACAAGTGACCTGCCGTTCCCGTGCTGAGCCGAGCCAGTGCCCGCCAGGGAGCTGTCCCTCCACCTGGGCAGACACAGGGCCTGGCCGGCCTGCTCCCGCATCCCACCCCACCCGTGCTCTGCTCCCCACCTCACCTCCTCTCTCTTGGCTCTGCGCCCCCTCCTAAGGTAGCAAAGCCTCCCGACATCCCAGCCCCGGCAGAGGGTCCCCGTGGCGCTGAGGCCCCTCGCGGCCAGCAGGTCAGTCGCAGAGACCAGACTTGCACGTCCAGCATTCCTGCTGCGCTCATGGGAAGTGTGGCCCTGCAGTGGAGGGAGGCGGCCCACTGACTGGGGCCTTTTATTTCTTCGTGAACCTCAGGAGCCTTGAACAGCTAGAGCAGCTTAAAGCCAGGAATGGAAACCTGAACTTCAGTCTGTTTCCCGTGATCCGAACCGGTTGTTGAGACACCCACTGTTTGCCTGGCGCTGGAACAAGCGTGTCCCCTACGCTGGCCAGCACCTCCAGAGTGCCTGACTGACCGTGTGATTGATCCCGCCCAAGTCCTAGAAGCCCGTATCATAGCCCCACTCCACACACTGGGAGGCTGAGGTTCTGCCAGGTTCACGGGCTGCACAGCGGGAGGGCTGAGGGAGCAGGGGCTGAGCCCATGGCCGCCGTCCGGGCTCCGTCATCCTGTCGGCTGGTGCAGCGGGCACAGCCCAGGTGTGGTCAGAACCTGTGAGCATGCTGAGACACTGCTCCCAGGGGCAGGTCGTGATAAACGGCAGGTGTAGGGTCCCCAGTCAGCTGACTTGAGCGTATCAGAAGGGGACATCCCAGGTGGGCCTGAGCTGATCAGGTGGACCCTTGAAAGAATGTTTAGGGATCAGAGTCAGAGATTCCGGCCGTGGAGGGGCAAACACGCTGGGGGGAGGGCCCGTGGCACAGACCTGAGGGTCACAGCCACCAGGAAACGGGAACCCCAGTCACGTGACTGCAAGGAAATTAATTTTGCTGGCAACCTGAGGTCATCTGAAAGTGGGCCTTCCTCAGGGGAGCCCCAGATGAGGACACAGCCAGGTCCACACCGACCTCAGCCTGCAAGTCCCTGAGCAAAGGTGCAGCCACACGTGCAAGAACTGAGAGATGGTAGATCCTTGTGGCTCGCACCTGCTGGGTGTGCGGTCATGCGTTACGCAGTGTAGAAAATTCAGACAGTCCTCCTGGGTGGGCAGGGTTGCGGGGCCCCGGACCTCACACTGTTCCTGAACCAGCGCCCTTTGTGCCTCACAGGCTCGGCCGCGGACCTCTGCAAGATGGCCATGATCCACCTCTTCACAGCAGTGGCCACATCCCCCATCCTGACGGCCAGGTCAGTGAGTGAGCGCCAGCCGGCCCAGCCCAGGGCGCGGACCTGCCCTCTGCAGGGCTCGGGTGGGCGGCCTGCTGCTCTGTGCCTAGCCCGCGGGCAGACGCCTCCAGGACGCGAAGCCACAGTGGCCACTTCCCTCCGGGGCTTGGACCGGACAAGCTCGCTGACCCCCACGGAGGGACCCGCTTCAGCCAAGGTGCTCCCAGCGCTCCCAGGAGAACGCTTTGTTCCCAGCTGGGACTGAGCAAGGTGGCCAAGGGCCTGCTCACCCCGGAGCACGCTGAGTCTCCCCAGGTTGCCAGGTGCAGAAATGTGTCTCCCCTTGGTGAGCCCGAACCCCTTAGGGCACGGCCCCAGGGGTACACACGCAGCTGCCCGCCTCAGAGTTGGGTGGGCCCCGCGGCCCCTCAGACAGGACACGGGGCTCCACACGGCGTCCGCTCCCAGCCCCCGATAAGTGAGCCAGAGGCCCGGCTTCTGCTGCCATCCCCTCCCTGAAGGCTCTCGCCAGGCTCCCCGTCTGCCTCGGTTGCTCTCCTGGGCACATACCCCGAGCAGAGGGAGTGTCCGGGTGTCCGGGTGACCAGGTGTGCTCGTCCCAGGCTCTGCTGGCCCAGAACCACCCCTTGGGCCGCCCAAGGTCCTGGCCTGGGTGCAGGTGGGAGGGGGTGGGTTCTCCTCCCGAATCCCAGGATCCCCTCCTGGCGGCCCACCTGGGCTCCCCAGAGAAGTGAGTATGTCCGACCCCAGGAGGTCTGCCTCCCTCCCTCTTTGGTCTCTATGTCTGTTTGCCACCCCTCCGGGCCCTCCCAGGCTCCACGTGTGGGCCAGCGTGGGCCTGCCTGCTGAGGAGCCCTTCCCGGGCGTCAGCCTGTCTGCACCTGGGGAGGAAGCTCATGGCGGGTTAGGTGATGAAAATTTATGAAGCGTTAAGTGGTCTCACGGGCCCCACCCTGAGGGGTGTCTGCTCACTCCTCTGCACTACGGGGCGTCACCAGCACAGAGGACAGCTGGCCCCTCCTCCCGCCACCTCTGGGACACGGGGCCTGCTGGCCTGTGGCCACCCTTTTCCATGTGAGCTTGTGGTTTTCTCTTGGCTTCTGATACTGCTTTACATCCTCAAGACATGGGATTTTTCCTTGCCTGAGATCTTTCATCTTTGCTTAACAAGCTTCCGCCTTTACTTCTTCAGATGTTTCCTCCTGTTCATTTTGATGTTCTAGCCTACGTTCTTTTGGCAATTTCAGCAACTTTGTAGAGAAGTGTGTCCGGGTCAAAGGCCCTGGCCTGCAGGGTCGTGTCCTAGTAAAGGAGACGGGAGAAGACCTTCCCAGGCTCCACCGCTGTTGGCTTCCACCTTCACAGCCCCTGCCCCGGGCACTTCCTCTGGTCCATGGTTCACCTTACACCCCTGGGAAGGAGCAGCCACACCCCGGCTGTCACCCCAGGGCTGGGAGGAAGGACAGAGGGTGAGAAGCCTGAGACCCGGCAGGATATAAGCGCTACCCCCAGGTGCCCTGCGGTAGCTGCGCCAGGGTCTGGGCTGCTGTCTCCGGTTCCTGCAGCAGCTGTGGGAGGTGAGGGGGCAGGAGCTGAGTGGGAGATGTTCTCCTGTCGCCGGGTCTCTCCTGCCGGCCGTCCCCAGCACGCACACACCGAGGCCAGACGCCTCTTCCATCCAGGGCTCCTCGTGGCTTTCTGCTCGACTCCTGAATCCATGCATCCTGTTCACTTGTGCCTTTTCTGAGGGTAAAATGCGTGAGGGTGTGTGGGGCCTGCACTAGCGCCGGTTGTTCCACGTCCGCGATATCTTACGTCTAGGAGGTCTGGTCCATCTCCAGTTTCTGTGAGATGGGTAAGGGAAGTGGCATACGAGGGTCTGGGGCCTCTTGGTGACAGTCCTCATCCAGGAATTCAGAAACCCGGTGGCCATCCCTTTTGCCAGCGCTGTGTTGTCTTCAGGAAACACGTTTCATAACAGAACACGTTAACCGCTTCGTGTCATTTCAGAAACCGAAGCAGGCCAGTGTGGAACACGGCCGTCCACACTGTGCGTGTGAACTTGAGTTGTTCTCCCTGGAGTGGCAGGAAAGGTCTAGGACAATGTCGGTGGTCGGGGTGGGGGTGGGGGGCAGACGCGGGGCACGCGTGAGCTGGTATCTGCCTGAAGCAACGTGACTGGAACGCGTCCCTGGGGCTCCTGGCACCTGGTCCAGTCGCCCCGAAGTGCCCCGCGGGCTGGAGCCACAGGACGGCCTCCACTCACTGCCTACGGGCTGGGGAAGGAAGGCCAGGGGGCTCGTGACCCCAAGCGCTGCCGTTGGCCGAGAGCTCACTTGGCCTCATGCTGAGCTGTCGGGGGGCGGGGGGGCGGCCTCCTCTCTTCCAACGTGGGACCCCCATGACAGGCCCTTCCAGGTTTCAGACCATGTTGGGGCTGGAAAGAAGCTTTGGAGGCTGTCGATTCCAACACCTGCATGTAGAGAAGGGAACCCGAGAGCGTGGTGCAACACGGCCCAAATCACCAGAACTAGACCAGCACCGGGCCCCCCGGCATGCTGCAGACTCTCCTCCCCTGGGCTCATGCAGAGGACCACAGCCCCACTGCTTCCCCACTGGATGGCATGGCAGCCTCAGAGGACACTTACCCTGCTCCTTTGCCCATGGTTACAGGACAGCAGGGTCATCCCACCACACAGGCAGCCCTCTGCCCACCTGGCAGCAACCCGAGGGCATCTGTGGTCAGGCTTAGCCTGGCATGTGGTCTCTTGCTCTCCCCATCTCAGGAAGGGGCAGAGAAGGTGCCCGGGGCCCAGGGCAGGCGACAGGACCAGCCAAGCAGCGAGAAGCGGCCTTGAGGGACATGGGGGCAGCAGGCCCTGGACTTCCCACGGTGACAGGGCAGCAGGTGGAGAGGGCTCTGCAGCACCTGGGCCCTTGAGGATGTATGGGAAGCAAGGCTGGGGCAGCCAGCAAGCCCCTGGACCATGGCCTGGACCACAGCAGCCACTGGCCGGAGTGGACGGATGGGAGGCTGGGCCTTTGGGGGCGGGAGGACGCCACGCTGGTCCAGCAGGAAGGACGCAGAGCAGTTAACAAAACCTGACCTTGACAGCACAGAGGGACTGTGGGGGCACTGAGACCAAGCTCCCCAGAGCGGCCGTCTGTGGTCACCTGCGGAGGTCAGGACGACAGCGTAACGGCAGGGGCATGGGGCCTTGCCGTGTCTCTCAAGGACTGTGGCCAGGCCGCGGGAAGGCCTGGGGCTCAGCCACCGTGCGCCTGTGCTCTCAGATGAGTCCTCACGGTGTGCTCAGAGCTGAGGGCGCCTGGAAGGGAGCTGCCCCAGGCAGCCACTGCTGGCCGGGCCACAGCCGGGAGGTGAGGTGAGGCTCTCCTGGAGTGTCCCCACAAGAGCGTGGTTATGTGTGGCCTGTCCGCGCAGGACAAAGGGACGAGAAGTTCCTCAGCCATCAGCTCGCTTCCTGGGAAACAACGGGTCTGACACCTGTGTTCACCTGCCCCACCCGGGCGCCTCCTGTGCATTTCCTGTGCCCCAGTTTCCAACTGGAGATATGGTAATGTCGCAGTCAGCTGTGAGAGAGATGTGTGAGTGACTAACAATTCAAACCTATTCTTAGGTTGCTGGCACACCAGCAACTCAGAATTTCACAATGTAATTTCAAAAAGTATGAAAACTCTCGGGAGCCTGAGACCCCGCCAGAGGCCTAGAAGTCAGTTCAAGAAAGTAAATGTCAATGCTACCAGCCCGGCCTGGCTGCCCGGAGGACGGTGCCGAGAGCCCTTGGCCAGAGGCTGCGCGTAAAATACAGGCCCCTCCTTGCGGGCACTGCGGCGTCTGCCGGCCTGCGGCCTGGGCTGGACCCAGCATGCCCTGGGGATTCACTCCCACGAGCAGGATGGGCTGTGCCTGCTCACGGCAGCTCAGACTTAAAGGTGGACTTTCCCCCATCGTGAGGGATCCAGTTGCTGACTTCGGTTCAGAGGCTTGGGGCGGCAGGACTGAAGTCCCTCTGGCTCCCTGGCCGTTTCCCGCTTGGTGCCTTGGTAGAGGTGGCCACTCCAGCAATCACAGCGCATAGCGGGCAAAGGGAGAAAGCAGTGGTGATAGAAAGGGTACCCGCCCCCACCCCCCGCACGTCAGCCCTTTCAAGAGCCTTCGTGGGAGCTGGGGGGTACCCACCGCAGGTGGCTGGGAACACAGCCTCATCTCCCCCCGACCCAGCAACAGAGAAAAGGGGAGAGTGGTTCAGGGTAGAGCCCTGTGCTTCTCGGTTACAAAGTCCTGCACAGCTTCTGAAAGCGCCGGCACAATCCATCTCTGCACTGGGCTTGAAGACTGCTCCCCGCGCCCGGCCGGACTCTGACCCCTGTCCGGGGGCCTCGCCTCACCTCCCTGTGCAGCCCCAGCTCCCTGGTGCCCCTGGGCCCACAGCTCTGCCAGGTGCTGCTTCTGCCTGCTGTGGACAGGCAGTACGGTGACAAGCGTGCACAGGCAGTATGGTGACAAGTGTGCACAGGCTGTACAGTGACAAGGACAGGACATGGCCCCTTCCCTCGGAAGCAGCGTCCTAGAGGCAGAGACCAGGTCACACAGAGGGCAGAGCACACACACACACCCCACATGCCTACCCTCCTTCCCTGAGGGCTACAGGCCCTCAAGACCATTCTACACCACGCCTCCCCCCTCCCTGAGTGCACAGGGTGAGCCTCCTTCATCCGCCCCAAGGAGGGGCTGGCACCGGGTCTGAGGTCACAGCCCCCAGTAGGTGTCAGAAGACAACCCAGATCCTACCTTCTTTTTTTTAATCAATTTATTTATTATTTATTGTTGGCTGCGTTGGGTCTTCGTTGCTGCATGCAGGCTTTCTCTAGTTGTGGTGAGCGGGGGCTACTCTTCATTGCGGTGCAGCGGGCTTCTCATTGCAGTGGCTTCTCTTGTTGCAGAGCATGGGCTCTAGCTGCGCGGGCTTCAGTAGTTGTGGCTTGCGGGCTCAGTAGTTGTGGCATACGGGCTTGGTTGCTCCGCGGCATGTGGGATCTTCCCGGACCAGGGCTTGAACCCGTGTCCACTGCATCGGCAGGCAGATTCTTAACCACTGGGCCACCAGGGAAGCCCCCAGATCCTACCTTCTAAGTGCGGGGCACACCTGGCCCATGCTGGCCAGATCCTTGCAGACTGTGTTCTGTGCGGCCAAGGAACAGCTTCCAGGGCCGATCCCTGGGGTGTCCCCCTCCTCCATCCCCACCCCGTGCACACATGCGCACATGCCAGTCCCTGGCGCTTGAGTCTACGTCCTCCCAGGAGCCCTGCCCCTCAGCAGCACCTTTGTTGCCTACACACCTCCTTCCACTGCAGCGTCCACACACCCCGCCCCCTCTCTTCCTCACCCAGAGGCAGGTGGGGACAGACACCCCTCAAGGGGGTGCCTGAGGGGGCTCAGAGAAGTGGGGCATCGAGCAAGGACTTGTCCAGCGGAGTGGGCTGGAGTGAGTGCTGACTCCTCCCCTGGAGCTCAGCCCTGGGCCCAGACCTAGGCGGGGAGCGTGGTGTCTCGGGGACAGGGAGTGGCCAGGAGGGCAGCAGCAAGGTGCCCAGGCCGTGGGCCAGGACCCAGGAGCAGGGACATGCTGGGGTCTTGTGCCTGCAGAATGGCCTCGAGTAGAGGCCTGTCAGGGTCCCTGCCCCCGCGATGGTCCAAGGGGGGCTCTTCTTCCTCAAAATGCTCAGCCCCACTGTGTCCTCGTCAGGCTCCCCAGGTTGGGGGGGGCAGGGGGTCGCCCGGACCCTCTTATCCTGGGCCCTCTGCCTCCAATGCATCATTCTAACCTGTGTTCTCCTCCCGCAGGCTGTCCTGGTGATGGTGCCGTGACCCCCGCCCACCAGCCCCTGCCTGGGTCCTCTCACTCCCCACCGAGCCACATCCTCACGGGCACCTTGTGCCAAAACCTAGGCGGACTGGCCAGCACCGGGCAGTGCCCCACGCGCCCCTTGTCACAGGCAGGGACAGAGCACGGAAGGCCCACGCACGGGGGTGACTCCCTCCACCGCATGTCTTGCAGGTTGGTTGCCCAGATTCACGACGAGCTGCTGTTTGAAGTGGAGGATTCACAGATCCCTGAGTTCGCAGGTGAGCCCGGAGGAGCCAGGGTTGTTTCTATGTCACGAATACAGTATCTCCCTGGGGGCTCACAGGCCCCTCCCTGCACCTGCTGTGTGCCACCTGCAGAAGGGCCAGCCTTGTTTGGGGGCCCTTGAGAGGTCTGGACGGCCATTCCCTGGCCAGCAGCCCTTGGGGAACGCTAAGTGCCCTACTGGGGGCCCTGCATCAGCCCCAGGGGCCCCGGAAAGATGGGGGCGACATTGGGACCCCAGGCCGGCGGGAGCCAGGCGGTGGGGCCGGCAGCAGGGTTAGTGCTGGAGCATCGGGGTGGCTGAGGCCCACAGGCTGAGCACAGACTCCAAGCCTGGGTCCCACCCTGCCCCCGCGACAGGCACCACCCGCTGTGAGCCCTCCGGGATTCTTTGAAGCTAGAGACCACCTGTCCCCGACTCAGTCCTCAGGTTGGGCAGCAGTCCTCCCCTAAACAACTACCACTGCAGTGGGCATGGGGGCCTCTCTTCTGCCTCTCTAGTGAGAGCAGGAGCCCTAGGGCCCTGGTCCCTCTAGCCCCTGCAGGGCCTGTGAGGGAGGTGGCCGAGGGAGGAGAGAGTACAGGGCTGGGCGTTAGGGCTGGGTACCAGCCTCCCAGCCAGCTCCCAAGTGACAACTGGCCAAGCCCTCCCCCAGCTCCGCCAGCACCTGCAGAGACCTGCCCTGAAAAGTGGTGAGACTGCTGCCCTCGGCGCCCCAGCCTGCACGCACCTCCGTCTTACAGATGGGAAACCAGCCCATGGCAGGGCCCCATCCTGCACAGGGTCCCGTCCTACACGGGGCCCCATCCTACATGGGGCCACATCCTACACAGGGCCTCCTTCTACAGGGGGGCCCATCCTACATCATCATTTGAAATCTGTTTGGAAATAATGGGCCTGAAACAAACCATTTGATGGGATTGGCGGGTGCTCAGCTGCTGGTTAAAAAGGAAAGAAAAAGTTCTACATCTGGAGGGAGCCGTCTTAGGAACAGCCCAGTTCCCGTTCATCCTGGGGGCAGCTGCTCACTGTTTCAGGCAGGCATTGAGGCTCTGCTCCCTGTGGCTCCCTGAGGGATGCAGGGGCCTCGGCCACAGGCCAGCACTCAGAGGCACCACCTGGCGCTGTGCTGGGAGAGCTCTGGGGTCTCGACCCAGCCACGGACCACGAGACAGGTGAACCCGGTGTGGGCCGGGGCTGGCTGCCATCTCTGAAATGCTGGGTGGTCAGGACACACCTGATGGCGGCCCAAAGGGCAGACCCAGGATGGGGCTCTGGGGCCCCCAGCCCAGGGACCCTGCCCTCATGGGCCATATGGTGCAGGCCGGGGACACGGGTCACCCCAGGGAGAGGCCTGGGAGACAGCCAGCTCTGCCCGACTGCCACCGCCCCTCTGCCCAGTGGTTACTCGGGGTCACTCGTTTAGTCAGTCGCACAAAGGAGGGGATACACAGGAGGACCTGGTATTGTCTGCACACCCAGTGAGGGGGTGTCAGGGTCTGACTCCTCCCATTAGAAGCACCTGGACACCCTGCAGCTCCCCAGGGAGGCCGGGCCCACTCTGCCCGCCCACCTCCCCACAGCTGGACCCAGGAGCCACATGAAGTGGCTCCCCACTCCCCGGCCACACCAGTGTCCCTCTGCAAGCACAGAGAGGGTAGTGAGGCCTTCGGACAGCGGCTGATCCTGCGCCAGACACCCCAGGCCCCGTGCCCCGCCCTGGGGCCGCGGAGGACAGAGGACAAGGCAGCCTCCGCCCATTCCTTGGGCGTTCCTTTGGCGATCTTTGTACTGAAATGTCAGATAACTTAGAGCAAACCCTGAGGAACACTGAGCCAGCCAGCCCCTCCCGCCGGGCTGCTCCCGGCCCAGCCCCCAGTGCCATGGAGTTGTCCTTGCAGCGTCACGGGCACGTGAAACTTCACAGGGGTTTCGGCGGAAGCACAGGTCGTCCTGCCTGGGCTGCTCGGGCCAGCGGGATCGCCTGGCCTGGCCACCCGGGGCGGGGGGTTGGGGTTGGCACAGGGGGCCCGCAGCTGCAGACAAGCGTGTGGGCGGGGCTACAGCGACACTTGGGACCCGAGGGCCCTGCTTGCGGCACCCACTGTTGGGGCCCATTAAGGCGCCTTCAAGCACGTGCCAGTGGGAGTTGGAACCAGTTGGGGAGAGCCGCAGTGGCTGCCAGAGCAACCAGTACAGGTGACCATGACTGTGTGGACTTGGGAGAACCGGGGATCCTGGGGGCTGGGGTAGGGCTGGGGCCCGGGTGTCCTCCTGGTGCCAGCTCTGCCAGGCAGGCTCGGGCTGCCCCTCTGTCTTGCCTTTGTCCCAGCCCTCGTCAGGGGAACCATGGAGGCCCTGCAGCACGTGCCGGCGGTGGAGCTGCAGCTGCAGGTGAGGGGGCGGGGCAGGAGCCGGGCAGGGCCGGGCGTGGGGGAGGAATTCATCAGCCCTCCCCCCCTAGGCCACTGCCACCTGCCCCAGGTGCACCTGGACGTGCCAAGCCAGTCCCAGCCAGACTGCTGGCTGTTGGCTCTCAGAGGGGCTCCAGGTCCCCACCAGGAAGACCTTCGGGTCCATGCTCCCCCAGGGTGGTGGGGAAGGTGGAGGAGTAACAAGGAGGTGAGAGTCCTTGAAGTCTTGCACATGGGCCGGACAGGGTCAACAAGCACCTTGGAGCCCCTGGAAAGGCTGCAGGGAAGGATGGCTTGCCCCTCGTCCCATGGTCGCTCCCTCCTCCCTGCCGTGGAAGCAGCCATGTTCTGTGCCCCTGGGGCCCCTGCACCCATCCCACCGTTAACTTCACCCCTCACCTCGCCCTGTGGGCGGCAGCTTGGCAGCATGAAGGAGCACCCACACAGGCCCAGCCAGGGACGGGAACTCCCGTGTTCTGGAGTAGTTGGCGTTTGCTCCTGTGGCAGGTGGAGACGTGGGGGACCCGAGGTCCCCAGGAGCCCAAGAAGCCCCACCTCACCCCACTAGTAGCCCTGCAAGTGGCAGGGGGCTGCAGCTGTGAGCGGCCCCCTCCCGTTGAGAGGGAGCTCTTGAGCCGTGGTCAAGGGTGCTCTCAGGATCAGGTCCCTAGGAGGGCTCTCCAGACTCCTCTGCACCTCTTGAAATCAGCTGATCCCCCTGGGGGACCACAGGTGGCCCCAGGACACACCTCCCTATGCCAGAGCCCCCTGCCTGGCCAGCCCCTACGAGCTCCTTGCTGCACAGGGGCCCTGGCAGGTGAGGGGGGCTCAGCCAAGGTCGAGGCATTGTGACAGGGTGGGTGTGCGGTGAGCCCGTTTACCTGTTGCCGTGTGTGTGCGTGTGAGCGTGTGTAAGTGTGCGTCTGTCCGTAGCTGAGCTGCTGTGGCCGTGTCTAATTGTGTGTCTTGGGGCAAGTGGCTGCCCGCGTGGGGGTCTGGGCGGTGGCTGGGAAGGTCTGGCGCTCACCTCTGGCTGCCACCCGCAGGTGCCCCTGAAGGTGAGCTTGAGTGTCGGCCGCTCGTGGGGACACCTGGCACCACTGCAGGAGGCCCCGGCCCGTGACCCCACCACCGTCCTGCCGAGTCTCCAAGCAACCGCTCAGCCACCGCCGGCCCCTGAGCGCCTACCCCCGTGCACGCATTTTTCGCCTTCATTTGGTCTGTAGCCCCAGGCAACAGCGGGGAAGAGAACTGGTTTCCACCAGCCCGCTGTGTGGCCTTCCCAAGGTCAGAGTCAAGCGCTTGGTACTCGGCTAGGGCCACCTTTCCTCTGGAGCTGGGGCAGCTGGGTGCCCCCCGGAGTAAACGCCTCTTGTGAATGTGCTCAGCCCTGTCCGCGTGAATTCTTCCCTTGGGTGGGATACACCATGTGCGCAGCCCTCGGCCGCTTGGGCACAGCCAGGGCAAGCACCCCAGGCAGGAGTGGCCCAGCCCTAGGTTGCCCCAGGCTGACAGCTGCTCACCACCTCGCGGGTGCCCAGGAGCTGCCAGCAGCCTGGCTCCCAGGGCCTCCAGGGCTGGGGCAGTGACGTACTGGCCAGAGATCACAGCCTGACCACCCTCCTGAGGGCCAGAGGGGCCCGTGCACAGGTGCTCGCCGGCCAGGTGTCCACGCGAGCTGGTTCTCACAGACCCCCAGGGCCGAGGGAGGGCATGGCCCGTGCACCCCTGGAGCCTCACAGCAGCCTGTGACAGAGGTGCCACCCCCCTGGCATGGTGGGGACACTGAGGCAGGGGAAGGTCACCTCACTGGGACAGGTGTCCAAGCAGGACTGCAGCTGGGCTCCCACCGACCCTGCCCCGCACCACTGCCCGGCCGCCTGTCTCATCCCGGGGCCCCATTCCCAGACCCTGGTCTGGGTCCAGGCTCTGCATGCCACCCTCCAAGTGGGGTGCAGCGCCTACCCAGGGCAGGGCGAGCATGTTGACAGGGCCCAGATGCAGCTCCAGGAGCGGGCATGGGTTCCCCCCCCGCCTCCACCGGCTGTAGACTCTGCTCCTGTTTAATGGCAACTAGAGCCCACGGGACATGGCATCATCTTTTCTGAGTGACGTGGATTGTCACAGTTTATCATGCCCAGGCCCGTTTTTCTCATGGCTTCAAGATCTCGTCACTGGTCTCATGGGCTGTGCAGCATCCAGATGGCCAGGCCTGACCGCCATGTGATAGAACATTCCAGCACCTGGAGAGCTGCCAGGGCCCTCCACGCCACTGCCTCTGTTGTGTGTCCGTATGTCTGAGTGGCAGCCTGTCTTCATGCTCTGTCACCTCAGAAGCAAGACCACTGCCGGGCTTCACAAGGGGCATCTCACTCAAGCAAACGACCGTCCTTGGGAGCTGACATCTCTGGGCCAGCGTGGACCGCCGTGTGCCTTGTGGGGGGAAGCCACGTGGGGTGGGCACATCCCAGAGCGTCCCAGTCAGACCCGCGAGAAGGGAACACGCCTGACACCCTCGGGGCTGGGCGGTGGATGGACCCTGCGAGGACGTTCCCTCCCACCCAGAAGCTGGGCCAGGGCAGGAGAGCGCAGCCAGGGGAAGGCCTGCTGTGGAGAGCAGTCCATGCTGGGTGGGCTGCAGGAGCCTTTGGACACGGCTGGGTGTATGTCCACCCTGAGCCCCAACGTCCCTGCCCCACCCCTGTGCCCTGCTCTCCAGCCTGACACCCCCATCCCATCACCCTCCCTTCCTTACAGACACTGGGGGTCCCACACCTCATGGCATCCCTCAGAGCCGACCTGCTCCAAGGAGGCGTCAGACAGACGGGCAGACCCCCAGGCCTGCAGGAGAGCCCGGCCGGGGCTGCTGACACAAAAACGGGGGCCTCTCAGCCCACAGGTCACCCAGGCACCTGCTCCAGCCTCCAGGAGGAGGGGCCCAGCATCTCCAGGAAAGCAGCCCTTCCTGGCCCAGCGTTGCGCAGACGACACCTCAAGAAAGCATGGAGCCCGGTTCCATCAACTCCGGTTTTATTGAAAAACAGCAGCATTGGGGGCTGGGCAGGCGGAGGGACACTGCTCCCGGCCCCTCCCATCGCTCACACACGCACAGGAAGCCTGGGACCCTCTCCCCAGCCCTGCAGCCTGTCTCCTCTGGACGCAGTGCACGGCCCCTCCGGGCCCTCTCGGGGGCTGTTTGGTACATCCTGGGATGTCAGGACAGACGCCTCAGTCCTGGGCTCACAAACGGTAAACACAGTAAGTGAAACCAGCCACCATGACACGTTCTGGGCTCTGCCTGCCCAAGGACACCGCGTCCATGGCAGCCGTGGTCAAACAAATCTGATCTCGGCCAGTCTGGCTGAGTGTCACTGCTCTTGCCACCCTCCCCACACAGCCAGAGAGCTGGGCAAAAGCTCATCCTGGTCACCCCCCTTCACACAGGCCGTCCGGCACCCTTGGCCAGGGAGGAAAGAGCACTAGATTCAAGGTCCGCTGGGTCCGGAGAAGGAGCGTGAACGAGGCCTCAGGCCGGCCGCACCGCCGAGCACCTCCCGGCTGCCCCTTCCCAGCCAGAGCGGGCCCTCGGCCCCCAGGCTCCCTCCCTGCACACACACACACGCACACACGCAGAGGCGCACACGTGTGCGCGTACCCACAGGCACACATGCACACACACAGGCACACCCCTTCTCCAAAACGGCTAATTATTGCTGTTAAAAAACCACATCCAACAACAGTTAGCTTGGGGCTCCCCTCCCTGACCCCGGGCAGCCCACTTGTCAGTGGACCTCACGCCATCACTGAGAGCCTGTCCTTGGCACCATGGAGCAAACACAGTCCAGGATCTGCCCCACACCCAGCCCAGAACTCGAACCCAAAAGCCTCGGCCAGAGGGCCACCAGCACAGGTACACAGCCTGTGGCCAAAATGATTCACAGAAGCGGCTTCCAACAGACACAGGAGCAGCAGGAACACGGAGGACATAGCCAGGGAAAGGCAGCAGGCTCCCAAGGCCTGGGGCCACTGTCCAGCCATCCCCCAGACACTGACAGGAAGGCGGCCCCAGCGGTGTGCCCAGCGCCCGAGGATGGGCAAAGACCCACACCCACAAGTGTCAACATGCCTCCCAGAGGCCAGAGCCAGGCCCTGTGGCCCAGAGAGCCTCCTAAGCACTTGCCTGATGCCGGAGGGGCCACCTGAGAAAGGACACACAGAGCAGGGTGGGGGCCGCCCCAGGACCGTGTGGCCTCCCAGCCCAAGCCTTCTGCCCCCTGTCCCTCCCCCACTCCACCCAAGGGCAGCAGGGGGAGGCCAGGCAGGACACGATGGAGGTACCAGGTGGGAGACGCTGCCACGGCCCTTCCTGGGGCCGGGACACCTGGCTGGCCTCAACACACGCACACCACCCACCCTGGCTGCCCACCGTCAGGGGCCAGCTGTCTGAAAAGCCCATACCTGGGCAGGGGGAGCTACCCCTGGGATGGCCCGCCAGCCACATGCCAGGACCCTAGTGGCACTGGGCCATCCAGAGGTGCTGGAGCCTTCAGCTGCCCTGGATCCCACTGCCTGGACGTGCCCATCGGGCCTGTGTTCCAGGCTCATCTAACGCAGACATCCTGAGCGCTCTGCCTCCCGCTTTCCGCTCCAGACACAGACAACAGAAGCCCTGGAAGCCCGACCCCTGAGCACGGGTGCCGGGCCCAGGGCTGGCTTTCCAGTCTGGGGAGGCCCAGGAGCCAGCAGGGAGGGGAGGGGGCCCAGGGCCGCCCAGTGCAGAGAAGCTGCCCAGACACATCACTGGGCAGGACCCCAGGAGGACGCTTCACAGAGGTAGAAGAAGTAACATCAGAATTTCTACAAAGGTATAAAATTCACATCTCAGTGCATGTTTGTGGAGCAGTTAGCTCCCAGGCTGGGGGAGGACGGGAGACCTGCCCCCCGTGCTCCCCTGGAGCCCGGGAGCCGCATGCCGGCCGGGCAAGGGTCCTGACCTGGGCTCAGCACGCACCCAGCCTGGGGCACACAGGTGCCTCTGCCCACCTCAGGGGCCAGGCAGCAGCTGGACAGCAGAGTTCCGGACACATGGCCACCCTGCCACACCCCTCCTGGCATCTCTCCTGGCAGCAGCAAGAGGGCATAAGGAAAGGTCAAGAGCCCAGCCAGCACCCACCAGCCTCCGGGCCACTGACTGGGGCGCGGGGAGGACGCAGCATCGACAGACACCAGCAGGACGGGAGGGGCCACACCACTGCCAGAAGCATCACCAGAGAGGCACTTCGGTCGATGCCAGCAGACGTGGGCAGCCCGGGGGCTCCGGCGGCCCCACCCACGGGCCCCGCCCCAGGGACGGGAGGTCCAAAGGCACAGGATCAGAGGAAGCTGGCAGCGTCCCAGTGCCACCGCCTGACACCTGACAAGACACGACCCACCACGCGGACGTCACGGGCCCCCGCCTGCCCTTCCCACCCGGCCAGGCCTCAGGTCAGCTGCAGCCCCAACTCGCCCCACGCCAACTAAGGCCACCCCAAGCCGACACCGAACCAAACAGAAAGAGGAAAAAGGCACAACTGTTTGTTTTCCGTTTTGCTAAAACACTTTACGTCTGTCTGTATAATCCGGATTAACAAAATCTGAGAGCTGCAAGAAAATAGGTGCCGATTTCTGTACAGTCTACAAAATTCCCACCCCCGAGCGGGGACCGGGCGCCACCAGGGGGAATGTACAGGGGAGCACGGGGTCTGTACAGTGTTCTGCAAGTATCTCAGTTGCTGACAGCACAAAAGGCCCCTCAGGAAACTAGGCTTGTTCCGTCCATCTGCTTACTTCCAAAGCGCCTCTTTAAGAATGCTCCCTCCACGGTCCTGCACGTGGGACCCAGCTCAATGGCCCAGGACGCCTGCCACTTCCCCTCCCCCAAATCCCCAAATAAGGGGGTCTTGGCGGGCATCTCTGCCCTCCTGCCACCAGGCGAGGTCCGGGCTTACAGCTGGACGTGCGGGCACTGCCAACCACCACCTTCCTCTCCCCCTCTGGGCCACCCCAGCACCCCAAGGCCACTGCCTGAGACCTCAAGAAGGAGAGGGTGGAGGCACAGGTCCCCCAGAGCCCACGGTGAACTCCTGCACTGGGAGGCTGCCAGGAACTTGCTCCCATCCTGCCCTCCGTCCTGCAACACGAGAGCTCGACAGGGGTAGCCCGGAGCCTCCTCACAAAGCAGGAATGCTCTTTGGGGAGAAATTATGTTAAGTCAGGGTCTCCCTCCAGATTCCAAACTGAAACCCTCCACCCACCCGGCCACCCACCCCCACCCAACTGGGCCAGAAATAGTGCATTCTAGACCACACAGGTGTGTGTGTGTGTGTGTGTGTGTGTGTGTGTGTGTGTGAAGGTATAAACTACCGTTTTGTCCCAAGAATTAAAGTCATGCAGAGTGCTATTCTGTCTAAATAACTTATTAAAAAATAGGTCGGCTTCAGGCTGGGAGAAGCTGCGGGCTCGGTGGTGCAGGCAGCAGCCTGGGTTGGTAAGGTTCACAGGACAGAGCCCGTCAGCCGCAAGGCAGGAGGTCCTCAGGGAGGTCTGGGGGAGGCCACCGGGATCAAGTTGGCACTGGGGGAGAGATGACCCCATGACTGCCTCCTACCCTGCTCTCCTGAAGGGCCCTGACCACGGCTGTACAACATGTTGCCATGGGAACCACACCTGGGCGATGCCACCCATCGGCAAAGCCCGGGCGGAGGAGGGGCAGGTACCAAAAGGAAAGACAGGTGATCCGATGTCAAAGCAAAGCTGAACTGGGTGAAGCAAGGGGCAAGGTGGACAGTCAGGCCTCCCAAGAGGCTGGGCTGGGGCTGGGGGCGCTCACCAGTCTGGGTCCAGTCCAGGCAGGGCAGGGGGCGGGAGGCTGTGGGCATGCGGCATGCTGCAGCCAGGCCACAGCCTCAGCATGCACAGAGCAAAGCAGGCCCACAGCCAGCTCGGCGCCCCGTGGGGCAGTGGCCGGCCGGTGCAGCGGGCCACACCTGCTGGGGACTGATGGCTGAGCCACCGCCTGGCTGGCGGCCAGGGGTCTGCCGGGCGGGGGCCTCACTACAGAGGCTCTGTGCTTGGTGGGCAAGGCTGGGCCCGCCCCTACCCCGGGGGTGGGCTGGAAGGGGCCCCTCGCGCCAGGGCCGGGCAGCCGCGTGGGCTCGCGGTGGTCCACGCTGTCACTCTTCAGGATGCGGCCCCAGCAGACTGGGGAGGGCAAGGGGTGTGGCTGGCAACAACCCACCTCCCCAAGTGTCACGGATGAGCAAAGGCCCCGCACCCCCCCCAAAGAACC
Source organism: Delphinapterus leucas (assembly GCF_059928025.1). NCBI lineage: Eukaryota > Metazoa > Chordata > Mammalia > Artiodactyla > Monodontidae > Delphinapterus > Delphinapterus leucas. Next base: position 1,354,934 of record NC_143133.1, on the reverse strand, counting down.
AGCCAAAGAACCGTGTGGTGCCAAAAAAGGAAAAACCCAACACAAACGCCAAGGTGAGCGTCTGAAAGCGGCCCGGGCGGCGGGCAGGAGGGCACAGGCGGACGGAGCGGTGGGCGGGGCAGCGGGCAGGTGGGTGGCGGTCACTCCTCGCGCAGCTGCAGGCGGTAGCGGTGGTAGCGGACCTGGAAGAAGAGGCGCTCGGCCAGCGAGAGGGTCATGCCAGGCATCACGTAGCGGTCACTTGAGCCCATGTGCCTGAAGCCCAGCGACTCGTAGAGCTTGTGGGCTGCCACCTTGACGGCTGTCGTGCCTAACACTACTGCAGAGTAGTTGTGCACCAGGGCGAACTCCAGCACCTTACGGCCCAGTGCCTTGGCGATGCCCTTGCCACGGAAGCGTGAGTCCACCGACATGCGTAGCAGCTCCACCGTGTTGTCCGCCGCGTGGGCCCGCGCTGCCACAATGCCCACCACGTTGCCATCCAACACGGCCACCCAGAAGCAGGAGCCTGTGGGGAACGGGGCGGTCAGGGCCACTGGCGCTACTGCATGATACAGCCACCCCGGCAGAGGGAGCCAGGCCCAATCTGCCTGCTGCCCGCGGCAGCCCTGGAGCCTCCCTGACCCTGGGCCTGAGGCTGGGCAGCCAGCCCTGTGCTGAGGCCAGCCGTCCCCACCCCCGGCCCAGACCAATCGCGGCCCCACGCAGGGCAGGAGGAGGAGGGGGAAGACCTCAGGGAGATGAGGGAGCAAGAGGGACAGAGGAGTGAAGACCAGAGGGGAGAGGCCTGCAGGGCACAGGCCATGGGGAGAGCCATCTCCTCTGGGGGCCCAGGGGCTACAGGAGGCAAGGCCAGGGGGCAGTGCCTGCTCCGAGGAGCCCAGCCTGCACACGCCCTACCCACGGCCACGCCAGCCTCCACTGCCGTGTCCTCCCGCCAGCCACCCCCCAGGCCCCCGCCCCAGCCTCCCTCCTGCAGTGGCCAAACCCTCCCCCGCTAACGCTCCTTCCCCGGACCCCCGCCCTACGCCTGGGGGTCCCCCACTACCACATCTGCCAACGCGGCCCCCAGCAGCCCGTCAGCTCTGCCGGGCAGTCTCCTGTCTCCTTCACCGTCAGACCCCAAGACTGAGACCGGGCACGTGGCCCGAGCTCGGGAAGGAGCTGACCGCCCCCTCCACTGGCTGACCTGCCCACTGTCCAGGATTTCAGGCTCTCCCCACCTGCCCGGGCCCAGGTCAGAGGTCAGCACAGTCCTGGGAGCCTCGTGCCTCCCCAGGCCTTGGTTCCCCCATTGCGGGAGCAGCTCCCACAAGTCCAGCACGGCCCCACCAGCCGCTGTCCAGCCTCTCTGGCCCTGTGGGATCTTCCTGCACACCCACCAGACATCTCAGGAGGGGCGAGCAGGGCCCAGCCCCCCATCTCACACCCAAGGACACTGCACTCCAATGAGGGCAGGGCCACGCTGGGCCCCAACCCCTCTTCTGCTCCTGCGGCCTGGGCTTTGGTGCCAGGTGGGTCTCACGCTTCTGTCCCCTCCCGTCCTGGGGGGAGCCAAGCTGAAGCCAGAGCTCCATGGAGGCTGATAAGATGCTTTGTTTGGGCTTGGGAAAGGGTCAAGGAGAGCCAAAGGTGCCCAAGGCCAGCCAGGCAGCCTCGGGGCGGGGAAAGGACCAGCCACCAGCGCGCAGGAGCTGGCCGGGCCAGAGCATGTCACCGCTGCTCCGGGACGCCTTGCCTCTCTTGTCCCCACTGCTCTTCCCTGGCACCCACCAGGATGCTGCTAGACCCTAACCAACCAGGCGCACTCTGTCCCTCTCCTCAGGGACCTTCCTGCACCTGGAAGGCCCTCATGCCCCAGCTCCAGGCATGGAGAAAAGCAGGACCCTGCCTCCCAGGACCCACCCTGCCTCAAGGCCAGCCTGGAGACTAAAGAATGGCTGCAAACCAGGCCCCAGCCCCTCCCTCTACAGAAGGCCAGGGCCGGGGCGAGACTCTGGGCTTACTAAGTGGCCCAGAGACCAGAAGTGGGACCCCTGTTCTCCTAGGGTCCTCACTGCCCCAGAGTGACCTCTGCCCTCTCCCCACCATGTGGCCCTCTGCCACACAGGGCCCTAGCATTCCAGGCCGGCCCAGGATCCAACAAGGCAGCCAAACGGGACCGGAGAGAGGTGAGAAAGACCCCCTTTCCCCCATGAAGCACCAGGGCAGCACAAACAGGGGGGCCAGGACCCCATGGCCCAGGGCCAGCTCAGGCCACTCAGAGCCCTGCCCTCAGAAGCCCGGCCATACTCAGGGCAGAGGGCCTAGTCCTGCCAACCCCAGCGCCTGCCAGCCTGCGGCCAGAGCCCTTGGGCACCCAGAAGCCTCGAGTCACGGGGGTGCCCCAGCCCAGGCTGACCTGTGCCCAGCCCCTGCCCCAGGCCCGCCCCGAGGTTGCTGCGCTGGGGGCAGCTCTGCCAGCAGGAAAGGCTGGGGAGGAGGGCAGGAGGGGGGAGGAGGGAGGAGTCGTCCAGAGACCCCCGGGACTCACCAGGGGGCTTCATGTAATACTGCTCAATGTCGGCCATGTCTGTGTGTAGCGCGCAGTCCAGGTAGGCGAGGACCACCTTCCGGCTGTAGTAATAGCGCAGGCCCAGCAGCCCTGCTGGCACCAGGCACGTCAGCAACAGCGAGCGGGTCAGGGCAAAACAGAGCGCTGCGGGGAGAGGTGGCGCCCGGTGAGTGGTCGGTGGCGCAGAGCCTGTGGGGACAGCCCCGCAGACCAGCGCGGGGGAGACGGACCCAGGCCCACCAGCCCCTGGTAAGTAAGCCAGTTAGGGACATGCGCAGAGGAGAGACCATGCCAAATACGCCAGGCCTGTTTTCTCCGGAAGAGCAAAGAACATCGCAGCTGCTCCTTCTACTTTTCCCTATTATCAAACTTCTCACCATAGGACACGTTACCTTTATAACCTGACATCATAGGATTTCTTAATACGCTGAGCACCGCAGTGGCCTCTGGGCAGGCTGCCCTCAATAGCTGGCGGGCACAGCCCAGGACAGGGCTACTGAGGGGTGGCCCCTGCCCATCGCCCCGGCCCGCTAGCTGGGGAAGGGGCTCTGTCCACAGCCTGGCCCACACGGGGCGGGGCGGGGGAGGGGGCCAAAGAGCTGCCTGGCCAGGCATCTGCAGGCCGTCCCACCCTTGGGAAGTGGTGGCCCCGCCTTCCAGCAGGAGGGCCCCAGCCAAGAGCCCTCCCTGGGCCAGCCTCTGGGTGCTGCGAGGACAGGGGCCGGGGGGAAACTGCTTCCAGCCTAGGCTACCGAGATGCAGACGTGCCTGCAGCGAAAGTGCCTCTGCTGCGTGACCTTGGGAAAGTCCCACCCCGCAGCCTCAAGCTCCTCACCTCTGAAATGGGGAGAACCACCCTCCCGCGGCAGAGCCTAAAGGGGCAAAGCCCCAAGGCCCCTGTCGGGGCCGCCCACCGTGAGGGCCCACTGCCCCCTCGCTCTGCATCCTCGGCGCACACCCTCCCCCGGAACCCCAGGGAGCCGGCTGTCTTCCCCTCATAAATTAGCGCTCAGAGCCGCCGAGGCAGCCTCCCCCGCCCCGCGAATTATATATAGTTACACGCGCCAGGCGCTGGGCCTCGGCAGCGGGCGCTACCTGCCGTCACCCCGCCCCCACCGGGATGACCAGGAAGGGGACGCAGATGGAGACCCCAGTTCCCCGCTCGCAGCCCCTGTACCCGGCCCGCACTGGTTCCCACGCCCCAGCCTGGCGCGCCTTGGCCGCGAGCCCGGGCCGGCCCCAGCGCTGGGGGCCACCTCGCCCCGGGCCTCCGCAGAACGCGCGGGTGCGTGTCCGCGCGCGTACGAGGGGGGGCGGGGGTCCGCTTCCGTCCCAGGACGAGGCCCGGGCCCGAGGCGGGGGCTAGCGGGCCGGAGGAAGTCCCGCGCGCGTCCCCAGAGGGCCGGGCGGGCGCAGACTGCGGCAGGCGGGGGTGCGCCCGGCCGGCCGCGGCCCCGACCCCGCCTTCCCCGCGGGGTCCCCGCGCACTGACCGGCCAGCAGGGCGTAGAGCAGCTGCGTGCGCGGGTGGTGCCGCAGGCCGCGGAAGGCCGTGTTGGGGATGCGCTCCATGATGCCGTCGTAGAAGATGCGGCGCGCCGCCTCCTGCTCCGCCGCGCGGATCTCGCGGATGTACACGCCGCGCCCCTCCGGAGGCTCCGCGCCCCCCGCAGGCTCCGCGCCCCCCGCGCCGCCGAGGGGCTGGGGGCCCGGCGCGGGCGGGGGAGCGGCGGGGGCGGCGGCCGGCCCAGGAGCGGCGGGCAGCGGGGGCCACATGGCGCCGGCGGCGACGAGCAGCGCGTCCTTCTTGGCCCCCGGCAGCGCCTCATGGTCCTCGGCGGCCACGATCTTCGTCTCGCAGACCATGTCGGGAGGCCCACAATGCATGCACCCGGCCGGGCGGCGCAGCGCAGGGACGCGGGCCGGGCTGCGAGCGGGCTCAGCCCGGGCCCAGGGCAAGGGCGCGGCGCCCTCGGACCCGCGGCGGCGGCGGCAGCGGCGGCGGCGGCGGCTGTTCAGGAGCGCGGGGCGGAGGCGGCGGGCGGCCGGGGCGCGCGCAGGGAGCTACGCCGCATTTTGGAGAAGTATTTATAATGCAGCGGCGCCGGTGCAGTCGCGGCGCCCGGGGTCCCGCAGGGTCCTAGCGTCCACTGCATTGGCTGCCGAGGGTCACCATGTGATCTCGAGGGTGGGAGCAGACGCCGCCTCCGCGCCCGCCCGATGGCACACTTGGGCGCTGCGCGGCGGCCGGGAGGGGGCGGCGCGGGCGGCCCGGGGCGCGACGGAGCGGCCGAGCCCCGCGAGGTGGCCGGGGACGAACGAGCGAGCGTGCGGCCGGGGTCCCGGCCCGGAACGGGCGCTCCGCGGGCTCCGGGTTGGGCGCCTCCCGCCTGGCCCCTGCGTCCCCGCGCCGCCGCCGCTCAGCGCGGGCCTGTGAGCGCCCGGACCTGGGGCCGCGCCACCGGAGCCCGCAGCCCTCGTCCTCCTCCTCGTCCTCCTCCTCGGCCGCCGGGCGCTGTCACGGAAGCATCTCCATCTCCATCTCCCGCCCCTTTGTCTGAACGCGGCGCCTGGCCGGGGTCCTGGGGAGGGGGCGCCCCGGCTTCCCCGGGCCGGCGCCCCTGGGAATCTGCGCCCGGCGCCGCACGGGCTGCAGGCGTGGGGACGCGGTCAGAGAGGGGTCTGATGCCCACGTCGCCCGCAGCCCAGCGCGTCCCAGCGCAGCGCAGTACGCCCCACTCGGATACCGGATCCCCACCGCCGGCGCGGGGATGCGGGACCCACAGGACCCATCCCGGCTCGGCCCCCGCCCTCCTCGGTCCGCGCATGCGCCCCACGATCTCGGTGCAGGTGCAGGGGGGGCTCTCGGCGCGTGCTCCGGGTCCCTGCGAGCCCCGCTGAAGCTGCGGGCCGGGGGCGAGGGGGAAGGTGGAAGCGGGAGGACGGGTAGTCCCAGGCCCGCCCCCTGTACTTTACGAACCCAGCCCCCTGCATCTCAGAATCCCCTTTCCTGCGTCGCCTCAGTTCTCCGCAGGTGACCCCACAGGGCAGCCTGGAGATGAGTTCATACCCGCGCAGGTGGAGATGAGGCTTAGGGGTCCAGGTCTGAGGACCCTCATCCCCCGTTGGGGCCCAGCGAGGCAACTATGGTCACCTAGAGGACAGGAAAGGGACTACCCCTCGCGGCGTCGCGCTGAGGGACCCAGGCGGAGTGAGAAGAGGGAGGACCCCGGACCCAGGAGCTGATCTGGGCCACAGGCCGGACCCGAGCGCTAAGTCGTAGGGGGAGGGCCAGCCAAGCTGGGAAGTCACCCCCACGCTGTGCTTCAGAGATGCCAGGATTTGTCTGGGCCCGGATTGTGACCTTCCAAGGGGGATCACGGAAAATCTCAGAGACACTCATCCATCCATTCAGAAACCCTCCACGTGCTGCCTAGGCACGTGCTGCCTGGGGGCCGAGTGACACTGACCGGACACAGCGGGACTAGGCTCTGAGGCGTCCTGAGGATGGCCAGCCAGACGGCAGGAAGCATGTCCGAGCGGAGAGGACAGCATGCAAGGAGTCCAAGAAGGAAACACCCAGAAGGGGTGGGGGAGGGGCGGTGATGGCAGCTGGTGGCCTGCAGGGGTCAAGGGGCTTCCAAGAAGGCGAGGCTGGGCTCGAGTGCCAGGCCAGGGATCAGAAGGAAACTCATCATGCTCCCTGATGCGGGCCAGGAGGGAAGAGAGCCAGGCCCGCTGTCCAGGAGCTCTTGGGCAGCATCCTGACCCCAGATCCAGGTGTGAAGGGGTCCCTCAGAGCAGAGCGGCCCGGTGCCTACAGGGCCACAGCCTCTGCCGGCTATTACCCACCCCACCTAATCCCCAGCCCTCCTCCACCCCCAACAGCCGGGCCCAAAGACGGAGGGTGCGACCCGGGGTCCCACTCAGCCTGACCTTGTGGGGCGCCCTCCCGTCCAGGTGGCCTGACCTCACGCTTCAGCCCCCAGAAGCCCCCGAGAGCCCCCGAGGCCTTGAGGCAGTGGTCCAGCCCCTGGTCCAGAGGGTCCTGGAGAGTGCCAGCACCAGGTGGGGGGCAGGGGCCGGACTCAGCTTGGAAGGGCCAGGGCTGGGCCCCAGGGAGGGCCACCTGGGAGCTCTTGGAGGTCTTGGTCCTGGACTTTAAGGGGCTGCGAGTTGGGGGCGGCCTGAGTGGGAAGAGGTGCAGGCAACGGGGTGGCCCCAAGCCCCGCCGATGAGCCTCAGTTTGGGGCCGAGGGAGGTGGCTGCAGTCACCTAGAGGCCAGGAAGGGGACTGCCCCTCGCGGCATCACGTGCTCAGGGACCCAGGCGGAGTGGGAGAGCCGGGAAGCACACCCTGTGCTGCCGTCAGGAGCCCATTTTACAGAAAACCTGGGGGCGATGTCAGGGGTCTGGTCTGTCCTCCCAGTGCCGGGGTGCCCCCCCCCCGCCCTGCCCCGCCGAATTCCGCCCACTCCTCTCGCTTTGGCTGCACCGACCACCCCGAGATTCCCTGGCCTGATACCACTGCCAGAGCCCCGCAGGTCCCTGACAGGGGTGGCAGGGGTCCTTGGCGCAGCAGCGAGACCACCGCCCCCAGATCCCAGAGGCCAGAGTGGGGAGGGCGCCCTGGGCCTCCACTGCTCCTGCGGGGAGGTGGCGCCCAGCATGCGCCTGTTCATTTAGCAAAACAGCCCTCCACCCCAGATGAAGAAAGGGACCCTCGGGCAGAAAGGTGGAGCGGTGCCTGGGAGGAGGGACTGGGAAGGACGGCAGAGGCAGTGGGAGTGCAGGAGGGAGTGGATCAGAGGGCCAAGGCGTGGGAAGGAAAAGGAACCAGGGCCAGATCAGAGGCAGCCAACAGGAGCTCCTCCAAGAGAACACGAAGGGGAGGAAACGAGAAAATAAAGGTTATTATCAACACTATTTCCCCAACCGAAAGACAAAAACTCCTGGTTAGAACCTGTGCGGCACCTTGAGTGGCCCTGCAGTTCTGAGAGCCTCCTGAGGGCAGGAAGGAAGCGAGGCTCCCAAGACCCACCTGCTGCGGGCAGCTGCCGGCCGCTGGACCCAAGCCGCTCGCTCACCTCCTCACCAGGAGCCCAAGGCCCACCCCCCATCCTTCCCTTCAACACATGTTGGGTGAATGCCTACCTCTATTGGGCCCTGAAAAGAACAAAGCTCGTTCTCCTGGCACTTTACAAGCCAGGGGGTGGGGTGGGGCAGGAAATAAACCAATAACAGAGATCAACACTCCAGTATCCCTTAGGGACAAAGAAAAATGTGTTGGGATAAGGGGCTAAAGAGTGAGGTGGGTGGTGGAGGCCAAGGGGGGAACCCCATGGAGAGGGGACAGCATGTACAAAGGCCCTGGGGTGGCAGGGGCTATGAGTTGAACGTGCCAGCAGAAGATAACGTACTTTCAGACAGGCCAGCTCAGACAAGTTTACTTACCACACTGTTTTCTAGGAAGCTACCTGAAGGGATGCCACAGGGAGAAGATGGCATGGAATCTAGGAAACAGTGGCTCCAAACTAGAAGAGTGCAAGGTGGGCAGTGGGCAGTGGGAATGCCCAGCTGGCTGGGGGCAGAAGGGCACAGGCCAGGGAGGGGACGTAACGGGAACGACTTGACTGCCAGAGAACGTCAGAAGCAGACGAGGGGAACAATAAGGCAGACACAATCGCTAGGGAAAACAAACGCCGTCCCAAGGGTAATGCATTCCCAGCATGGAAGATGCTCTCGACCCAGTCAGCCAGAAAGCAGTATGGCAGCTCCAGAACAGAACCTGAACGCCGTGGGCCCTGACCACACGCACAGCTAAACTTTGCCAGAGTCATCTGTGCTGACTCTCCTATCTACTTCTCTAGTGACAACGCCCTTCAGGCCTTCCCCGCCCCCGACCGACCCTGCTCTTGGCAAGGCTGACGAGGACCAGGGCTGCCCGACCCAGGGGTCCAGCCTTGGCCCCAACCGACCCTGCTCTTGGCAAGGCTGACGAGGACCAGGGCTGCCCGACCCAGGGGTCCAGGCTTGGGCCTTGCTTGACGTCAGGAGCGTGAGACACGCTGACTTCTTTCCTAAGCCCTGGCCAGTCTCAGTTCTCTTCCTGTCTCATGAGAGCCCATCTCCTCGGGGGTCTCCCATCCCCCTGCCCGCTCAGCACATCACTCCTCTGTCCACACTCACCACAGGGCTCTCGGCCAGCACTTGGGGCCCAGCCTTCACTCTCTCCAGCCCCTTTCCCAGGTGTGTCTGTCCGGTAGCCTCCTGGACCTCTCTGCTAACTCCATCCCTCTTCCCCTCACCCCCTCATCCCTTTCTCTCAAAAAAACACACCCGCAGTTCCCACTGGCTCTACTTTCAGATACACCTGGAGCCCAGCTCCTCCTCTCACTGCTGTTCCCGCTGCCACCGCCCAGCCCCGGGCCCTCTTCAGCTCTGATGGCTTCACCACATCCCCACGGGCCCTGATTCTGCCCCTGACCAGAGTCCATCTTCAACCAGCAGCCAGAAACGTCCCGTTCCAATAGACGTGGGCTTGCCCAGACCCCGCAGGGCTCCGAGAAGCCTCCGTCCCTCAGGCTGCCCCCTGCCCTCCTGCCTGACTCTGCTGGGCAGACCCTACACAGCAGTGTCCCCGGCCCTTCTGCCTGTGGTTGCACACCCGTCCGCCTGGGCTGTGCCCCTACTCCCTCCCAGAGGGCAGCTCCCCTAAGACGCTTTCTACGGCCACCCTCGGCTGCCCCCATCATTTATGGTAACAGGAACCCCAGTCCGGGCAAGGGTTCATGGCTGCCCACAAAATACACGATGCCCAGTTAAACTTCAGTTTTGGATAAACCAATAATTTTTAATTTAAGTACGTCCCATATTGCATGGGACATGCGTATACTAAAAAGTACTTATACTAGAAGTACTTGTACTTTTCATACTGAGAAGTGCTCGCTGGTCCTCTGTGTCTGTGAATCTGGCCGCAGGTCAGCAACACAGGCTGCGTCCCGCCCGCCGGGCAGCCAGGAGTGGCCACATGACAGAGGCCAACCAATGGGACATGAGCACCGTCTGGCAGCGCCCTGATGGGAAGGCACCTGCCCCTGCCACCCTCCGCTCCTTTCTGGGGCCCCAGGACAGGTGGATCCTGAGCCCTGCCACTGCACCCCGCTCACAGCCAGGCCCGAGGGCCGGCCTAGGCCTGCCACGGCTTCAGCAGCCCCCACCGCGGGCGTTCTCTGGCCGGATGTAAAGCTCACAGGCTTCCTCGCCACCAGACACCTAGAGCTCGGCCTCCCACCATGGCCAAGGTAGGAATCTGGTTTGTTCACTGTGATCCTGACACCTGGATCGGCCCCTGCACGCCAGGCGGTTCCAGCAGAAGAGAACCGAGGACAGTAGAGGTCAAGGTCAAGGATTGGGAAGCCCGTTGGGGCAGGGAAGGGCCTGGGGCAGAGGGTCTGAACAGATGCGTGCATTTAGATCACAAAGACAGGCCAGGCCAGGCTGGGCTGGGGACTGGTGCCGTCCTCCAGGCAGTGGACCAGGAGTGTCCGGCTCCACCCACCAGAGACAGCAGAAGCGGGGCGGGGGGGGGGGGGGGACACGTTGCACTGAGGCGGCCACAACCAGGGAACTAAAGCCCTTGAGAGGTCAAGTGTCCCATAGTGGCCACTTCCAATCGCAGCCCTGCTGCGTTCCGGGATGTTCCTTACAGCGTGCATGCGTTACTGTGAAAAAAAGGTATTAATTTTTACTTTAAAAACCATTCCCAGAATGAACGGAGGGAGGGAGGGAGGGAGGGAGGCCTCCCACCCGGTGCTGTGAGCACACGTGTGTGGATGCGTGTCTGAGCCAGGAGCTCCTGGTGCCCAGGGGCTGGGCGGGGGTGCACAGGAGGGACCCAGCAGGCAGGGTGGAAGCTGGGGGGAGGGCCCAGCCCTCTCTTCCCAGAGGAGCCCTCCCCTGCCACCCAATCACCCCTCTCCCGACACCCTCAGGCTCCTTGGTCACAGTGGCCTTGCCGTGTGGGATCCACCGGCTGGATCTCCAGGGAGACCCCGACCACAGGCATCCTCACTGCGGTACAGAAGAACCTTGGGAGGGCTGGCGCCGGGGCAGCTGCTCCAGGGACCAGGCCACCTCTACACCGCTCCCCTCCCCCCCGCCTCAAAATAAGTGCAAGCAGGCAGGAAAGAGGTCCTTGGAAGGCGGACTCACCGTGGCCACCATGCCCGTGGGTGCAGGTTCACAAGTGTGGCCGGACATGCATACCCTCAACTGTGGCACTGGTGTGGGACAGGTGTCCCGAGGGCCTCAGCCCTCACGGAAGAGCTGCAGAAACCTAGGCCCAGAGAGAGTCCCAACTGGGGACTCCAGAAGGCGGCGATGGTGGGCTCTGGTGGCCAGAGTAGGGAGACAGGACACAGGCATGCCGGGCCAGGTGTTTATTGGTGAGGAAGCAGTCTGGCTGAGGGTCCTCAGCGGCCGGCCGGCCAGCAGGCGCACAGGGCCCGGCGCTCGGCCTGCAGCAGGAGGGTCTCCGTCTGAAGAGCAACACGGGGCTGTCAGGGCACCGCCCGCTGCCCCCGCCCCAGCTCCCGAGGGCCTCCCAGCTCCCGGCTTCCCCCCAAAACCCACTGGCAGTCCTGTCTCCACCCGTTCCCAAGACTCTCCGAGCCTGAACTGGACTCTGTGAGGACACCCCCAGCCCCAGCTCTGCAGACTTTGACGGCAGGGGACCTCTGCTGCCCTCCAGACGCCCCCCTCCCGGCCCGGAGCCTCTGCAGTCCTGGGCCAGTCCTGCCTCCTCAGCCCCACACCGGGACGACTTTTCCCAGCTTCCGCTCGGCTCTCAGGGGCCCCTCTCACCCCTCCCCCGACCCCCAGGGTGGGCTGGGGCTGCTCCTCTCAGGAACCCAGCTCCAGACTCAATGAAACTCAGGCCCCTTGGCCCCCAGGGGGCGCCACAGGTCTCAGGCCGGGCCCTTGGGAATTGGCCAGAAAAGGGGAGCAGGGGGGTCTTCCCTGCTTTCTACTTCTAGGAATGCTCTCTCCCTTTCTCAGGAGGAGTACATATATCTGTCACAAATAGAAACTCCGTCGGCTGACGGGGCTGACCCCTGGCCCCTGTGCACGCACCCGTCCTTCCCCAGGTGAGGCCGGGGGCAAGGAACCCCCCAGACAGCTGCGCCCAAGCTAACGTTCCGTGCCCAGCAAGCCCTACGCACCCCCTTCCGACCACCTCTTCCCCCGCCTCAGTTTCTTCCCTCCCACTGGGCCTCGGCACTCCACCCGGGGCAGGCTGCACTGGGACTGGGTGACCCCCGGGGAAAGTGCCGGCGAGGCCCTGGGGAGGAGGGGAACGGGACTGCCCCCGCCCTCCCACACTGGCACCAGAAACTGAGTGTGGCGGTTGAGAGGGGCGTCCCTCCTCCCCACCCTCCTCTCCTTGGGAGGCTCACCCGCGCGTCAAGGCTGCAGGCGGTCTTCCGCAGGTCCTGCAGGGCGCGCTGCATGAACTCGAAAGCGTGGCAGTCCACGCACGGGCGGCCTGCGGGGGACGCGGGTCAGGACGCGGGGCGCGCTCCCAGCCCGGACCCACCGGAGCAGCGGCCTCCGTGCGCCCCCCACCTCCCACCCGAGGGGGCGCGGGGCCCACCCTAGGAACAAAGGCGAGCCACGCCCCTCCCGCTCGCCCGGGTGCGGTCAGGGCCAGGGGGGAGCCCTCCGCACACGCGCGCGGCACCTACTCTGCGCGGGGACGGCGCTCCCGGCGGCGGGTTCCGCGCGGGCCTGGGCGCCCAGCAGCGCGACGCTCAGCAGCACCAGCAGCAGCAGCGGCGGCGGCGGCGACCGAGGGGGCCTGCACGGCGGCGAGGGGGCCATGGCCGAGCGGAGGGAGCCCGGGCGCCCTGCAGCAGCCGAGGGTCAGCAGCGCCCGCAACTCCGGCCAGCGAACACCCACCCCGGAACCCGGCCTCGCGAGCCCCTACCCCACCCTGACCTCCGCGGACCAGCGAACCCACCTCCAGGGCCCGCCCCCCGGGACGAGCGAACCCCCCCACCCGGCCCACCGGGTCTCGCAGCTCCCCACCCCGGCCCCTCCACCCCTGCCACGCCCCCCGCGCCCAGCGACTCCTTCCCTCTCCCTCCCCACCCCACCCCGGCCCAGCGAACCCCCACCCCGCCTTTACCGCAGTTGGGGACGCCGCGACAGCAGCGCCGGCGACTCGGGTAGACTTGCGGCGTCCGGCGCGCACCGCGCATGCGCTCCGACCCCGCCCGGGTCCCCTATCAGACGTCGTCGTCATGGAAACCCCGGGACTGCGAAAACAGCGGGCTTAAAGGGACCGAGGTGGCTCCTGGGCTCCGTGTGCCCAGCCCCGGGAGGGATCTGCGCCCAGAGCACCGTCAGGCCCACAGGCCACGGAGTGGGGAGGGCTGCTTGGAGGAGGCGGCGCCTGGATAACTCCTCCAGAGCCACTGCCGGCCGGAATTAAGCCAAGGAAGCGGGAAATCTGCCGCGGGAGCTCGGCGGTCCCGGGGCTTGGGGTGTCCCTGGGCCGATCCTGAGGGAGGGGCTCGAGGCACGCCAGGGACTAGCGGCCAGTGAATGCAAAGGCGCGGCCTCTGCTCCCAGGCCAGGGGGGTCCAGTCGGGTCGGATTGCTCGGGGGAGATCGGGGCCAGGAGCGACCCAGGCCCGTGGGCCGGTGGGGATCCGCTCTCTCCGCTCCTGACTCGGGCCCAGGCTTGCCCCTGCGCTTCAGGGGAGAGGGACAGGTGAGAAGCCTATCGGCCTGCCGGGTCCCCCCTCCGCCACTCCGCGCCCTGACACCTATTTGCCACACACCCCCACCCCCGCTGCATGACCTCGGAGGGGTCACTTGGCCCCTCTATGCCCTTTGCTCCCTCGTGACCACACAAGGTTGTTGGAAGTAAAGAGCCGAGTGTGGCCCCCGCGGGCGCCCCGATGCGCGCGGGTTTCAGGTCCCCGCCAGGCCCACGCGTGCGGGGGATGCCCGGTCCCTCTGAGAGGGAAGGTCTCCACTTGGCGTCTACTTGGTCTCTACGAGGCGCAGCACTGATGCAGAGGCCCCGACCTCCGGAGAGTGCGCCCAGGCCCGCGTCCCCGCCTGAGTGCCGGAGCCCGTGCTGTGCGGGGCAGCGCCCGGCCCCCTTCCTGGTGGGCAGCGCCGGGCCAGATGCCCTCTGCCCCACCCCCGGGCCTTGGGTCAGCTGTCGCCCCGGCACGGGATGGGATGACCAAGGCCCCGACCGGACGAGGGTTTGCTGACCTAGGGGAGGGGGCAGTGCTCGTGAGCGCCACTCTCTCCCCCACGTCGGGCTCAGGGTCAGGCTCGCGCTGCAGCCCAGGCCTGGGCGGGGGGCCTCCGGAAACGCGGGCCGGCCCGGCGCAGGGGCTCGGGGGCCAGCGGGCGGCATTCCCGGACGTGCGCATTTCCGCGCCCTTTATCCGGAGCCCAGTGCCCAAGTGGGGCGGGGCGCGGCGGCCGACCTGAGCAGCAGCCCCGAGGGGCCACTGGGTTGGGACGTGTGGCCGGAGGGCGCCACACGGCACGGGCTTTTTCTACCTGTCGTTCCGTCCCGCTGCCTCCGGATCGCGGCCGGCTCCTGCCCCGCTGTCCCTGCGCGCGCACGGGCAAGACTCGGGGAGACCTCGGCGGCGGTGCGGTGGGAGGCACAGCTGCGGACGCGTGGATCCATCAGAGTGTCCCTTCTCCCGCTTCCCCGGCGCGGCCCACCCTGACCATCCCTGCCCCGCACACCCTCGAGCCCCTGGCCGCATCCTCCCCGCAACTGTGCTTCTCTACCGAGGGGACCGCGCCACCGGTCCGCCGGGCGGAACCCCAGGGCTGCCCGGGTCCTGAGTGCCCGGCCACACACTTCTTCTCCGCCCCCCGCCCTGCCCCCCCATCCCTCACCCTAGCCTGCGTCCTCCTCCCTCTCCCCTCCCCAAGGGTACGGATTTTCCTTCCCCACTGGCTCTTCAGCGAGTAGGCTGTGATTTCTTTCACATCCCAATAAGACAAACTTCGTGAGCCCCTGCCTCCCCCCATCACCTCTCCTGGCTGTGCAGTTTCTCTCCTTCTGTCTTGAGCCCACACCTGTCCAGCCAGCACTGCCCTGACCCACCTAAAGCATCCAAGGACCAGTCCTCAGGCCTCCCCACTGGCCATCAGTGGCCCCGTGGCCCCCCCCTCCTTGCTCCATCTTCGCCCCCCACCTCTTCATGTCCCCTCCTCAGGGCCATATCCTTTGTGACCTTGTCCAATCGCAGCTGTAAAAACCAGCCATGCAGTTCCAGGTGTCCCATCCAGCTGCCCTGGACTTGGAGAGGTCCAAGTCTCCACTTGGAGAATAGACTTCTCAAGGTCAGCATGTCCAAATCTGCTGTCCCTCTTCCCCCCAGAATAAAGCCCAACAACTGCCCACAGCCTTCCCCATCTCTGGTGAGGGCAGTCCATCCTGGCAGCTGCTCAGACCAAACCCACAGCAGTCCTTTTAGAAATCCTGTGCCCTCCACTCTCAGAGCCACCAGAATCATTCTCCGAGCCAGGCTTCAGACCCCTGGTCCACACTGCCCCTCACCTGGACTCTTTTTTTTTTTTTAATATTTTATTTATTTATTTTTGGCTGCATCAGGTCTTAGTTGCAGCAAGCAGGATCTTCGTCGCGGCATGCAGGCTTCTCTAGTTGCCGGGCACAGCCTCTCCAGTTGTGGTGTGCAGGCTCTTTAGTTGTGGCACGCGGGCTCTTCAGTTGCCCCACGGGCTTAGTTGCCCTGTGGCATGTGGGATCTTAGTTCCCTGACCAGGGCTTGAACCCGCGTCCCCTGCATTGGCGGGTGGATGCTTAACCACTGCGCCACCAGGGAAGCCCTTCACCTGGACTCTTGAGCCCTCTCACCATCTCTGTGTAGCTCACCTCCTTGTGGTCCAGTTGCCCTAAGACAGCCAGAGGGACCTTTCTTATTTTCTTTTTAAAATTGTGGTAAAATAAATATAACATAAAATTTACCATATTAACTATTTTTAGGTGTACAGTTCAGTGGCATTAAGTATGGTTCACAGTATTTACCATATTGTGCAGCCATCACCACCACCCATGAGTAGAATTTCTTCATCTTCCCACACTGAAACTCCGTCCTCATTAAACGCTAATTCCTCTCTCCCCCAGCACCTAGCACCCACCATCTACTTTCTGTCTCTGTGTCTTTGACTCCTCCGGGGACCTCATATAAGTGGAAATGCACAGTATTTTGTCCTTTTGTGACTGGCTTGTTTCGCTGAGCAGAATGTCCTCAAGGTTCACCCACATTTTAGCAGGTGTCGAGATTCCCTTCCTTTTTAAGGCTGAATAATATTCCACTGTGTGTATGGACCGCATTTTGTTTCCATTCACGTGTGGGTGCTCCCATGCTTTTGCTGTTGTGACTAGTGCTGCTATGACAGAGGGCCCTTTTCAGTCATCAACGGATGCTGCCCCCTCTCTGCTCACAGCCCTCCATGGATCCCGTCTCACCACAGTGACAGTCCAAGCCCTGATGTGGCTGGGAGGCTGTCTGCCTGCCAACCTTCCCTCCCACCCCTTACCTGCCCACGCCATGCCAGCCACATAACCTCCTTGCCATGCCGCTGGGGACACTCTGCTGCTCCTGCCCCAGGGCCTTTCCTCGAGCTGGGCCCACCTGTTTCCAAGGATGCCACAGCCTTCTTCCTCTCTCCCTTGAGGCTCTGCTCAAGTATTTCCTTCTCTGTGAGAGCCAGCCCACCCATCCTGTGCACTACAGAGAAAACAGAGGAGAGACATCCAGGGAGCAAGCCTCTGGTGTCTCTTCCTAAAAGGACACTAATCCTATCAGATCAGGGCCCCACCCCACTGACCTCATTTAGCCTGTTTTCTTCCTTAGGGGCCACATCTCCAAATACAGCCACCTTGGGGATTAAGGCTTCGACACATGAATGGGGGGGGGGGTGGATGGGAACAGTCCATAACACCATCCCATCCTCTCCAGTCCCTCTTACCCCATCCTACATTTTTCCTTTTCCTTACACTCTCACCTGACTCACTATGTAATTTATTAAGTACGTTGATCGTTCCTTGTATCCAGAGCTCTTGGGGGTGGGGGGCAGTTTTGCCCTCAGGAATACTTGGCATCTGGAGGCATTTTGGATGGTCGCAGCTGGGAGGAGAGGTGCTACTGAACCCACTGGGTAGACGTCAAGGGTGCCGCTAAGCATCCTGCAAAGCAGGACGACCCCACAAAGGGTGATCCAGCCCAAACTGTGGACGGAGCAGCAGTTGAGGAGCCCCGGTCTGTATCTTCTCACCAGAAGGCCAGGCCCTCCCTACCGGGTGCTCAGAAGATGCGCAGGAAGTGTGACTGCGTGAGCGCGGGCCCAGGTGAGCAGGAGACGGGCCTACGCAGGCAGAGAGGCGCTGGCTGTGCAGCCCAGGCCTGGGAGGAGCTGCTTGTCCAGGGCTTGGACCGGATGGGACAAAGGGGGCAGGAAGTGGGAGGAGGGCCGTGTGGGCAGCTGGGGAAAGGAACAGCCCTCGGGGTGGGCAAGTGAAAGGGTGCAGGGTGAACGCCTTGTGGGGCCTGGGTTCCGAGCCGCTGTCCAGCTGGAGATTGAAGCACAGAAGTCAGCATGAACGTGGCCTGCACAATGACCAGGACGCTCTGGGCATGAATCCCTTTGACGCCCCAGAGCCCTCATCCCCTCCAGACTCTCCCTGGCCGCCACCACTGTGGGGCAGAGGTGGGGGTCCAGTGGCGTCTCATCAGACACTGGGAAGAGGCTGCTCGTGCTTGCCATGGGCTCTGCCCAGGACAGCCTCTCGGGGACCTTCTCCCCTGTCCAGAGCAGATCTGCCCACTGCCCCCACCTCTCAGCAGTCAGGTTACCCTCACCTCTTCCCCGCCAACCCTCACCTCCCCCTTCCACTTACCTCCCCTGCCAAGGGAGGTGGAGCCCAGGTGAGTTGCCAATGACCCCGCAGGTGGTGGGGAGGGACTGGCGGGGGTGGGTTCAAGGGGCAGAGGTCATCAGGTTAACTCTGCCCAGGCCCTGCCAGCAAACAGAGCTGGGAGAAGAGGCATGAGAGTCTGAGCTTCGTGGCTCCGGGGTTAGCGGTTTAGGTCCAGAGTGAGTCTGATGCACACACACAGCTCGTTCAGCAGGGAAGGGACACCAGAAGTAAGCCCAGGCCTCCTCTCCTGGCCTGCAGGCCTGGCAGTGAGCTGTCTTGATACTGAGGGTGAAGGGAAGAAGGGTTGTAACACAAGAGCTGGCTCCGGCATGAAGCTGCTCCGGGATACGCCAGGAAAGTGTAGACAAGGAAACTATCTGGAAATGGTTCTGGACTCGTGATGATTCTCGTGGCAAGTGGCAGAAGAAAATTCAGATGATCCCTAGCAGGAAGCGTCCTCATCTTACTCCTTGGAGAACCCAAGCAGAATGGATAAAGGCACATGACCTACCTCTATGCTGCCTGCAAGAGGCTCGCTTTAAATCCAAAGACACAAATAGACTGAAGGTGAAAGGATGAAAAAGGGTACTCCCTGCAAATAAAAACCAAAAGAGAGCAGGGGTGGCTAAACTGATATCAAGCAAAATAGACTTTAAATCGAAAAAGTTTACAAGAGACAAAGAAGGACATTACACGTTAATAAAAGGCTTGATACGGCAAAAAGATATGACAAATATAAATGTTTACACACCTAATGACAGACCATGAAAATACATGAAGCAAAAACTAATGGAATTAAAGAGAGAAACACAGTTCTACCATAACAACTGGAGACTTCAATACCCCACTCATAATATTGGATAGAACAACCAGACAGAAGATAAGTAAGGAAACAGAGGACCTAAGCAACACAGTAAACCAACCAGATCTAACAGTCTTGCCCAGGACACTCCACCCAGTGACAACAGTACACACATCCTTCTCAGGTGCACATGGGACGCTTTCCAGGAGAGACCATATATTAAGTCACTGATTAAGTCTCAACAGGTTTTTTTCTTTTGGCCGTGCTGTGTGGCCTGCGGGATTTTAGTTCCCTGAACAGATATTAAACCGGAGCCCTCGGCAGCGAGAGCACAGAATCCCAACCGCTGGACCACCAGGGAATTCCCATCAGTAGATTTTCAAAGCTAGATACCATAAAAAGTACATTCTCTGACCAGAACAGGATGATGCTGGAAATCAATAACAGAAGGAAAAGTGGAACATTACAGAACCCAAGGATCAAAGAAGAAATCGAAAGGGAACTTAGAAATTACTTGGAGAGGAATGGAAACAAAAACAAAACATACCAAAACTTATGGGACACCACGAAAGCAGTGATAAGGGGGAAATTAGAGCTATAAATACATTTTTTAAAAAGATCTCAAACCAACAACCTAATTTTACAACTTAAGGAGCTAGAAAAAGAAGAACAAACTAAACCTAAAACTAGCAGAAGGAGGGAATTCCCTGGTGGTCCAGTGGTTAGGACTTGGCAGGTTCACTGCCGAGGGCACGGGTTCGATCCCTAGTTGGGGAACTAAGATCCCACAAGCCGCGAGGCACAGCCAAAACAAAACAAAACAAAACAAAAAACTAGAAGTAAAGAAATAAAGGGTAGATTAGGGTGGAGAGAAATGAAATAGAGAATAGAAAAACAATAGGGAAAAATCAATGAAACAAAAAGTTGGTTCTTTGAAAATACCAACAAAATTGACAAACCGTTAGCTAGACGGACTAAGAAAAAGAGAGAAGAGACTCGGTTCACTAAAATCATACATGAAAGTGGAGGCATCACTACCAATTCAACAGAAGTAAAAGGATTACAAGAGAGTGAGCAACGGCACACCAACAAATTGGATAACCTAGATGAAATGGACAAATTCCTAGAAGCACAAAACCTACTAAGACGAAACCATGAGGAAATAGGAATTCCGAATAGACCCATAACTAGTGAGGAGATTGAATCAATAATCAAAAATCTCCCAACAAAGAAAAGCCCTGGATCTGATGGCTTCACTGGTGAATTCCAGCAAACATTTAAAGAAGTATTAACACCAATCCTTCTCAAACTTTTCCAAAAAATTGAAGAGTATGAAATATTTCCTAACTCCTTCCATAAAGCCAGCACTACCTGATACCAAGGCCGGAGAAGCACTGCAGACCAACAGTCCTCACGAGCATCGATGCAAAACTCCTCAACAAATACAAGCACGTTAAAAGGACTATATTGGGAGGGGTGCAGGGGTGATTCCAAGGCGTGGGTCATACTCTGGTTCTTGATTCAGATGTTGGAGACACAGTGTGCTTACTTTGTGGAAGTTCAACTGTATATTTATGATTTCTGCACATTTCTGTATGTATTTACTAAAAAAAAAAGATTACTTATATTTTTAAACAAAGAATGAGACAAAATAAACACACGTTTACTCAGAGACAGAATGTCCTTAGGAAGGAAATTCTAAAGGATGTAGTTCAGGCTGAGATAAAGAGCTCCTAGATAGAAGATCTGGAACTCACTCGGGGGCAAAGTAAGAGGAAAATCTGGGGGTAAATACAGTATAAAGAAGCCATGACACCACTAAACAATAATAAAAAGATAGAATTAAAATATGTGGCAACATATAAATCAGGGAGGGGTTAATAGAGTTAAAGTGCTCTGGACAAAATACCCAAAGGATCTGGTAGGAGGCTGAAAGTATTATTAAATTTATTTTGTCACTCTTTTATAGGTTCATTCAGGTGTGATTGACATGCAATACACAATTAGATCGATTTTGATGTATACATGTGAAAATTAATAAAGGGAAACCTCACTGAAATGGAGTCAGGAGGCCAGAAGGGGGAGCTCTCATGCAGTACCACTCAAAGTTGGTCACAGGAAGAATCATCAATTACAGGTCCCCACAGGAAAAGATGTACAGGGCATCTCCTACAAGAAATCCACTTCCCCAGAAGCTCAGCCAGAATCCATCACCACTCTGAACTCTCACTTTTCTCCAATGGACTTTGGTTCAAAACAACCCCTCCCAACTTCCTCCTTTTTCTCTGTAAAATAATGTTCCTCTCCTTGGTTAGACTTGCCTTTGGCCTTTGTATAGCATGCTTGTCCCAAGTCACAATTCTCTGCTATTCCCGAGTAAGCCCATTTTTGCTGGTAAAACAACTGTTTCATTTTGAAGGTCAGCATGCACATGTGATGCCATTACCACCATGAAGATAAGGAACATACCCACTGCCACCCAAACACCGTCATCTCTCTTTGCAATCTCCCCTCCTACCTCTCACTGGTACCTCCCCCAAGATAACCACCAATCCGCTTTCTGTTGCTAGCTTACATTTTCTACAATTTTATGTAAGTGGAATCATACAATATATTCTATTTTTTGTCTGTCTTCCTTAAATTAGTAAAATTATTTTGAGATTTGTCTATGCCGTTGGGCGCACCAATAGTGCGTCCCTTTTATTGGTGAGTAGTGTTCCATTGTGTGGAAAAACCACAATTTGTTCGTGCATTCACTCGTTGATAGACATTTGGATAATTTCCAGTATTTGGCTATTACAAATAAAGCTGCTGTGGATATTCACATACAAGTCTTTGTATGGACATGCATTTTCTATTTTATTATTTATGTATTTATTTATGGCTGCTTTGGGTCTTCGTTGCTGCACGTGGGCTTTCTCTAATTGTGGCGAGCGGGGGCTACTCTTCGTTGCGGTGCTCGGGTTTCTCATTGCAGTGGCTTCTCTTGCTGTGGAGCATGGTTTCTAGGCATGCGGGCTTCAGCAGTTATGGTGCTCGGGCTCAGTAGTTGTGGCACACGGGCTTCAGTAGTTGTGGCACGTGGGCTCTGGAGCGCAGGCTCAGTAGTTGTGGCGCACGGGCTTAGTTGCCCCTTGGCATGTGGGATCTTCCCGGACAGGGCTCAAACCCGTGGCCCCTGCATTGGCAGGTGGATTCTTAACCACTGTGCCACCAGGGAAGTCCCTGGACATGTATTCTCATTTGAGGTCTTTTATAGCCCTACTTAACATCTTTTAATCTTTCTCCTACCTTCCTGGATATTCCAGATAGTTATAATAAACTTTACTGCCCTTGTCTACTCATTCTATTATCTGTCTCATTTCTGGTTCTGGTCCAATTGATTGATTTTTTCCCCTTTATTATGAGTTGTATTTTCCTGCTCCTTTACGTTTATGGTAATTTTATCGGATGCCAGATATTGTAATTTTTATAGTGTTGGGTCATTGGGATTTTTTTCTTCTTTAATGTTTTTGAGCTTTGTTCTGGAATGCAGTTAGTTACTTGGAAATAATTTGATCCTTTGGGTCTTCCTTTTAGGTTTCGTTAGGTGGGCTCAGAAAACCCCTGAGTCTGAGCCAGTTTGCCCTTAATACTAAGCAGTGGCTTTCTGAGCACTCTACTCAGTGCCCGTGGCCACCGGGAACCTCTTTCTGGCCCGCGTGAACTCTGAGCATTGTTCCACTTTCCCTGTTCCAGGGTCTTTCCCAGCCTCGGGGCACTTCTGTATGTGCTGAGAACTGGAGGGGGCACACTGCAGAGCCCCAGAGCTTTGCCTTTTCCCTCTGCAACTCTGCCCGAAAAGTTCCAGTCACCTGGGGCTCCCCGGATGCTGAACTCTGTCTCTTCAAGCCACGGGCATAGCCAGCTTTATGTGGGTTCTTCCTCCGTGTCCTGCAGCCTGGGACGTTCCTCCAGGGGCAGGCTGGCCAACCACGGAACTCACCTTGCTGTTTCCCTTCTCCCAAGGATCACTGTCCTGCAGTGCCTGTCGTCTACTGCCTGAAAACCTCTGTTTCATATTTTGTCCAGTATGTTTAGATATTTAAAGTGATAGGCTGCCATGTGGGAGCCCTCCAGGTGACCAAAGCCACATAATGTCAATAGCTCGTTCATCTGTCCATGCCAAGTGCTGTCACGGGACAGCAACGCAAACAACTGCTGAAGTGACAGTGACCAGGCTTGTTCTGCATCTCTGTTTATTAGAGGTTGCTGAAGGAGAACGTTCTTGATTATATAAGACATTTGAGCTGAATCTCCAAAAGGATTTTATCCAGAGGACCAGTATCTTAATAAGCGAAAAACCTACTTTGCCCACAATGCTCTCCAGCAGTGCACCGTGGGGGTATTGTGCTTCTCAGAGCTCTACCTGTCCCGCGAACAAAGCATGTGGAGCGTGAACTGGCTGAGACCATTTTCAAGGTTGGACAAGTCATAGATCCAGTGACCGGAAAGCGCTGTGCAGGAACCACCTGGACCTGGACAGTCTGGTCAGTCTGGAAACCACCCACCTAAGCAAAAACCTGGAAGAACTTGATCTCTCTTCAACACAGTGAAGGGGGATCAGAAAACGGAGCCAAAAGGGAAGGATTTCTAAATTTGCTTTATGGAAAACGTTTTCTCTTTCCTCACAAACCATCCAGTTTCTCTTCTGGTATTTATGACATAACTAAAAGTAAATGAAATGAAGACCTTGTTATAATTTTTCATAAAGGTTTATGGTCATGTTTCAAAAATTAAAAATAAAGTGGTAGGCCAGGGCTTCCATGGTGGCACAGTGGTTGAGAGTCCGCCTGCCGATGCAGGGAACACGGGTTCGTGACCCGGTCTGGGAAGATCCCACATGCCGCGGAGCGACTGGGCCCGTGAGCCATGGCCACTGGGCCTGCGTGTCCGGAGCCTGTGCTCCACAATGGGAGAGGCCACAACAGTGAGAGTCCCGTGTACCGCAAAAAAAAAAATAATAATAATAAAAAATAAAGTGGTAGGCCATATGACCATACACGGAAATTGGTATTATTCATTTAATTTTATTTTTTTAAGATTTATTTATTTATTTATCATTTATTTATTTATTTTGGCTGCGCCCGGTCTTAGCCCGATCTTCAGCTGCGGCATGCGGACTACTTAGCTGCGGCACGTGAACTCTTGGTTGCTGCATGCACGCAGGATCGAGTTCCCTGATCAGGGATCAAACCCAGGCCCCCTGCATTGGGAGCGCGGAGCGCGGAGTCCCACCCGCTGGACAGCAGGGAAGTCCCTTATTTATTTATTTTTATTTTCTTATTTTTGGCTGCATTGGGTCTTGGTTGCAGCACGCAGGATCTTCGTTGAGGTACGCAAGATCTTTCGTTGCAGTGGGTGGGCTTCTCTCTAGTTGTGGCACACGGGTTCCAGAGCACCCGGGCTCTGTACTTTGCGGCACACAGGCTCTTTAGTTGAGGCACACGAGCTCAGTAGTTGTGGTGCAGGACCCTGCCCCAAGGCTGCACTATTGTTTCTTGGCAGCTCCTCCCTTGTCTCTGCATCCCCTCCCTTCCCTGATTAGCAACTGTTTGGACCTGCCTTTTAGGACTCAGGGAAGGTGGTGGAGGCTGAAGTCTATTTCCTACAAACAAGAAATGGGGGACACAGAAAGGCTTTCATGCCCAGGAGCCCCACAGGATTCTGCTTGGTTTCAGAAGTGCAGGGTCTCTGTTTGTATGTATCTATGCATGTGTGTTTTGTAGATGTGTGGTATTGCCAAAACTAATTTGTAAAAGAGCTCTATTTAATTGGCTTAAGGGAAATTAAGTGCTTATGTAGATACTCAGAAATATAAGACTAACCTAAATGAATTTCAGGATCATATCATCTAGGATTAATTTTTAATGAATGAAAACAAGTCTGGTTTAATTAATACAGACACGTCTTTAGACTCACCAGCATTAAGTGTAACACTTTTATTGTATTAGCTTTACTACAAGTCAAATTAAGATCTGATTATTCCTGTTACAAAACTTGTCAGCAAGAAAAATAACTTGATATGATAAAACTGAAACAGAGCAAGACCCTGTGAGACTCCTGGGCATGCAAACCTTTCTTTGTCCCCCGTTTCTTGTTTGTAGAGATCAGACTCCAGCCTCCATGACCTTCCCTGAGTCCCAAGGGGCAGATTTGAACAGTTGCTAATCAGGGAAGGGAGGGGATGCAGAAGTAAGGGAGGAGTGGCCAAGAAACAATGGTGCAGCCTTGGGGCAGGGTCCTGGTTCCCCCTCAAGGGATGCACATAACAATATCTTTGAGCTCTTTACAGAACTAAAACCCCCAACAAATGGAAGATGTTAGCATTCTTCATTCCAGAGAAGCTCATCAAGAGACCACCTGAGGCCAGATTAAAGGAGCGCAGGCCCTGCACACACTCTGATCCTTACCAGCAACCTGCCTTTGAACCGTTGCTATAAAACCCACCAAATCCTCCCGGGTTGGGACAGTTTTGAGGGGCATGAGCCCCTGTGTCCCCCTTTGCCTGGCAAAGCAATAAAGCCATTCTTTACTACTTCACCCAAAACTCTACCTCCAAGATTTGATTTGGCACTGGTGCACAGAGGCCAAGTCAAAACTTTTAAGTAAATTAAATGTATATGAGGTAAGAGTTTTTAGATGAACTCTTTAGGAATAATTATGTTCTAGGACTGTCTTCTTAAAATGGTTCCTCCAGATTTTTAGTAACTTGGAACTGCTAAATTAAGTTAGATGGTGTAGACTGAAAAAAAAAAAAAAGCACAACCTAAAAGTTGAGTTGTTTTATTTGGTGGACAAAACTGAGGACTTAAGTCCAGGACACAGCATCTCAGATAACGCAGAGACTGCTCTGAAGAGGTGAGGGAGGGGCCAGGATGCAAAGGGTATTTTGCAACAAAGACCAGGTAGTCGGAGCTTCAAAGGATCACTGTTAATGAAATCATTCCTTTGCTACGCATCGTAGTCATCTGGGGCCAGTATCCCATGCTTTGGCAGCCTGAGTTTCCTCCGGGTGCACTGTGCGGGTCGGGGCAGATGCAGCAGCTGACGGTTTGACGGTGGCGTCCTGTCTCCATCCTGAGCTCCCTCGTGGCTCACCGTCCGGGATGCGGCTGTAGTGACTGATGGCTACAACATCCTTTGTTTACTGACATGACATATTGAAAGGTAATATCTTCCATTCACAGCAGGAATTCCTCGAGTACCCAGGTCATTCCCAAATAAGACACTGGAAGACTAACTGCTAAATAAGCCTAAGTTTTGCTACTTTTGCTTTTCATTAGAGAAAAACTAAAGATGTTTGGGTTCACTGGACATGTACTCCACTGAGGAAAGAAATTAGGTTACAGAATATGTTTATACATCGTGTGTGTGCTATTTACAATGTAATGACTACGGACACAACATACTTTTAAGTTTAATCTTCATTGTTAGCATTCTCTCTATCAGTTTAAGTCTAGACAATCAAGCCCCGATCTGTGGCATTTGCCAATATCCATGGTGTAAGTACTCCCATCTTTGCTGCGTTCGAGCTGCCAGTGTGTTATCTGTGAAAGTGGGGTTCGATGAGAAGCGCGGTGTACAACGTTATACAGACCTCCGCCATCCCAGTCAGTTACAACAGACAGACAGAAATGGGTAAAATGAATACAATAAAATGAAGTTACATTTTTTTAAAAACTTATTTTATTTTTGGCTGCATTGGGCCTTTGTTGCTGCGCATGGGCTTTCTCTAGTTGCGGCAAGCGGGGGCTACTCTTCGTTGTGGTGCACGGGCTTCTCATTGCAGTGGCTTCTCTTGTTGCGGAGCACGGGCTCTAGGCGCACAGGCTTCAGTAGTTGTGGCTCGTGGGCTCTAGAGTGCAGGCTCAGTAGTTGTGGCACACGGGCTTAGTTAGTTGCTCTGCGGCATGTGGGATCTTCCCGGACCAGGGCTTGAACCCGTGTCCCCTGCATTGGCAGGCGGATTCTCAACCACTGCACCACCAGGGAAGCCCTGAAGTTACATTTTTAACAATGGCAGTGTTTAATGACAAGCTTATAAAATTCCTTAAAATTTAGCAATTGGCTCTCGCAAGCCTGTGTCAACTGTGGGAAGTGAACCAGCACAGTCCGCCTAGAGAACTTTTAACAGCCCTCTTTAACACTACCTGGTGACCTCTGGCCAACACCCCGACTCTGGGGTATGCACCTCCCAGACTCTTACATGTAGTCTGAGAGGACCTTGTAGGAGGGTCCTCACTGTAGACTGTCCATAGGGTGGGGCAACTGGAAGCAAGGTGAGGGTTTCATCCTAGGGGGATGGAAAGCTAAAATGTGGATACAAGATCAGCACAATCGCACCTGTCCACCGAAGACACCAACATACACGTAACAGTACTTTATGTCTGACACACACATCAGGACACAGTTTCAACACGTCGTAGTGCTGGGCTTCGGGATTGCTGGCGGAAGGAAGAAAAACCGACTCAAGTAGAATAAAAGCAGAGTCGGGCCTCACTCCAGTCTCAGAGGACAGCAGGCTTGATGGGAAGGGTCTGGACTGCTGACCTCTCCACCGCCCAGGTACCTGAAGACGGGTGAGGCACTGGGTGCTCCCTGACCCTCTCCCCTCACAGGTCTGGATGAAGTGGAAAGGCTGGGGCGCTGTGGCTCTGGTGGCAGAGGGGGATCTGAAGGGGGGCTCATACACAGGTACTCTTTCCGGAGATGATGAGGTCCGGGTCCAAGCTGTGGGTGGGAGGGGGCAGAGGACGAGATATAGCGGCTGGGACGGGAGGAGCCAGGAGGCCGGGCTGGGGGCCCCCCCTGCACCACGAGCTGCCCTGTCTGGGGCACCCTTTCTCCTGCTCACTGCATGCGACTTCTTTTCACTTGAGGGGCAGCATGCCCTCCTCGGAAAAGGGCCCCGGCCACACCTGGTACACCAGTCCCCACCCCTCTCGGTCTGCCAACAAGCTTGGGAGCACCTCCAAGTTTGCTGTCCTCATCCACAAGAGGTACTAGCCCGATTCTGGGCGCTATGACACAGATCTCTGGGCGCAGGCAAGGAAGCCGGCCTGCGGGGAACAAAGGGGTGAACAAAGGGGTCGGCCAGGCAGGGGCTCCCTCCCTCCAGGGAGAGGGCACCGCTGTGGGCTGAAGCCCCAGTTCTGTGCTGTCCTTGATTATGCACAAGCCTGGCTGGGGTCTGTGGCTGGTAAGAACCGCCCCCCAAGGCAGGGCTGACTCCCTGGGGGCCGGACCGCTGGTGTCCCCCCCACCCCGTTCTGGCATCTGGAAACGGCAGGCCCAGACCCGGTAGGTGCGGGGCCGCGGGGCCTGGAGAAGGCCGCCTGCAGCTAAGCCCGAGGACGCGGGTCAGCCGCGGGCGTCATCACTCAGTCCTGTCTTGGGACAAAGCACTGGGGACCAGAGAGGTTGCCAGGCTTGAGAAAGCTCGCCCAGGAGCCTGCAGGCCTGATGTGCAGGGTATGCGGCACTCCCGTCACTCGGTCCCCCCGCCCGCCTCCTCTGGATCGCCGACCCCGCGAGGGCGAAGGTTTGGGCCCGACTCGCTCACCACTGTGTCCCCAGCAACTCGAACTGTGCCAGGCACGTCGCAGGTGGTCAGCGCACGCGGGCTGTCTAGGGAACGGACGAGAGCTGGACCCCACCCGACTCTATTTGGCAAATATTTCCCTAAATGTCCTTCTGACCTCGACAACCTCGCTCCCAGCGGCGCGGGAACCCGGCGTCCTGGCCGCCCCCCGGCGGCCGTCCGTGGAGGGGCGGGGCCCCTCGCCAGCCGCCGCGTCGGGGTTCTGTCCACTTCAGGGCTGAAGGGGGCGTAGGTCGGCCGAGCCAGCCCACTCCTCTGCTAACGTCATCTTCCGCGGCCCTCGAGATCGGGCCACGGGCGCCGCCATGTTACGTTACGGCGGCCGGCGGCTGGTCCTCGCGCCGCCGCGAAGCGTCTCTCCGAGGCCCCGCCTCCTCTGGTGACGTCACAGCCGCTCGCCCTGCGGGCGCCGCCATGTTGAGGGTCCTCGCCGCGGGCGCGTAGGTGTCCTCATAAGATGCCGGCTCGGCAGTGGCCGGCTTTTTCCCTCTCAAGATGGCGTCCATGCGGGAGAGCGACACGGGCCTGTGGCTGCACAACAAGCTGGGGGCCACGGACGAGCTGTGGGCGCCGCCCAGCATCGCGTCCCTGCTCACGGCTGCGGTTATCGACAACATCCGCCTCTGTTTCCACGGCCTCTCGTCGGCCGTGAAGCTCAAGCTGCTGCTCGGGACGCTGCACCTCCCGCGCCGCACGGTGGACGAGGTGAGGCGGGCGGCGGTGCGGACGCGGCGCCGGTCTCCCCCTCGGGGCCGCGCCTCCCCGGGACCCGAGACGCCGGCCCTAGCGGACCCTCCTCCCCCGCTCCCGTCCCTCCCCTCCCCTCCCCCCTCCCGCCCCTCGGACCCTCGCAGTTCGCGGACCCGTTCCCCCTCCTCACCGCCCCCCCGCGGTGGACGCGAGCCCTAGCTGCCCGCCTGCACCTGTCGGAGCCGCGGGCGAGGTGCCCGGACGGGGGGAGGGGGGGTCGGGCTGTCGGGGGCCCGCCTCGGGCTCAGCGCCCACCTCGGTTTTCTTGCTTTCACCTGTCGGGGTACCCACCCGGTTCGGTCACCCTGCGCACTGGGTTCTTGCCACAGTGGCTCGTGTTCTTGCATCGTTCTCATCAGTGGGTCTGTCCGACTTGTTCTCTGCTTGTTTTCCTTAACGGTAAATTGTGTCGCTTTGTGCGCAAAGTAAGTAGTTTTTCAAAATGTTGAGGCGCCGCCGTAGTTGTTTAAACGTTCCCCAACTACTGTCGCAGTGACTGCGCCGTTATTGTAGTTGATAGTTGTTTTTTTTATATATAACGTGTACAAGAGAAACAGAATAAAGTTGTGTCCAGAGACCTCCCCCACCTGTTCCGGATCACAACCCTTGCCCTCTCCCCTCGCTCACTTTGGGAGGTGATCACTTCTCTGCCATTCCTTGTGATTTATCAGTTGTATAGGCGTTTTTCAGCAGTACAGTTTGGTTTTGCCTGGCTTGAACTTAATGTTACGGTATCATATCGTGTGTTTCGCGTGAGTGATGTGGGTGTGTCTGTCTTCTTCGTGTTGACACCTTGACACATTCATCCAACCTGCGGCCCCGCTGTGGTTTAATTTTCACTGCTGACTAGTGTTCCATTCTCTGAGTATGCCTGTGGTTGGGCATCTTTTCATGTGCTTATTCATTATTTGATGTCCTTTTTTGTTAATTGTTCAAGAAAAAATTTTCCCCCGATGTATTTTTTTCATTGCTTTGTAGGAGTTTTATTTATTATTATTTTTTAAACATTTATTTATTGCTGCACTGCACGGCTTGCAGGATCTTAGTTCCCAGACCAGGGATTGAACCCTAGTAGTGGAAACGTGGAGTCCTAACCACTGGACCGCCAGGGAATTCCCGCTTTGTAGGAGTTTTTTAAAAAATAAATTTTGAATAGCAGCCTTTTTTCGGATGTGTATGTTGCAGATTTCTTCCAGTTGTGTCTTGATTTAGCTTTCTCCATGGAGTCTTCAAAGTCACAGAAGCTCTTAGCTGTATCTAAGCAGGTGTACTCTTAGGATATGCTTCCCTGCTGGGGGGCCGAGGGAGGGAACTCCCTGTTGTCTTGTCAGAGATGTCCAGTTTTGCCTTCCGCCTATACAGAGTCTTTCTCCTGTGCAGAGTCCTCCAAGAACCTGGCCTGGGGTGGGTGGAAGTTTGTCTCCTGCATAACCTGTTTATTAACCATACTTGTCCTGAGTTCATGGCCAAAACTTTAAATAAGAAAAAGCCATTTTTGGCCGAAGCCATGTTGGGATCGAAGCCTGGCCACAATGCTTGCCCTTGAACAGGTCTCAGTAATTAAGGATCTTAAGGGAAGTGAGAGAATGCAGGAACAAAGGAAAAGCGGTTAAGAAATGGTAGTTCGGCGATAAAGCAGAGTCCTAGTTCTTCCTCCAGGGATGTAAGTAATAATCTGATACACATCTTTTGAGTTCTGCAAGAGCTAAGACCCCCACCCAGGCGGAGGATGGAATGATGACCTTGAGCCATGTGACTTGCGTCAACCACCAAAGCCCCCTCATGAATATGCATGTACCCTTAGCTTAAAACTTCCTCACTTTTGGCGTTGGGAAAGATCCTGCTGTTCCCCTTACTGGCTGCAAGGAATACATCCTTCCTTCTTTTTGGCTTGGTTGTGTCTTTTGGCTCAACACTCATCAAGAGGTGAACCCGGTTTGGGGGTAACAATTGTAGTAGATGTGAACATGAATGAATATTGAATTTTATCAAATGTTCATAATGTCTATTGACATATAGTTTGCCACATTTACAGAATAGCATTGTGTTTTTTGTTTTTGTTTTTGTTTTTTGGCTGCCTTGGGTCTTCATTGATGGGCGGGCTTTCTCTAGTTGTGGCGAGCAGGGGCTACTCCTTGTTGCGGTGAGCGGGCTTCTCATTGCGGTGGCTTCTCTTGTTGCGGAGCACGGGCTCTAGGCACGCGGGCTTCAGTAGTTGTGGCACGTGGGCTCAGTAGTTGTGGCTCGCGGGCTCTAGAGCACAGGCGCAGTAGTTGTGGCGCACGGGCTTAGGTGCTCCGCGGCACATGGGATCTTCCCACACCAAGGATGGAGCCCGTGTCCCCTGCATTGGCAGGTGGATTCTTAACCACTGCGCCACCAGGGAGGTCCCAGAATAGCATTAGCTGTTAACCAACCTGGCATATCCCTAACTTGGTCATTTTATATGTAGGATTTTGTTGTTCTGGTATTTTGTGTAGGAATCTTGTATCTGTGTTCATGGGTGAGATTAACCTCTAATTTTACTTTCCCAGACTGTCTTTGTCAGATATTGGTGTTGAAGTTATGCTACCCTTATAAAAGGAGTGGTAATGTATCTTCTATTTTCCTCTCCTTTGGAAAGTTTGTCTAACAATGGAATTATTTCTTTCTAAATATTTGGTAGAACTTAGTGATAAAGCCATCTGGGGGCCTGGATTTTCTTTGTGGGAACATATTTTAGTGTTGATGCTTGGTTTTATGTTCTTCGTAAGTAAAATTTTCTGGATATTATATATTTTCTAGTGATTTGGCAGTTCCTATTAAAACTTCAAATGTATTAGCATAAAGCAGATAATAACATTCTCTTATCATTTTTTAAAAAATGTTTATTTATTTATTTTGGCTGTGCTGGGTCTTCATTGCGGCTTGCGGACTCTTAGTTGAGGCATGCATGTGGGATCTAGTTCCTTGACCAGGGATTGAACCTGGGCCCCCTGCATTGGGAGTGCAGAGTCTTACCCACTGGACCACCAGGGAGGTCCCACAGGTTATTTTATTTATTTATTCGGTTGCACTGGGAGTTAAGTTGCAGCATTCGGGCTTCTTAGTTGTGGCATGTGAACTCTTAGTTACGGCATGCATGTGGGATCTAGTTCCCTGACCAGGGATCGAACCCAGGGTTCGAACCCTGACCAGGGATCAAACCCAGGCCCCCTGCATTGGGAGCGCGGAGTCTTATCCACTGCGCCACCAGTGAAGTCCTGGTTATTTTCTAATCACTGCATCCTACGAGTTTTGATAGTGTTTTCATTACCAAGTCACAATATTTTGTAATTTCTATGATGATTTCCTCACTGACCCTTTTGTAATTTAGAAATTTTTCTTAATCTCCATACATTGGAGGGAGGGAGGTTTTAGTTATGTTTTTACTAGTGATTTCTAGCTGGATTGAGTGCTTGTCAGCGAATATAGTCTATATTATTTCAGTCATTTGAAATTTAAGATTTGCTTAATGGCAAAATATATGGTCAGTTTTTGTAAACATTGCAAGTGAGTTTCAGAAGCATTTTTATGATCAAGTTTTGTGATCCATTGCCCAGTATATGTTCATTCGGTCAAATTTGTTTAATCGTGTTGTACAGGTCTACTGTATTCTTACTGATTTAAAAAAATTTATCAGTTAATGAGGGGATGTGTTTATCTCTGTTGTGATTATGGATTTGTCTAGTCCTTATAGTTTTATCAACTTTTGCTTTCTACATTTTGAGGTTATGTTATCAGGTGCACACAAGTTTGGAATTGTTATTGTTGCCTTGTGAACTGAACCATGGATCTTTATCTAGCGGTCTCTATAGTTGGTAATGTTCTGTCTACTTTTGTCCAGCATTGATATAGGTATACCAGCTTTCTTTCATTGATTTTTTTAAAATACATAGTTTGTTCTTGGATTCTGTCTGCATTACAAGAAATTATAATGAAGAACTTGCTTAGCTAGATTGAAAATGAACTAGGCCATTCTGGATAATTTAGTTTTCTGAAAGGCATTTTTAGTATATATTCAGTGTTAAACAACAAAACAAAACAAACTTTCCAAAACATCCCAATTCACTTAGCTATTTTAATTATCTTTCTTTAGGGTCTGATACCTTAGGGGATAACATTCTGAAGATTAAGCTTTTTTACCTGGGACCATAGATACAGGGGGACTAGATGGCTGGGCTGTGTGTGTTCTGCACTGCATTAGCCAGGGGTCTCCAGAGAAACAGAACAAACAGGATGCGTGTGTACCTTACGTATACCTATATATAACATATGGGGGGGGAGCGGGGAGAGATGCTGGTTTTTATTGAAAGGAATTGGCTCCCAAAAGCCTCCTGAGAAGTCCCAGGAGCTGCAGCCAGAAAGTGTGAGACCCAGGAGAGCTAAAGTGTAGTTCCAGTCTAAAAAGCCAGCAGGTCGGAGACCCAAGAAGAGCCAGTATTTCATCCAAGTCCCAAGACTGGAAAAGACCGAAGTCTCAGCTCAACAGTCAGGCAGAAGGAGTTCCATCTTACTCAGCCTTTTTGTTCTGTTCAGGTCTTCAATTGATTTAATGAGGGACGTCCACATTAGGGAGGGCAGTCTGTGCAATTCAGATGTTAATCTCATCCAGAAACATCCTCACAGACACACCAAGAATAACTTTTGACCCCTTGGCCGGGACATATAAAAGTAAACATCGTACACAGCGTCTGCTACAACTTGAGTTTCTTAATGAAATCTCGAAATCAGTTCACTTGTTTTGTGATGTATCTATTTCTCTTAAAAGCTAAGTCAGCAACAGTTCTTAACTAATAGGAGGGAAGAGGAAAAGAGATTTTAATGGTCCAGTATTTTAGTTTATTCAGTGAGGGGTACAGAAGTGATTTAGGGCCCCTGCTCTCAAAGAATTTAGAATTTGGTCCAGGAAGTAAGAATGATGTCAGGAGGCAATGTACATGAGGTGTTTTGCTAACTACAGAGTGTCGTAAAATGTAAATACTGACTTCATAATGTTTTAGCTATATTTGAAAGGGCTTTGAGGAACCTGTAAATGCTGCTACTGAGAAAACCAGTGACCCCTCTTGTCCAGGTCCTTAGCATTGCCATCAAAGGAAGTTTTAGGGAGAGTTTTAGGGCTGCCTGAGGTAACTCTTTAATATGTAAAATTATCCAACTCATGAGACTGCTGTGGGAAGCCTAGGGATTCCAGTGATCAGTGACTGGGATAGCTACATATTTATCACCTGGGGTAACAGATCAGGCCAGCTGCCAAGTGAATAAGAAACAGTGTTTCCCCAAGGACATGTCACAGTTGTGAATCGTCACAGCATGCCCTTTAATCACTATGGCTGCCTTATTCACTGAGAAACTCTGTTGTCTAAAAATCACAGACTTGGGCTTCCCTGGTGGCGCAATGGTTAAGAATCCGCCTGCCAACGCAGGGGACACAGGTTCGAGCCCTGGTCCAGGAAGATCCCACATGCTGCGGAGCAGTTGGGCCCGTGTGCCACAACTACTGAGCCTGCGCTCTAGAGCCCGTGAGCCACAACTACTGAGCCCACGTGCCACAACTACTGAAGCCCATGCGCCTAGAGCCTGTGCTCCGCAACAAGAGAAGCCACCCCTCACCACAACTAGAGAAAGCCCGCGCACAGCAACAAAGACCCAACGCAGCCAAAAATAAATAAATTTTTAAAAAAATGAAAATCACAGACTCTCGGAAACTGCTGTTTAAAGTCATATCAGTAATAGTGAAACATCCCACTTTTGCTTGGAGGATCTAAGACACTTTGACACAAAGAAGCAGCCTCAGTTTCCAGCCCAGGTGCAGAGGCTCGGATAAGGGGTGTGTGAGCATGACACCCACGTCTCTCACTGTTGTTGTTTCTAAGGAAACTGGACCCAGGTCCACCTGACAGTTCTGACACTGACCTTTTACACACAGACTCGCCACTTCATTAGAATTTTACCTAAACTCCACTGTCCCCCAGAGTCAAGTACCTCAGTCATTTCCTTTCTGTGGTCAGGTGCCCATAGTGCCTCTGGCGTGGGACTCCAATGGTCCCAGCGAGTCAGTAACTTGATGTCAGGCCATAGGATTGCCCCTGAGGGCCTTGGGCCCATTGGCCCAGGACAGTGGCTTCACTCTGTAGTTCTGCAATTTCCTAGGATGTGTTTTGGTGAAAAAATTTTTAAAAATGTATCCTACAAAGTTTGTTGGGCTTCTTGAAATTGTGATTATCTTTCATCTGTTAATTCTTAACAATTTCCTCTATAGACCTTGCCTTGGTCCCAGTTTCTGTTCCCTTTCTCTCTGAATCTCCAGTCAGGTGTGTGGGAGACTTCCCTCTGTTTTCTGTGCAGCCTCTTTGGTATTTTCAAGCCGTTTTTTTTCCTGCCTGTTATGATCTGGGTAGCATCGGACTTATTCCGTCTCTTTCTTATTCTGTTGTTAAACTTATTTACTGATTTCCCTTCAAAGTCTCTTCTGTTTAGCTTCTCTGTTTTATTCCCACATCCTACTCCACTTTCCCCATAGGTGGCAACTTGCCCTCTTCTCTTCTATTACGTGTTTTTTTGTGAGTGTTCTTTAAAAATGTGTATTGTTTTTAGGGACTTTTTTTCATTTGAAGTATAATTGACATAAACATTGAAAGTGTACAGTGTGACATGTGCACACCTGTAAAACCATTACAGTGAAGATAACATTCTCCTCCTGCCTCTTTGTAACCGTCCTGTCCCTCTCCCTGTGCTGAGTAATCACCGATCTCCTTTCTGTCTCCATAGCTTGGTTGGCATTTCCTGGAATGTTATATTAATAGTGCTGTTTTTGTCTGGCTCTCAGCATCCTTATCTTGAGTTCACGCTTGTGTTATGTGTATTAGTAGCTCGTAACTCTTCCTGCCGAGTAGTGTCCCTCTGAATGGACATGTTTACATGTATGGACAGGTCCTTGTGTGGACTGTCGCCGTTTCTCTAGAGGAGACACCTGGGAGAGGATGGGCAGGTCCCCTGCTAGGAGACTGCTGAACTGCTTTCCGGGGTGCTTGTATCATTTCAATATCCCCAGAGGAGTGTGAAGGTCATGGTGGGTTTTTTTAATGCAAACACTCTAATAGGTTTCAGTTTACGTTTCCATGGTGACTAAAGGTGTTGAGGCTCTCTGGTAAAGTGTTTGCTCAAATTGGGGTGGGGGGATGCGTGTATTTTTAATTGATATAAATTCTGTTGTCTTACATATCTCAGTTTTTGTAAACAAAATGTGTTTTTAATATCCACTTGTGTTGCGTTCATCTAACCCTAGGGTTGGCAAACTGAGGCCTGTGACTTGTTTTCTGTACAGTCTGTAAACTAAGAATGTTTTGAGCATTATTAAAGGGTTAGTGAAAAAAGATGAGACA
The DNA here is from genome assembly GCF_059928025.1 of Delphinapterus leucas. Classification (NCBI taxonomy): domain Eukaryota; kingdom Metazoa; phylum Chordata; class Mammalia; order Artiodactyla; family Monodontidae; genus Delphinapterus; species Delphinapterus leucas. Next base: position 1,318,790 of record NC_143133.1, on the reverse strand, counting down.
GAGCTGCGTAGCCCCCAGGGCCTGAAATAGTCAGTCTCTGGCCCTTTACAGAAAAGTGTGCCAACTCCTGACCTGCTCAGCTGCAGCCGACTGTTGCCACCCCCATGCATGCCGCCCTCCAGCACTGATAGCAGGCTGCCCGCAGCTCAGCCACAGCAGTCATGCTGTGACACAAAGCTCCTTACCCGTGGGTTGCTGTGAACATTTACTTGGAATCTATGCCCAGGGGTGAGATTGTTGGGTCATAGAAGGTATTTGCGTAAGTGGTGGCATTGAGGTGCCCGCACTGTGGGCACCTGTGCCATCTCCCTCACCCCCCAGCACTTGGCCTTGTCCACTTTTCTGCTTTTGCAAATCAGTGGTTGGAAAGTGCTGCGGTGTGTTCATTTGGGTTTTTTTCCAGTTCATTTGAGGTATCTGTGGCTGGGTTTGTTGCCGTCTCAGATTTCCTCTTTGTACGTTGCCCATAAATAACACCTGCCTGTGTTTTATTGGGGTTGCTATCCTCTTGTTGATTTGCGGGACCTCTTTGTATATTTTAATGTTGAACACTGCTGGTTTTGAACATTACAGATCCATCTGCCTGCTAGACTTCCCATTTGCCCATCACCTTTCCTTTAATGCACAGTAATATGTTTTTGGCTCATGGTTTGTGTTTTGAAGTTTTGTTTAAGAAGTCATTAAACGTGCTGCTTTTGTTTCTCCTCACTTTGTAGCTCTCCCGTTCAGAGATCCATCTCTAATGCCTCAGTACTACACCTCATTTGTGTGGTTGGATGGGGAGAAGGTGTTATTTTTCTCTGTTCTGAGCCCAGGGTTCCCAGCCATGCGTTGAAATGCAAGCCAACTCTCCTTTTCTTGTGGATTTGTGGTGCCATGTGTGTCTCTGTGTGTGATGTTCCAGCAGCCCACGCCAGTCTGCCCTCTTGGCAAGAACTGGGAGCCCCTCACTTACTCTGCATCTGTCTCCCCCCTGAGACCCATAAAAGCTTATTACTACGAGAGTGCTAAAGGCAGGATTCTCACTGATGATTTTATTTAATCTAAAGGCTCAGGCTCCCATAACAAAAATACCATAAACTTGGTGATTTACATAATAGACATTTATTTTCTTAAAATTTTGGATGATGGAAAGAAAGCCCACGATGAACTGTTCGTCTGAGCTGGCTGATTCCGTTTCTTGTGAAGGCCCTCTTCCTGGCTTGCAGATGGCAGCCTTCTGGCTGTGTGCTCCGCCGTGGCAGGAGAGAGCGAGCCCTGCCCTGGGGGCTCTGTTATAAGGACACTAATCCCATTCATCAAGGCCCAGCCCTCACACCTAGTCACCTCCCAAAGATTAGGGTTTCAGCATGTGAACTTGAGGGGGGACACAAACATTCAGCTCATAACAGTGGTCTCTTTTGTCTTTAACCTCCCCTTTTTTTCTCCTCGAACGTTTTTGTAAAATCTTGTCCAGTTGCCTCATGGTAGTTGTATTAGTTTGCAGTAAAGTACCACAGAGTAGATGTCTTAGAACAACGCAAGTGTGTTGTCTCACAGCTCTGAGTGGCCAGGAGTCAAATCCATGCCTCTCTCCGAACTTCTCGTGGCCTCAGGTGTTCTTTGGCTGGTAGGGGCATTGCTCTAGTGCCGTGACCGGCTTCTCCACAGGAGCCTTCACGTCATCTTCCCTCTGTGTGTGTTCATCTCTGTCCAGATATCCCCTTTTTGTAAGGATGCTAGTTGTGTTGGATTATGACCCATTTGAATGACCTCATTTTAACTCGATGACCTCCATAAAGGCCCTGTCTCCAAATAAGGTCAGATTCTGAGGTCCTGGGGTAAGGACTCCAACAAATCTTGAAGGGGCACAGTTCAACCTATAGCAGTAGGTTTTTGTGAACACAAGTGAGTTCTCAGTTTCTTTAGTGCTCACCTGTGAGCTTTTTGAGACCAGGTCCTGTGTCTTGTGTGTCTCTGTATCCCTAATACCCCGCTTTGCCAGGCCCTTAGTGGAGGGGGCCCCCGTGTCTGTAGGATGGATGAGTTATAGAGATTCACACTAATTGCAAATCCGTCTTGGTGATGCTTCCATACCAGTGCCCACGCTGTAGCTGCATTCTTTTTCCTGCCTCACAGGACCTACTTTATCTACTTGGTCTCCCGTCCCGTTGGTGGACATGCAGCTGTTTCCTGTCTTTTGCTGCAGTGAATTCTCTCAGGTGTGCAAGGTAACTAGAGGATACATTCTTCTTCTTCTTTTTTTTTTTGTAGTTTTTATTTATTTTTATTGAAATATATTAATAATTGACTTAACGGTGTTGTGTTTCAGGGGTACAGCAAAGTGATTCAGTTACACATACACGCATACACGCATACATACATATTCTTTTTCAGGTTCTTTTCCCTTATAGGGTATTACAAAATATTGAGTGTAGTTTCCTGTGCTATACAGTAGGTCCTTGTTGGTTATCTCTTTTATATATAGTAGTGTGTATATTTTAATCCCAAACTCCTAATTTATTTCTCCCTCCCCTGCTTTGGTAACCATAAGTTTGTTTTCTATGTCTGTGGGTCTATTTCTGTTTTGTGTGTAAGTTCATTTGTATCATTTTTCTTAGATTTCACAAATAAATAATATCATACAATATTTGTCTTTTTTTGACTTCACTTAGTATGATAATCTCTGGGTCCATCCATGGCATTATTTCATTGTTTTTATGTCTGAGTAATGTTCCATTGTATATATGTAACGCATCTTCTTTATCCGTTCCTCTGTCGAGGGACACTTAGGCTGCTTCCGTGTCCTGGCTATTGTCAATAGTGCTGCAATGAACACTGGGGTGTGTGTACCTTTTAGAATTAGAGTTTTCTCCTTATATATGCCCAGGAGTGGGATTGTAGGACCGTATGGTAGCTCTATTTTTAGTTTTTTTGTGGAACCTCCATACTGTTCTCCATAGTGGCTGCACCAGTTTACATCCCCACCAACAGTGTAGGAGAGGGGTCCCTTTTCTCCACAGCCTCTCCAGCATTTATTACTTGTAGACTTTTTGATGATGGCCGTTCTGACCGGCGTGAGGTGGTACCTCATTGTACTTCTGATTTGCATTTCTCTAATGATTACCGATGTTGAGCATCTTTTCATGTGCCTTTGGGCCGTTTGTATGTCTTCTTTGAAGAAATGTCTATTTAGATCTTCTACCTATTTTTTGATTTGGTTTTTTTTATATTGAGTTTTATGAGCTGTTTGTATATTTTGGAGATTAATCCCTTGTTGGTTGCATCATTTACAAATATTTTCTCCATTTTGTAGGTTGTCTTTTTGTTCATGGTTCCTTTATTTTTGTTTTTGTTCCCATTACTCTAGGAGATGGATCCAAAAATATCTTGCTGTGATTTATGTCAGAAAGTGTTCTGCCTGTGTTTTCCTCCAAGAGTTTTATAGTATCGGGTCTTGCATTTAGATCTCTAATCCAGAGGATAAATTCTAGGAAGTGCTAATTGCTCAGGCAAAAAGCACATACGTCATAAACTGTGATGAGTATCACTAAAATAAAGTTAGTAGAGGGAATTCCCTGGCGGTCCAGTGGTTAGGACTCCATGCTTTCACTGCCGAGGGCGTGGGTTCGATCCTTGGTCGGGGAACTAAGATCCTGCAAGCTGCGCCGTGCGGCCAAAAATTTAAAAGAATAAATAAAATAAACTTAGTAGAGGTTATGCCCATTGAAGTTCTTGTCAGTGTGTGGTCGCCTGCTCCCTGGGAGGTGTTCTCGCTCCTGCCAGACGCTGTTCCGAGTGCTGAATCCCCAGATGACTGCGAGCCACTGCTGCTAACGCACCCCCAGGCTGTCCTGGGAGTGCTGACAGATTCGGGGTTTGGCCTGAGATGGTTGGACTCAGGAGCGTGTGCCACAAAGCCCTTCGCCATCATGCCCGTCCTCCCAGGCGGGCCAGCAGGGGCCACCCCGCTCCGCCCTGCCCATCCCTGAAGTGGGAATTGTATCTCCTCCTACGTTTATTTTGCATTTCTCTTATGTTGAATGAGGCTGAGCATCCTTTGCATTTTTTAAAGTTTTAAATCATTTTTCTAGTGGTAAACTTTTAAAAAATTGACATGTAAGATCAATCTCTATATATGTGTGTTTGTTCTTTATATATATAGACATCTATAAAATATACACACTCATATATATGTGTGCATTTTTTTTTAATTGCCTGTGATAGGAGTTGCAAAGTATTTTTTTCACCCAGTTTGCCATTTCTCTTGATTTAATTTAGGGAATTTGGAGCTTTTTGGTGGTTTTCCATGGGAAAAATACTTAAGTAGTAAAATTCAAATTCATGTCTTTTATGGCTCCTTGGTTTAGAATCATAACTACAGAAGGCTTCTTCCTTAGCAGTCATACAAAAGAAAGACTTCTATGGTTTCTCCTTGTGCTTTTACAGTCTCATTTCTCAAATTGAAATCTGATCCATTTGAAGTTTATCTGGGAATAAAGTGAGAGGTAAGGAACGTATTTAATCATGTGGCATTTGTAATTTTAATGTCTGGTAAAATCGATCTTTCTCTTGTTACCTTAAAAAATTTTTTTTTCTTATTTTTGTTTATTGCTTTTCTCATAGGAAGTTTAGAATCAGATTGTCCAGTTCTGTGAAGAAAATATTTCTGCAACTTGAGTGGGGTCACCCTAGACTTACAGATTACTGAGGGAAAGTGTCTGTCTTTATGGTATTGAAAGCACCATACACCTTGTCATCCATTCAAGCATTTTGGGGGGCTCCTTGTCATTATAATGCATTCTTAGAGATTTAGTGACGTCTTAAGTCTATTTTGAGGTATGGTCTTTTTATTGATTTTGTTACCTCTTGTTGTCTTGCTGTGTCTTGAGCTCATTTCTCTGCTTTATGTCCTTAGTTTAGAGAGTTTAAAAATTCATGGCGCTCTACCTGGTCATAAACATCGTGTGCTCAGTAGAAGCGTGTCTAGTGGTTATTGGTGTTTTCTGTCCTGTCCTCTTTCCGTTTGACTCTTGGTTCCTTGTCTGCTGGTTCCTCCACTACTGTGACTCCTCTGGACTGAAGCACATGCTTCCTGGCCCAGCTTTTACAGGAGCTCCGTGTCAGGGAGGGCCAGAGCCGTGTTCCAGGTGACAAGGACCATCCCTTGGTCACAGGCCTGTCCTTGCCGGCCCACTGCCAGGCTGCCCCCTCCAGAGACAGCTCAGCTGTGCTTCCTGGGCACCCGGACTTCTGACATCTGGGAACATGGTGCCCAACCAGGGCCAGGGACACTTCCGCCTCCAGGCAGGAGCCCAGGTGTGACGCCAACTTTGGAGACGTCTGCAGCCTTTGGCTAAGCTTGCCTTATGGCCCCCTGATTTTTTCCTCATACAGTTTCTCAAACTGAGATATTCGCATAGGATTCATTCTTTTAAAGTGTACAAATCCGTGGTTATGGTACATCACGGTGCTGTGCAGTCATTGCCACTACCTGACACCAGAACGTTTTCGTCTTTCTGAGAAGGAAACCCCTAGCTCACTGGCAGTCACTCCCTGTCCCCACCCCAGCCCCAGGACCACCGTCCCACCTCCCGGGCCTGTGGGTGACCTGTCCTGGACGTTTCACACGCACAGAGCCATCCGGCGTGTGCTCTCTCAGGTCTGGCTTCTTTCACAGAGCTTCATGTTTTCACGGTTCACCACATTGTCACGTCGTGTGTCTTTTTATTGCCAAATAATGTTTCGTTGTATAGATAAACGACATTTTGGTCATCCATTCATCAGATGATGGCCTTGGAGTTGCTTCCACTTTTGGGTTGTTACAAATACAGCCAGCCATTCACGTGTGAGTTTTTGGGTAGACATACGTTTTCAGTTCTTTTGGGTCTGTACCTGGGAGTGGAGTTGTTAGCTCACGTGGTTATCTGTCATTTTTCTTTTAAATTTTGGCTGCGCGGCCTTGTGGATCTCAGTTCCTCGACCAGGGGTTGAACCCGTGCCTCAGCTGTGCAAGCACAGAGTCCTAACCACTAGACCACCAGGGAGCTGCCTGTTTGTCTTTCTGGGGAAGTGCCAGATGGTTTTTCTAATGGCCGCACCATCTTACAGCCTGCGCCCTGCCCCAGGCAGCGTCAGAGGGCTCCAGGTCCCCTGCCCCTTGGCCCTCTCTGCAGTTCTGGGCTCGGGCGTGGGAGGTAGCTCCTCCTGCTGGGCCACCTCAGTTCCATTTGCAGGCTCCCCTCTCCCCATCACCTGGGCGTCCCCTCACGCGCAGTGTGTGTGTGTCTCTCGTTCCTAACGCTTTGGGGTGACTGCCGAGGGCGCAGCCTGCCATCTGTGTGGAGCTACTTAGTTTGGGACTTAGGTATGAGGGGGGGCTTCTTTGTTATGTTTTTTATATAACTTTAGTTTGCCAGGGACACGTTTTCACTCTTTAACTCATAGTAAGTGACAGATAAAATTGTTTTTCATTTCGTGCCTTTTGTTTTTGTTTTTGCGGTACACCGGCCTCTCACTGTTGGCCTTTTGTTTTTAACGTAGGAAAGAGTTGATAGCTCAGCTAAATACAGGGGGGAAGGTGGTAGACGGGCTCATTCTTCTAAAACATCAAAAAAGCCCCCAGCACAAATGTTAAAAAATAAATAAGCGTTTACCATTTTGCCACACGTCAAAAGAACTTATTTCCATGTATTTCAAGAGACAGCCTTTTAGAGTTGGGTCAGCTGGCACCCGGCCCTGTGCTTGGCCAAGGGGAGGAGCCCAGCCTCAGGCGGGAATGCCAGAGCCTTGACGCTTCGACCTCGGCTGCGCGTGCGCCTGGGGGGATGCGGGGCTCAGCCAGGCATTCTGTCTGGACCACCACCGGAGGCGGGCCGGGGCTTCCGGGGCAGGTGAGGGGATCCTGATTCCTGAGGGTGGTGGGAAGCTGGGCATGAGGGTTAAGCCAGAGCCTGAGGGGATGGATGTGTCAGCGCAGGCGAGGGGGAGCTGCCAGGTGAGGGGTGACAGGTGGACCAGGAGCTTGGGTGGGAGAGGGCAGGTGTGAGGGGGGCCGTGTTCAGGCTTGGGCCCGCGTCTGGGCCTTAAGCAGCGGTGACCGCGGGCCGCTGTGGCCACTTGCACCTGTGGGAGGAAGCGGCACCTCGAGCGCAGCAGACACGCCGGCCACGGCCTGTCCCCGGGAGCCAGGTCCTCGGGGGGGGGGGGACCGGCCTCCTGCGGGCTCTCCTCTGTCACGTGAGCCCGTCACATGGCCATGGGGCGTGCGGGGACTTGCCCCTGTTCTCCCAGCGGCCTTCCGTACCCAGTCCCTTCCCAGCCGCCGCAGGTGCCGAGCCGCGGCGTTGGCCTGCCCACCCCGGTGCTCCCCACACCCCAGACGCCCCAGTGGCAGGTTCCCCAGTAGGGGGCGGGAACGGCCCCCCCCCCCCCGTCCTGGGCGGCCCTTCTGTTTGCCGGGCCGCTGCACCGGGAGGCGGTGGGGAGATGCGCGGGCAGCCGTTGAGGTGTGGGCATGCGGCGGAGGGGGCGGGGGGGGCGTGGCTCTCCTGAGGGCGGAGCCGGCATGGGGGCGGTGGCTGAAGAGGCTGGGCCCCGCCCCGTGCGCGCAGAAGCTCCGGCGGGCTTGAAGGGGGCTCCTTCCCGTGTCTGAACGAGCAAAGGTGCACCCCGCAGGCCTGAGCCAGGGGTGGCAGGGTGGGGTCGGCGACAAGGACTGCCATCTTTCCTCTCCCGGCAGATGAAGGGTGCCCTCACAGAGATCATCCAGCTCGCCACCCTGGACTCGGACCCCTGGGTTCTCATGGTGGCCGACATTCTGAAGTCCTTTCCTGACACCGGATCTCTTAACCTTGACCTCGAAGAGCAGAATCCCAACGTTCAAGATATTTTAGGAGAACTTAGAGAAAAGGGTAGGTTGGGTGTGTTTGCTTTACGCTGGGTGGAGGGAGATGGGTCGTCCTTTAAAACCCTCTTTTGTAACATGAGTTTGACTTCGAGAGTGTCGCATGCTGTGCCGTGTGGTGCTGGCTGTATCCGTGCACCCCTGCCCCAGGCGCTGCTGGCTGGCTTCTGGCCAGTCTTTGACAGGAGCAGCCCAGAGGCTCCCTCCTCACTGTACGTGCTTTATCTTTCACATTCACGCACCCCTCTCCGCACTCAGCTCCATGAGGGCACGGGCTCTGCCCACTCAGAGCCTAGAACATTCCCTGGCACGGAGTAGATGCTCATAACTGTGTGTTGGAAATATCAGCAGTTTACTTGTCTGGAACACGGACTGAAAACCACTTAGAACACGCAAAGATGGGAAGGTCAGTTCCTCCCTGAATTCCTCTCCTAGTCTGGAGAATTGGAACTGCAGCCCTTTAAAGATGGAACCTGTGCCCCTGCGGTCCCGCAGGGGCGGTGGCCTGGCCGTCCCCAGGGGTGGCTGCCAGTGCCTCTTCTTAACTGCGAGATGATCGCTCTTACTCTGTAGGCTTTCGCTTGTCTTGTAACTGCCCACAAGCTACATGGATGCTTCCAGAGCATTGGAACGCAAACCCAAGATGCTTCTGTCCTGGTGATTAGCTTGATGAGGGTCCAGACAGGTCCACGCCCTCCTGGGTGTCCTCTCTCTGGTGGGAGGGGCCTGCTCTGTCTTCTGCCCAGGGGCTTCTGCCCCGCGTGCCTCCCGGGGGCAGGAAGAACAGCGGTGGCACTGGTGTCTGCTCCCCACCCAGGACCTTCTCCCGAGCTCTAACTGCCTGGTAAACCCACAGACCTGGGGAACGTGCCTGGGTGCTTCTTGTGAGGGCCAGGATTCAGAGGGTCCAGGAGAAACCATCCGTGGGGGCCGTGGGGACTGAGGGGGAACCCAGGATGGCCACGGGCTTCCCCTTCCTACAGTGCTTGCTCTAGGGGTGCACAGAGCCCCTTCCTACGGCGCTTGCTCTAGGGGTGCACAGAGCCCCTTCCAAATGTAGCTGATGGATATCTGTGGTGGGGCCCGGGTGCTTCTGCCTTTGAAAAGCTCCACAGGGATTCTGCTGAGCCCTCCTGTCCTGTCCTTGACCTTTGGCTCAGGTTGGTGGCCTTGACTGCTGGCCTTTGGCAGGCAGGCAGTGGATACTTGTTTTCTGTTTTGAGATCGAAGCAGAAGCTCCACTGCTATAAACAGGAAACTGTGCGTTTTCATATTCGCGGTGAAAATTGGGCCTGTGTAAGGGAAATGCACCTCCTAACATGTTGGTTCTCGAACGAGCAGTGAACGAGTGTGAGGCGTCGGCCATGCTCCCGCTGGAGTGCCAGTACTTGAATAAAAACGCCCTGACGACCCTCGCTGGGCCCCTCACTCCCCCAGTGAAACATTTTCAGTTGAAAAGGAAGCCGAAGAGTGCCACGCTGAGGGCCGAGCTCCTGCAGAAATGTGAGTCCCGCTGTCGGCACGCGGGTGTGGGGCGGGTGCGCCTGGCCTAGGGGGCACTGGGACTCAGTGCCCGCTGTTGGCATGCGGGTCTGGGGGCGGGTGCGCCTGGCCTAGGGCGCGCTGGGACTCAGTGCCCGCTGTCGGCACGCGGGTGTGGGGGCGGGTGTGCCTGGCCTAGGGTGCACTGGGACTCGTCGGGACCCTCCTCAGCGGGGGCTGCCTTGCCCGGCCTGGAAGGTCCAGCAGATTTGGGAAAACTGACTGCTGAGCAAATCATGCTTTTGTTCTATGTCTGTAGTTTTTATTTTTAGATTTCTTTTAGGTTTTATGGTAGTTAACTGTATTTTAAAGACAGAGTTCTACGTAGTTTTTTTTTTTATTAGAAATTTATTGATTGCTACGCTAAACTGTGTGTTCTAAAAGTCTACTTTAGAAACTTCCGAATTTTCAGGTTAAAGTATTTGTAATCTTTGTTCCAAAAATGAAATCTCTACCACCTGAGCCACACGGGTGATGAGACAGGCAGCCGGAAGAGGTTGGCGAGGCTGGGCCCTAGCTCCTGCAGCCCTGCCTGCCGCGTTCTCGCACATGATCTCAATTGGACTTTAAAGATGTTTGGTCATTTTATTCATGTTTTTTTAAGTAGTGGTTTCTAAAATGTACGTGGAAGATACTTGCTCGGAAAAAGGCCAGGAAATGGATTCCTTTGACTGGTAGCAGAACTTTTATTGCAAGTGGTTATGGTGTTGGTATTAATAACCCGTATAAATGCCCTGTTTTCAAAGAACCCCAATAAAAACACAGCAGCCATCGTGACTCTCGGTTCCGGATGGACAGCATCCTGGGGTCAGCCCTGCGCTGTGGCTTCATGGAGCTGGCAGTGCGCGGCCCGGGCCCCCAGCCCCCCACGGCAGAACCTGGTGCCGGGTGGGCGTGGGGCTCCGTCCCTCCCCGAGCTTGTTTCCTGCCTCGCGTTGATGCTTCTGTGAAGGGAAGGGTGAGGTTGTGCCAGGCGACCACCCACCAGTGAGGACGCTTCATCGGGGCCCCTCCCGCACCCCACCCCAGGAGGTGCAGCCGCCAGGGCCCTACTTGCTGCAAGTGTAGTTCTCTACACCAGGCGTCCCCAACCCCGGGGCCACGGACCGGTACCGCGGGCTGTTAGGAGCCGGGCTGCGCAGCAGGAGGTGAGCGGCGGGCAAAGGAGTGAGCGAAGCGTCATCCGCCGCTCCCCGCCGCTCGCGTTACCTCCTGAACCATCCCCCGCCAACCCCAGTACGAGGAAAAATTGTCTTCCACGAAACCGAAACCGGTCCCTGGTGCCAAAAAGGTTGGGGACCGCTGCCCTACACAGAAAGCATAGTTGTAAGTTTGAAAGCAGACAAGCGAGCGTTTGTGCTCCAATCCTTACAACTCGACCTTCTTTGTAAATCCCGCGGATGGAGGCGCTGTCATCGGTGGGCGCTGACGCAGGCCACCTTGTCTTACAGCCACCGAGACCGCCCAGCAGCTGAAGAGGAGTGCGGGGGTGCCCTTCCATGCCAAGGGCCGGGGGCTGCTGCGGAAGATGGACACCACGAGTAAGGCCGGGCCGCTGCGGGGTCGGAGGGGAGGGCTCGCCCTTCCTCGGGAGCACAGTCGTTGAACTCCGACCTGACTGGGCCACGGGCCCTGCGGTGCTGCCGGCTCTGTTGTGTGAAATGAGGGGGGCTCTTCCGCTTATGGAGGGTCCGGAAGGCTCCGCCTGAGATGAGGAAAGACCGGGATTGGAGGGAGATGCTCAGTCTCAGTTCTCGCTCGTCCTTATGGCCGTGGAGGGCATGGGCCGCCGCCTCCGCCCCAGGTCCTGCCGCCTGCGGCCCCGTGCCCACCCCAGATTCTCCGTGGGGCGAGGGCTCTGCAAGCTCGAGGCTGACCGGGCCGCCGTCGTGTCGTCGGGTCTGCGCCCTCGTCCCTCCCTCGGGGCCGGAGGGCACCTCTTGCTCCCTGCCCACCCCACACTGCCCAGGCCCAGGGCCGACCGGACAGGGCAGGTGGGTCGGTGAGAGCAGCAGCCAGGCTGCCACGGGAGCCTGAGGGGGCTCGTGGGGGTCCTCCCTGCGGGGCCCACAGCACTCAGGTGGGAGCTGCCGTCTTGGTGTCGGCCGACTCGGCACTGTGGTGGGGGTGGGGGGCCCGGCCCCGTCTCCTCAGGGCCGGCTGTTGCCCCAGGTGGCCCTGGAAGTGCATCAGGTTGACATGGGGCCCTCACTGTAATGTCCCTGCCTGCCCCCCACGTGCCAGTCCCCCTGACAAAGCTCCCCTCACCTTCCTTTCCACACTCCGGCCGGGCGCCCCGACCCAGCGTGCCCACGGTGTGGTTCAGGGGTGCTTCCTGCTTCCCTGCCCTGTCCCATTGGCCGTGCCAAGGGGCCACCTGTGCACCGGGCCTGGGACGCCGTACATGATCTTGGTGTGAGTCAGCCCTGGTGTCTGCTCGCTGAGCACTGGGGCGGGTCCCAGTGGCAGGAATGGGGAGGCACTGGATGCCTGGGGAAGGGGCCAGGCCCCCTTCAGAAGGAGCCGTTCCTCATGTGTCAGGTGCCTTCCCCTTGAGAGAGATGAGGAACCGGGCCCAGGGGAAGAGGGAGGGTGATTCTGGCTGCAGCGTGGGGCCTCTAGCCTGTAACACATCTGTTAACCCCGAGGTGCAAGAAAGAAATGGAAGCTGAGAGTCCTGTCTGTGGTGATAAAGGACTCGGTGTGTTACGGTCGATGGATGCAGGTGTGGCGTCTCTGTTGGTTTGGCAACTTGGGCAGAGACGTCAGTTTGGCTGTGGTGTCGCTGATTGCCACGGCGTGCTTTTCTGGGCAGGCCGACCCGATGCCCCGGTGCTTGGGCACAGGGAGGTGCCCCTGGCACCTGCCCTCGCGGAGGCGCAGCACTTCCGGGGGAGCACTTGGCAGGCCGGCAGGGGCAGCTCTGGCGGAGACGGGCAAGCGGAATACGCAGCGGTGGCGGAGTAGCCGCTCTGCGAGGCCCCCTGACGGCCCATCCTCTCCGCAGCCCCGCTCAAAGGCATCCCGAAGCAGGCGCCCTTCCGAAGCCCCACCGCCCCCAGCGTCTTCAGCCCCGCGGGGAACCGCACTGCCATCCCGCCATCGAGGACGCCCCTGCGGAAGGAGAGGGGCGTGAAGGTGGGCGTGTCCCCTGGCAGCCCCGCCCGCACGGGACCAGCCGCGCTCCTTCCGTGGGGCTGAGGGTGGGCTTCTGTCTGTGTCGGCAGCTCCTCGACATCTCCGAGCTGGATATGGTCGGGGCCGGCCGGGAGGCCAAGAGGAGGAGGAAGACCCTGGGTGCGTATTGGGGCCTGTCCGCCCGCGGAGGCCCTGGTCTCTCGTCTGCCAAGACCGAGACCGCCTCCGGCTGGAGAGGGGCGAGCCTGCGGGGCAGACCTGTCCTCAGAGTCACCGCCGCCCCGGGCCGGGAGGGCCGCCGCCCGGGGCGCTGAGGCCTGTGCTCTGCCCGCAGACGCGGAGGCGGTGGAGAAGCCAGCCAAGGAAGAGACGGTCGTGGAGAACGCCACCCCCGACTACGCGGCCGGCCTGGTGTCCACACAGGTAAGGGCTGCAGGGCCGCGGGCAGCCGGAGCACGTGCCCCCATTCCCAGCGTTAGCCGCGGAGGCACGTCCCGTGGGAGCACACGCGTGGATGCACACGTATGTACGTGGACACACGCAGAAGAGGTGGCGCCGGCGGGGAGCTGGCGTGCCCACGGGCCCAGGTTTGGACAGCGCCACGCGCTCAGGGCTCCTCGGCATCCCCTGTCCCGCAGGGGTGGTAGGGCGGCCTTGCGGGAGGCCCCTCGCTGCCGGTGCGGCCTGCCTGGAGGGGCTGGGCAGCCAGGCGCCGTGTGTCACGTCGGTCATTTCTGGGTGGTGGGAAACTTCTCATTGCAGAGCTGTTTTCTTACTTTATTGAAAGGAGTGTCTTCCTTTTCTCATATGCTTTTGTGGTTTAAAAAAAAAAATTTCTTCTTACCTCAAAGATGGCTGGTTTGGGAGGGTCCCTAACCAAACAGGGACAGCCTCGCCCCACCCCGCGCCCTCCCAACAAGGCAGCTCCAGGATGGGGGCGGCGGCAGGGCCGGACGCTTGGGGTCCAGCACTGCTGAGCACGGGGCCCCTGGCCTGGAGCAGTCTCCATCCCTGGGGACAGCAGTGCCCCCGGTCCTGCTCCCGGGGGTGGGGGCCCTCCTGTGGGGCTGGAGGTTCGGGTTCACGCTGGGCCGAGACGCTGAGGCCCACAGAGGAGCCGGCCCCATCCAGGACTGGGAGAGGCTCACGCTGAGCCCCCGGGCTGCTTTTGAGAGGAACCATGGTCTCTGTCTTCTAGAAACTCGGGTCTCTGAACAACGAGCCTGCACTGCCGTCCACGAGCTACCTGCCGGCTACACCCAGTGTGGTCCCTGCCTCATCCTACATCCCCAGCTCCGAGGCCCCGCCAGGTGAGCGGGCACCCAGAGCGGGCAGCACCCACCAGGCAGGGAGCAGCATTTTCCCAGGACTCGCCCACGTGGTGCTTCCTTGGGTGTCAGGACCTCTGCTGGTGCCGCCGGGGCCGGAAGACCCTCCTGCCCAGCACGAGCTTCGAGAAGTAAACCCAGGGGTTTCAGCTGCTTTGCCCTTCACGGGGCCAGACAGGCAGCGCCCCTTGTGCGGTGCCAGGTGTGAGGCCCAGTTTGTGAGCGGGAGGGGGGGCTGCTGAGGTTACAGTGCCTCAGGGTCCGGGGTCCTCACGTAGCCCTACAGTTTGAGAAAGAAGGCGCGGAAGGAAAGGTAGAGGGGGATCCGTGGGTTCTGCTCCGAGGCGTTTGCTCCCCGGGCTCAGCGTCGCCTGCCCGGGGGGGGAGCTTGGCCTCGGGGAGAGGGTGGCCAGAGAGGGCCTGGGGGTCAGGCAGGCTTGTTGGGCTCCAGGAAGCAGCCCTCCGTCCCCTCGCCAGCACCCAGGAGCCCACGAGCGCCTGGACGTCTTACCTGCTGGTCTCAGAAGGCCTGAGCCCTCTGGCTCCCGGCTGGGGCTCTCGGGGGCGTGTGCCCCGTGCCCAGAGGCGCCGCCCAGGGCTCGCACCCCAGCTGTGGGCAGGAGGGCCCAGGCACTTCTCTTGGAGGTGGGGTCCCTGGCCCTGCCGGCCGCCCCCCAGGCCTCGCTCTGCTTGCAGCCCCGCCTAACCGGGAAGCCAGCCTGCAGGCCAGCCGGCCCCCCGAGGAGCCCAGCGCCCCCAGCCCCGCGCTGCCGGCACAGTTCAAGCAGAGGGCGCCCCTGTACAACAGCGGCCTCAGCCCTGCAGCGCCCACACCTGCGGCGCCCACCTCGCCCCTGACGCCCACCACGCCCCCGGCCATCGCCCCTGCCACCCAGACGCCTCCGGTGGCCATGGTGGCCCCCCAGGCCCAGGCCCAGCCCCCCGCCCAGCAGCAGCCCAAGAAGAACCTGTCGCTCACGGTAGGTGTGTGGGGCGGGGGTGGGGGTGGGGTGGGGTGTGTGTGTGCGGCCCCGCCCGCAGCAGGGGCGCCGGCAGGGCCCAGCACCCAGCCCTGCTCCTCCACCGCAGAGAGAGCAGATGTTTGCCGCGCAGGAGATGTTCAAGACGGCCAACAAGGTCACACGGCCCGAGAAGGCCCTCATCCTGGGCTTCATGGCTGGCTCCCGAGGTGGGTCCGCGGCCGGCCCTGGGGGGTGGGGGGGCCCGGGTCCTGCGGGGGTTGGGGGATGCCCCCGCGCCCCCAGGCCCCCACCCAGCGGCCCCTGCCCCCCTCAGAGAACCCGTGCCAGGAGCAGGGCGACGTGATCCAGATCAAGCTGAGCGAGCACACGGAGGACCTGCCCAAGTCGGACGGCCAGGGCAGCACCACCATGCTGGTGGACACGGTCTTCGAGATGAACTACGCCACGGGCCAGTGGACGCGCTTCAAGAAGTACAAGCCCATGGCCAACACGTCCTAGGGCCGCCGCCGTGCCAGCGAGGCCCAGCCCACTTGAGCTTTGGGTTCAGTTTCTCTGGGGTGTTTTGGACTTATTTTCTAAATTTTAATATGGGTCCCTTTTGTGTGATTTAAGACACTTTTTTGCATTCAGTGTTACAGTTCTGAATGTTAAACTTAGCCCCGAAAGGTGTAACTTCCTAATCTTGGCACCAGCTCTGCCTGTTAGACTTCCGTCTTTTCTCATTTTTTCTTCAGTCCCACTGACCGCGAGAGAGGGCCTTTCTTGCTCGTGCATCCCTCTCCCCGCCCACGCGGCTGAGGGACCAAAGGTGGCGCCTGGTGTGTCTGAGAACGGGGCGGGGACGGCCGCCAGTGCCCAGGGATGGGGGATGCCAGGACACGCTCACCACCCACAGGTTTTGTATTTGTCTTTTGTACCGTTGTGAGCATTTAAGACCAGTCCTTGGGTACCTGTTTTCATTGTAAAAACTACCTAATTAAAGTTTTAGCTTTTCTAAAGAAAAAGCACCAGAGCTGTGTTTCCAGCCAGCTCGACCTCTCTGCTCTGGGGCCCCAGCCCCTCTCTGGGGTGGGTGACGTTGGGGTCAGCCCAAGGGTCACTCCTGGATGATGCGGGTGTGGGGAGCACGTCAAAGGGGCCTGGGGCTCAACCACCTCCGGGGCTGAGAAGAGTCTGCAGCTTCCTCTCCCGACTCTGTCACCTTTAACGGGGGTTTGGGAACCAAATTATAACAGGAAAAAAAGCCTTTTCCCCAAATCAGAACGACACGCACTGTCTACGATACTTGTGCTTCCAAGGCCGCGTTGGCCTCCCCAGATGTCAGGGGACTGCGCCAGACGCTCCAGAGTGACAGACAACTCAAAGTGACTGGCAGCGGGACTCCCCTGGTGCTTCCACTGCAGGGGGCGTAGGTGCCGTCCCTGGTCGGGGAACTAAGATCCCGCATGCGGCAGAGCGCGACCAAAAAAAAAAAGAAAGAAAGAAGAGGGACTGGGGGAATGGAAGAGAGACCCAAACTTCAAAATGCAATTCCACATAAAGAAAAAAGCCTTTAAAATTTTTAATACAAAAATACTCATACACAATCTTCCAAACACAACTTCCGACCTTAAATCCTATTATTTCCCCGCAACCAGCAATTCTCAAATCTACATTTCAGTATCTTCCCCCAGAAGTGAATTTCAAGTTTTTTAAGTCTGTCAAAATTGGCGGTAGCACCTGGTACACCCCCCCAAAGGCGGAGCCTGGCCGCGTTCCGTGCGACGCTGAGACACCAGTAGGCACGTTGAGGTTTCTGTTTAATTTCACATCTCAACAGGGTGCGGTGGACACGACGCCCGCGGACACAGCACTTTACTCACTCATCAAACGCTCCATGTCTCGCAGGATCGAGAGTTCGGCAACTGACAGTCGTCTGTGTGTGTTACCTTTCGTAAAAACAGGCCTATCTTTTCTTATTCCTGGACATACGGCAGTTCTAGAAGATGGCGCCGCACACACTGCAGTTTATGTGTCAAGGGAAACACTGGGAAGGCGCCAGGGCGCAGACCTGAGGGTGAGGCAGGGGGTCCCGAGCATTCTCGGAGGACGGTACCCGGGCGGGGGCGCCAGGCGGCCTCCCCGTGGTGCTCGCAGCTTATCGCCCGCTTTGGACATGCGCCCACGACCCCCACGGAGAGAAGCGTCCCCGTGTCCAGAGGCCCGCGCTGGCGTCGACACGACACACGAGGGGTCCTGGTCAGCTCCTGATGCTGAGGAATCCTGAGGTGTTTGGGCGGTTTTCATTGTGTTTCTGCTTCACATTAACGACGAAGGGCTGAAGCTGACGTTCAGGAAAGACCGACTCCCCCGAAGCAAGCTCCCCTCAGACTCGGAGCAAAGGCCTCGGCCCCGTTGGGAAGGCCCCTCCAAGCCCCACTGCTCCTCCAATGCCTTGTGCTCAGATCCATAAACTGGTTTTCTGGAGATTCTCAGAGTTAGTGTTATTTGCTCATTAGTTTAACAGTTTTTGGAAAGAGGGCAACCATATCTAAAATAAGTTTTCCAGTATTTCCTTCAGAAAGGTTATAAAAGAATTTGGAAGTAATATCAAAGTGACTCAAAAATCACACAAAATTTTTACTACTGTCAAATACAAAAATAAGTTAATCTGCTCCCCAAAGTGCACTGCAAAACCAATTCTGATGTTCTGACTTAGGCAGAAGTCCCTCACCGGCAGGAAAGGGCGAGTGACGTCAGCCCACACCGAGGCCCCTGGCTCTGAAGGGCGGGGGCTGCGCCCGCGGCCGCTGTGCTGGCACCAGGCCTCGGCGCCCCTCGTGCCCAGCCCCAGAGCGCGCAGGCGCCAGGTTCAGGGCCTAAGGAGCATGAATCTACGTCAATCCAGTATTTTCTTAAAAGACCATTTGAGAGAAACAAGAGTTCTGAACTGAAATACCCCACGGCCCCTGCGTCTCACCGAGCAGGCGCGTTTCCAGAGAGAACCGAGCCGCCTGTGGAAGCACCGGCTGAGGACACGGCTTGTTTTTCCTTTGGTCCTACGTCACTTGCCCCAGGGTCACCAGAAGAGGGCCAGCAGGACGGCCTCGGTCAGCCGACTCTCCTAGTCCGTGCCTGGGGAGGCCCGGGCGCCTCGCACCTGGAGCAGGTGCTTCCCCAGGGGTCGCGGCCCGGCCGAGACCGCCCCCCCCCCGCCCCCCACAGCTCGCGTCGCAGGACCCCGGAGCAGTAGTGAACTTGGTTGGGTCCAAGTGTTGGTATATCCTGCAGTTCTCCGAGGCGAAAACGGTAAGAGAGACAAACAGGAGACCTCCGTGGCAGTTTTCAAGAACAGCTGTGTAAACTTTTCTGCAGAGGAGACGTTCTCCTCAGGTTATTCTAAGAAAAGGCTAGAAAAAAGCACCTGCTGCTGAGCGCCCCCTTCCCTCCCACCGCGAGTGGAGACAGGCAGGCACACGGGCTCCTGGCAGGGCGCTCCCAGCGTCCCGGGGTCCATGGGAACGCTGTGCTTCGCAGAAGCTTCTCCCTGCGTGGGGCTAACGGTCCATGGAAATCTCCCGGCCGGGCTGTTCCAAGGCTGGGTGCCCACGCCCAGCAGGCCGGCCCGAGTCCCAGGACAAGCGCTCCTCCGAGGGGCCCTGGCCGAGGGCGTCTGCCCAGCGCGGCTCAGGCTTCCCGGGAACAGGCCCACAGCACGCGTGCAGTCACTTGGGGTGACGATGCTCCTGAACTCGCTCTTTCCTCAGCCCGGGAGGAGTGCCTGGACACACACGCCCCCCGCGAGCTCCACGTCCCGGGGTGCGTGTGGGAGGGGCACCTAGCAGTGCCCTGCTGCGCGACAGTCACCCGAGACGCCGCCGGGCAGAGCGCCGGACAAACCGTTTCCCTAAGTGGCCGCGTCACACAGCTCAGCGGGTCACACACGCATCAGTAAACACGCATTTCAGTCGGTGGTAATTTGTGAAACAAGTTTAGCAAAAATATATTGAGAATAAAAGCCAGAAACTGGTAAAGAAAAGCCACCCGAAAAAATGTACAAACTCTCCCCCCAAGTGATGAGACCCTCCGGGGAGGCTGCCCCACGTGAGCCTGTGCTTCAAAGGCCGACGTGGCAGCAGCGCTTGGTTCAAGTCCACGGAGAGAAACACGACAGGGGAGATCCCACAACAACACTACACTAGTCACCGTCCTGGGGCCGGCTCCTCACTAGGATGGAAAAGAAGCATTCTGAGGAAAAACTTCACATTAGTACAAAAAAGAAATCATACAGCTGTTTCATAAGAGCAGAATCATGGTTCCCAGGGCACTCGGGGTCTTGAGTCCTTGCCCAGGCCCCACCCTGGTCTCCTCTCCTGAGTGATGGCAACGGGGAAGCAGGCTGGGTGACGTTGTCAAGATTAAAAGAGGTAAGAGTGATCCTCCGAAAAAATACTACTCTATACATCTCAGGGGAGATAAAAATATTTCACATGCCAATTACTTTTCCGTCGTAACTTTAACCTAGGAAAGTAGAGCGGGAGGGCACCGTGACGTTCTGAGATTCAAGTGTAGCTGTAATGCCGTGTAGTCAGGCTTGTCTGTCCTGGGGCGTCCGCACCTCGCGGCTGGAACCACGCGGCTCGGACGGTCAGTGCGGCGCAGCGGGCGCTGCTGGGATGGCTCAGTGACGGGAGGCGCCCCCTCCCGAGGAGGCCTGTGCGTGCGTCCCGGGGGCTGCGGGCAGCGTCCTCCGGCCCTCTGCGCACAGGGCGGGCCGGCCACGCGGGGCCCCCGATCTCACCCCGCCCCGGCCTGGCGCTATTTGCCCTCCGTGACCCTCCGCCAGCATCTCCTCTTCTTCCTCCTCCCCTTGGACTTGGGTTCCGGGCAGGGCTGCTCGGCCGGCTCTGCCCGCAAGTCGTGCTCGCCGCAGTATGGCCGCCCGTCCTGGGTGGAGCTGAAGGCTGCCCCATCCTGGTGTTCCTTGCAAAACGAATTGGGGCAAAAGTGGCAAAATGAAGTGGAAGGTTTCCCACACACGTCACAGTGATGCCAAGGACATTCCCACTTCCCTGCAACGAAACAAAGTATCACCAGACAGAAGAGAGGAATGGCAACTTGTAACACTGTAACATTTCCATGGTTGAAAACTAACTTTAAAACTCAGTCTAAAAAAAAAAAACACACACACAAAACAACCTCAGTCTAGTCAGATGAACACAAACTAAACCAAGACACCGCTTTCCAGGCAAGTGTCGAAACGTAAAGAGAAGCTAAAGCTCGTGCTCAGAGGCCTGGGGGCGGAGGGCTGCGAGCAGGCCCCACCTCCGAGCCCAGATGGCCCAGCGGCACCGGGGGCCCTGCCGCCCCGGCTGCTGTCCGGCGACGGGTGTGCAGCCGGGCCGAGTGTTTCGGGGGCCCCGATCCCTCTGGGGTCCGCCTGCAGAGGCTCTTAATGTGGTCTGGGGAGACCGGCACGCCCGCCGTGAGCCTCTCTGCCGCCGCCTGCTGGCCCTGCTGCATCATCTCGTGCCACACACAGTGTTTCTGTTTCACAGTCAAACACATCTGACGTCTCCTTTTCTAGCTTTGCCGCTTCTGTCTGCGGGTGAGGGCCTCTCGGCTTCCCTCCCGAGGTGACACGGCCGCTCTGTGCACGCCGGAGCCCGTCATCTCTCTGAAGGGCAGAGTCCAGCCCCAGCCCCAGCCCCTCCCCGTCTTCCCAGCTGAGACCCAGGGGTGCGGGGCCCCTCGCTCCCAAGCAGCTCCTCCCGGCACCTTCCCCCAGCCCCTGCCGGCCCCCAAGGGCTGCGCCGGGTGGTCTGGCCTCGGCTGCCCGGGCTGGGGACCCACCGAAGGGCCGCTTGCCCAGGCCCAGGCAGGGCAGGTGGTAGGCCTTGGTGCAGGACTTGCGGTCGCACAGCACCAGCTGCCCGCCGTCACCGCAGCGGAAGCACTCGTCCTCAGACGGCTTCTTCCCTTCGCCTTTCGTTCGACGCCTCCTGGTTTTTTTCTTGGTCTTTTTGCCCTTTTCCTCCGAGGAAAGGGATGCTGAGGTCTAGAATGAAGAAATAAATGCAGTTCACTCAAGGGAACTGCCCGCACTGAGGCCAGCTGTCCCGAGGGGTCACCAGGGCCAAGGTCAAGGTCGGGAGTGCCAGGGACCCCTGAAGATGGTCTCACAGGAGAAGAGTGGGGGTCTGCAGCCCCGACCTGTTCCCGTTTACTGCCTGTAGGAAACAACACAGGCCGCCAGCCGCAGCGCCGCTCAGCGGGCATGCGGCCCAGGGCAGGCTCTTTCCCCACGCGGCACGTCTTGTGAGAACAGATGAGAAAAGCCAGGTGAAGCGGCAGGCCCGCTGTGGACATCCCGCCTCTGGGCCTGGATGACTGTGGCCGTCCAGAGGCTTCAGGCCCGGGTTTTACCCAGCACAGGGAAGGGGCTAAGTGTGCTGGGTGGAGCCGTGTCCCCCCACCCACCCCCCGCCCCAAAGCCATGTCCTTCCCGGAACCTCAAATGTGACCTTGCTTGGAAGTAGGGTCGCTGCAGATGTAAGGCAGCGGGCCCTAACCCTGCACAACCAACCGGCGTCCTTGTGAAAGAGGGAAGGAGACACGGAAACAGACACGCAGGCAGAACGCCACGTGCCGCCAGGCGCGTACGGAGGCTCTCACTTTGGATTCCCGGCTCCAGGCCGTGAAGCCCCAGCACCCTGTGGCCTCTGCAGGGGCAGCCACGGCCCGCGTGCGCAGCAAGCAGCCACCGAGTCTCGCGCCTGGCCTCCCCTGCCGTCCTCGCCCCGCCCGGCAGACTCCGCTCCCGCCACCGCTCACCTTGGGCCTGTCCCCGAGGAACCCGCTGCAGTTGGAGGCCCCGCACCGACAGACTGTTTTCTCGTTGCCCAGACAGTCGAGGTTGTAGTTGAAGGTCAGCTCTGTCCCTGGGTGAGGGAGACAAGCCACACTGGGACACTGCCCTTCTCCCGACCCTGCCAAGAAGCCTGCATCAGGTCTACGAGCCCTGCGCCTGTCAGCGCACTTGTACTGTCCCCGCACGGCTTGCGATTCCACGCTGCAAGGTGCACGTTCCAAACAAAACACAACTTCCAAATCGCCAGCCGCCCGCCCTCTCCGAGCCGGGCGGTCCGGCCACACACAGCATCGGACAAGGGCCCCTCCACCTGCCCGCTCGGCTGGGAGCCCCATGGGGAGCCCCGGAGGCACCGTACCTGCAGGAATGTCACACACGGCAAACAGGCCCACGCGCGTGTCGCCGTTCACTGTCCACTTGAGGGTCTCACAGTTGGGCTGGCAGCTGTGATTCATGAACCGGGAATAGTTTCCTTTGGGGCCGGCATCGATTATACGGTCCTGTAAGGCACAACTCAAGTTTCAAGCAGCATCTACATACGTGGTCAGCTCTCAGCCATCACGTTCTCATTCAAAGGGAATCGTCACCGTCGCGCTGGACAACTGGTGTTGTACTGAGAGCCGTGGCTTCCCAGGTCCACTCAGATGGGACGCCCCCAAACCAGTCCTGTTTCTCTTGCTCACGGAGGGACCGAGCGCTGGTGAGCGGGGGGCGGTGAGCCGAGCTCCCCGACGTCGGACGGCAAGCGAGGGAGCCGGACACCAACAGCCTGACAGAGGACAGGACTGACCGCTTACGACACAAACCGGCCAGCAAGTCGAGACAGCCCAGCGGTGGAGGAAACAAGGAGAACGTCCTGAGGCCACGAGGCCACGCTGGCTGATGGGAGGGGGGCCAACCCCTGCGGCAGAAGCAGTCTTGAGACGCACCCGGGCAAAAGCGATGAGGGTCCCGCCTTCATGCTCCCGGGACTCGACCCCCCCGAAAGGCAAGCACCTCTGTGTACGCGGAGATGTACTCCTATTGTGGCAAAACCCAGACGATGCAATCGCCCGGCATCAGGGAGCGGTGACCTCGCCTTCCTCACCCTAAGGGTCTCTCATCGACCGCGCGACCGCAAGGGACAGGAGAAAGACGTACCGGAGGCGGGAAAGCACTTAAAACTAGGCCACAAAAAGCATCACGGTCACGCGGTAACGCCACACGGGGTCTGTGAGTGGGGGACAGGACGTGTGCACAGACACCCCAGGAGCGCGGCATCGAGACGCCTGCCAGGCTCCCCTGCCCTGGACGGGCGGCCCCAGGCGGCGGCCTCAGCCACACGCTCACACCCGGACGCTAGCTGCACCTCTGAAGGTGGACACATCTCAGAAGCGCGTGCTCTGCAGCGTGCTCCTGCCTCACTGAAAGGAACCACCGAACCTGCTCTGAGCAGCTGCATCGGCTCCTCAGTGCCGAGATGCTGGTGCCCAGCCGTCCTCTCCTGATGAACCTGACGCTGCTTCCCGTTTCCGCTGTCGCACCGCTGCGGCCACGGGCTCTCTGCACGGCTTTCTCTTTGTAGTTGGCGCTAAGTCCATGCTGATTCTCTGCCTAGGACCTCTCGCTCCAAGACGTGAATCCACAGTAGACTTTCCCTCACTTGGCTGTCTCCTGTGCCTCCCTGAATTGTGGCTCTGGGGGTGTGGCTGCTCTGTTATTTGGGGCACACCCTGCAGGATGTATCCTGGTCCCTGGCGGCGCTTTTGACGTTAAAAGGCCTTCCTCTGTCTCACTGAATGCGCTGGGGCCCAAATTTTGCCTTGTCTGAGAACAATTCTTTTTTAATTTGACTTCACCTGACACACTTTTGTGCACAATTTTATTTTCAACTTTCAGGATCCCTCTGTTTCTTAGATACAGCAGAGAAATAGGCTTCGCTTTATGAACCAATCTGGAAATCTTTTAATAGATGAGTTAATCCAACTCCCTTTTACAAATATGACTCATGTTGGGCACAATTCTATCAATCTAATTTGCTTGTTTATTTGGGTTTTAAGCCTTTTGCTATGAAGTAATGGGGTTTTTAAATTATTGATCCTCCTGTTATGTTGGGAACTTTATTTTCCCTGCTGGCTGCCCTTTATCGAGGGCATCTCTGCCTGCATACGACGCCCGCAACCTCCTCTTGCAGTGGTCTCCCCTGACCCACCTCCATCCTTACAACCCAGTTTTCCGTGGCATTCTTACCTTAATACTTAAAAATGCTGAAAACTACTCCTACTTGGCTTATCAGCCTGACTCTCAGGCATCAGCATCAGAGGTGAGTTTACCTCACTCTCTGGCCTCCCCTCTGTTGCTGTCGGGAGTCACAGTTCGGCACAAATTCCCGATACCTGTACCACCACCAGTCGCTTTGCGGGGGTCACCTGGAACCCATCCTTCATCAGCTTCCCCCAAAGGACCGGTGCCCTCAGCTCCCGTGTCCACACCTGTCACTCTGACATCTACGTCTAAAGAACCAGTCGGCTGGAGAGAAAGTCTCCAGTTCACTCTTTCCTTGAAAACTTTATCGGTGCTCCTCTGTGCTCAGGCGCTGGATTCTGCCATGAGAAGCCTCGAGACGGCCTCACTTTCTTCGCCTTACAAGGAACTCAATTTTTTGGCCGAGCTGGCCAAAGGGTTCCTTGCTATGTCCGGTAACTTTAATAAGGTATTTATCACGTTGACCACTTTGGATGGACTGCCCCTGAAACACAGGGTATTCTTTCAATACCTAGACTCCCGTCACACAGAGAGACCCTCCGCGGCCTGTCCCCCGGCCACGCGTTCTTTCTAACCTTCCTCTCTTTCCGCCATGCCGTGTCCATCCTGCGTCTGCTCAGGTGCCGCTCCAGGCGGTTTAAGCTCCAGAGATGCTCTGGCTGTGGCTCGCTTCACTCTCAGTCTCCGAGTTCGAGGTCCAGCTCAGCTTGCTAAGTGGCCGTCTCTAACCCCTTGTGCTTCAGAAGTGCACGCTGACTGCTGGGGCACGATGTCCCCAGCTCTGGCCGTGTCTCCCCAGCCGCAGGGAGGTTCCGCTGCTCTTTGTTGTCAGATCCTCTCGAAACGTGCTGGGGCTCCTGGAGCAGCTGTTGGCTGCATTCTGGGTGCCCTGTCTCTGGGCTCCCTGCTCTGTGGCCACCTGATGGCCCACAGCTCCCCAGGCTCTAGAGCCTTGGGCCCCCCTCTCTGCCTCACAGAAAGCTGCCTTACTTTTTGCAAGACGGTCCTTCCGAGGCCTGTCACCACAGGTCCCCAGGACCCCACCCACCCCTCTTTCTCTGAGGCCCCCTTCTGAGACCGCTGGATATACATCTACTAGTTCATCCTCTTGTGCGACTGTCAGCAGTAAGGAGGCGAGTCGGGACCGCTCAGTTCTGCTGGGAGCAGGCACCTCGGGGGCGGGGGGGGGGGCGCCTAGAGGCGTCAACTCTGCAGCACCTCAGCCTCCGAGTCCCCTGCTCTCAGACAGCGTCTTCCGTCTGCTCGTGGGTGACGAGGTCCTTAGTTTCACTGAAGATGTACTTGGTGTATCTTTTTGTTGCTGCTTTGGAATTGAGCACCGCCATCTTCTACCAAGATCCTACGTACAGATTTTTTAATTTAATTTTTATAGATTAAGGGGCTTTTTGGCAGCGCCTTGTGGGATCTTAGTTCCTCGACCAGGGATCGAACCAGGGCCCTGGGCAGTGACAGCTGAGTCCTAACCATGGGACTGCCAGGGAACTCCCTACCTCGTGTTTTCTGATTACTATCTTTTCTCCTTTTTTCCTCCTTCCTCCCTCACTTTCTATTGATGGAGACTTTTCTTCATGCACTTTTCCACTCTCTCACAAGGTGGAAGTTACACTTTCCATTTCTACTCATTCAGTCATTTCCTGTGTATGCCTGACAAAGCACGGGTTAGTGAAGTCTCCCCTCCATGCACACCAAACACGCAGCTCACACTGGCCTCGTCTCTCTTCTGACGCCCTCTGTGACCGCCATCCCGGCCCCGCTGCCCCGCATTCACCAGCACTCAGCACCTGTGACAGCCACACCCGCACGCGCGCCACCTCTTGTCCACCATCCTTCTCGCGCCTCACACGTAACTTCTGAAGCCCCTGAAGAACCTCCTTTACTATCTCCTCCGCCACGTGACGCTGATGGTCAGCTCGCTTGGTCCCGGTCCAGAGGGTGCGAGGTGCAGGGTCGAGGGGTTTTCTCCCTGAGGAGTAGAAGTGTCCCCGGTTTCCGTCATACTAGGAGGAGGCTGACCATCCAACTGTCGTTCCCTGGAACATGCTCCGTCTTTTTTCTCTCTGTTGTCTTTTTCTTTTTTTTTTGGCTGCACTGCGCGACTTGTAAGACCTCAGTTCCCCGACCAGGGATCGAAGCTGGGCCCTCAGCTGTGGAAGCGCCGGGGTCCTAACCACTGGACCCCCAGGGGAGTCCCTCTGTTGCTCTTCATCTTTATGGTGTACGGCATCTTACAGGCTTTTTGTTTAAACAGCATGCCTAGGTATGGATTTATTTTTATCTGTCCTGCCCAAAACTTGTTCAGCTTCAGCCATGAAATGATCCGTGTCACAGAGGTTCCATAAATTCTTTCTCCATCCCGCCTCTCCCCCAGGTCTCCCTCCCGTCTTCCTTCTGGAACATCTACTGAGCGTCTGTCTTCCCGTCTCTCGGCCTCTTTCTCCAGCCTCATCGCTCCACGTTCCCGTGCCGCGCGTCCAGACAGATTCGCGGATGCTCCTTCTGCTGCAGTCACTTCCCTGCTGCGGTCTAACTTTTCTTAACCCATCCACTGGGTTACTTTCAATGACTATATGTTAACTCCCAGTTTTAACTGTTGGTTCACATCTGCCTGATTTATCCCTCAATGTCTTGTTCCTGTGTCTCTAAACCTCCTTTTATGGCTTTAACCATCTGTAACATGTTTATTTAATCCTTTCTTTCAGATTTAATCTTACCCCCTCAGATTCTCACCGAAGCCAAGCCTTCTATGTGAGGGTCTGCTTGCGGAGATCCTGTTCTGTTACGCTTGTACGCGTGTAGGGAGGTGCGGCTTATCTTTTACTCTTGCAGGAAATGGATGAGGTATGAATTGTTTCAACGTCTCATGCGTCATGGAATTTATCTTGGCTTCAGCCAGGTGCCCTCGGTGAATTATCATTTCAGGGACTAATTTGTATGTTAAGTGACAACCTGGCATTTTTCACAACATGTAAGTAGTTCAAACTTAGACACCTAAACACAGGAGGGCATAGGCCTAGGGTTCCCATTTCTAATCAATTAACCCCCCTCACCGCCACCACCCAAAAATGAGGGGGGATGGCAGAGGGTACGTGAACTCGCCACCTCCTGGGGTTGTGTCTCCTTGGAGCGACCAGAAGGGGCCTGTCAGCTGGGCATCCAGTGTCCCGGACGTGCCCGCTCTTCTCCACCCGCACGTGTTGACAAATCGTCTTACCCACCTGCTGAGAACGCTGACCCCTCCAGCAGACAAATGTTCACAAACCTGGGCTTCAGACACCTAACAAGCAGCCCAGAAGACTCCACTATGTACCTGGAAGGATGTGCAATTCCCCTAACCATGCTCTTCTCTGACCCTGGGAAAGACTGTTCAGTGTGCCCGTCACGCATCAGAGGGACACGTGACGCTCCAGGAAGCCCTGCGCCGAGAGCCGGTCACCCTGGCCCTCAGGCGGTGGCCAGAAGACACTGCGCTAAAGGAGACAAGCACAGGTGCCTGAAACACACCTACGCAGACGACGTGACAGCGTCACCTGGTGTGCAGTCCGACGCCACAGGAAGCCCCGTGCGGACAGACACGGGCCCTGAAGACGCAGCGTGTTACCTTGTCTATGGTGAGCAACAGACACGGGCCCTGAGGACGCAGCGCGTTACCTTGTCTATGGTGAGCAACAGACACGGGCCCTGAGGACGCACCGCGTTACCTTGTCTATGGTGACCAACAGACACGGGCCCTGAGGACGCAGCGCGTTACCTTGTCTATGGTGAGCAACAGACACGGGCCCTGAGGACGCAGCGCGTTACCTTGTCTATGGTGAGCATGTAGAAGTGGGTGATGTCGTTCTCGTGTGCGCGTCGGATCCTTGCCATGCACTCCTCCTCGTCGATGAGCTCCCCCACGTACTCATTCACAAACTCTCCCTGGAAACCAGAAGAGTGCGCTGCTGATGACCAACGGCCCGGCCGCGCCTCAGCGCTGGGGCCCAGAGCCCACGCCAGGAGCAGGCGTCAGGCAGGGGGCTCGCCAGGTCCCTGGACGTTACGGCCAAGTTGGGCGATTCTACGCGTGTCTCGTGGAGGCTGTCACTGAAGCCTGTACCTGAGCCTTCTTCTGGAAGCAGCAACGCGCTAACCCTTGCTTCCCAGCACTCCCGTGTCTTGGGGGCGCTTGTAACCGTCAGCCCCCAGCTCCCACAGAAGCCGCCCTCACTGCTCGACCTCCCCAGCAGAGACAGAGCAGGCGTGGAAACACTCCCACAAGCTCTCCTGCCAGAGCCCGGATGAACCAGCCGGCAAGGCAGGTGCAGGAACAGGGCTGCTGGGGTTTTTCTCGGCGCTGCTGGGATCAGCCGAGCACAGTCCTGGGTCTGAGGCTGCCGCGCTCGCTCGCTGCAACAAGCACGCATCCCGCCATTCAGCCCGCAAGCGGAGACAGGCTGTGCGTGGTCCCTGTCACCTTCCGACAACCTGGTCCCACACCGTCCCAGGACGGCCCCCACGGGAGCTGCGTCCACGACGCTCTGCTTGGCGACCCTCCTGGCTGCCCTTCTAAGCAAACCTTTCCCTTCCCAACAGCAGCCGTTAGAGTTCTGACTGAAGGCACGTTTCAAGGAATTTAAGGGTTTCACTCTGATAGATATCTTTCGTGGAATGTTTTACAATCCTCAGTTGTAACAACTCAAAAACCGTTTTCGAAATACTGTTCTCACATGAGTGCAAAAGCACCACGGGCAAAGCCAAGTCCGAGGAAGCGGCGAGCGAGCCCTGGGGACGGACACACACGCGCGCACACACACACCTTCCTGATGTCCCTCTTGGCCACCAGGCCCCAGCCTTTGCCGTCCGTCTTGATGATCTTGGTCTCGGGGTACTGGCGTTTGGTGAAGCACTGGTTCTGGCAGGACTCGCCCGCGGGGCACACCTGCGGGTGGCACTCGAACATCAGCATGCGGTTCAGACACTCCGAGTCGGAGCCGCAGGGGTTCTCGTCGGTGGGCTTGCAGTTGCACTTGGGGATCTCGGAGATGTCCGCCGTGTGGATCTGCACTTTCCCGTAAGGCTTGTTCACCTGCAGGTGAGAGCCGGCCGCCTCAGCCCACTCGCCCCCGAGTGCTTCCAGAATCCCGGCTGCTGCGCCTGCCCCGCCCACCCAAGCCTCCCGGCGGTCTTTCAGACTCAGGCCAAGTGGGGACACGGCCGGGAGGCAGGCGGAGGCGGGCCCAGCCCTGCCCTGGGAGCTTCGCGAGGTGGGCTGCAGGGCAGTCCCCCCAACACCCCGTGCTGGCTCATCTTAGCGCTGTGTTCTTCGTTCATCCGAGAGCCAGGCTGTGGTCGGAGGAGAGAGAACCGCATAGGACCGCTCAGTGATGCGGGGCACCCAGCCAACACCACGAGACCTGATCCCCTCACCCAGCGCACAGAGGCACCCGAGGAGGCGGGCACACGGCGGCCCCACCCTCATCAACGCACAGCTCCTTGTTAAGAAACCAGAGCAAACGATAAAGCAGCAGCGAGAACTGAAAAGAAACTAAAGCAGAGATGAACAGCTCTGGGGAAACCGTGGTGAGAGACGCCCTCTTCCCCCATGGGGGAGAGACTGCAGTGATGCCAGCGCGTTGGGGGAAAATCCGGAATAGGCCCCAGGAGTCCCAGTTTCATGCTCTCTGACCCAGTAATTGCATGGCTGGGAACTCATCCCGAAGAAAAGACTAAACACGCATTAGTAGAGGGAATGCTTCCTTCACACAGACATTGACTGCAGCCCAGATTTTAGGAGCAAAGACTGAGCCCCTGAGCTGCCAGAAGTTGGCCAGCACGCGTCGAGAGGCCGCGGGGCCCCGGGCAACAGGGTGCGGGTGCACCGGCTTGCCAAGCGTGGTCGGCTGCGGGGCTCCAGGCCCACGCACTGGGGAACACGGCCCCTGCCCTCCCTCCTGCGCTCCCCACACCCCGAGGCGGAAGGGCGCTCTATCAGGGGCTCCGGCCGCGCACTGGCCTGGGGGGGGCCACCGCTCCTCTGAGCCTGTCTGCGGCACTTGGTGACGGCGTACGTGGTCTGGGAGGTCGGCCTGTCCCTCTGCCCCTCCTGCCCCAGGCAGCCTGGCCAGGACTGTAGTTCTAGCCCCCGCTGACCAGCAGGCTGAGCCTCACCCGGAGGCAAAGCAGAGACCGCCTGGGCAGAGACCCCTGCCCACACCCCGTGCCCCCGTGTGGCAAAGGACACGCCGGGTGGCGACGGCATCTTCTCCCCGCCTAGGACGCCTCGTGCAGCTGTCCTGGGCACAGACCCTCGCTTGTGGCCAGCCTCCTGGCCGCCAAGCCCAGCCTGGGGAGGAAGAGTCCGCGGGCCTGAGAGCGACTCACCCCCACCCCCTGCCCCAGCGCCGCCAGGATGGTCACCTTGATGTGCTTGTAGGGTGGGGGCCTGCGCGCGCTCTCCTGCGTTTCTCGGGCTTCCCTTTGAAGTTTGATTTCACGGAAACGAGCTTCGGCTTCTTGCAGTGCTAAAAAGTCAACAATGTGTGAGTGAAAGATTTTAGCAAATCAACACATCCGCCCTTTACGCTCTGTATTTTAACGGTTTAGTCTAAACTTCCATCTCACTGCTAAGTGTTGTCTGCAGTTTCCTTAAGACCAGAGGTGGGCCGCACGGCATCCACACAGACGGGAGCTCGGGGACGCCTGCTGGCTAGAGAACCCGGGGGCAGCTCGGTGGGGCCTCTTGGCGAGGGAGCGCGGCGCGTCCGCCCTCCGCACCTGCCAGCCGACCCTAAGCCCCCACACGCGTCCACGTCCGGCGACCTCCCTTTTGTAACAATCCTTGAGAAAGCTGAGGGGTCGGCTGTGCGGAGGCCCCAGGCCAGCAGAGGGCCCGCGGCCACCTCCCCGGAGGGGGCGAGGGCACAGGCCCCGCTTCCCCACCGTCCTCACTTGCCGCCCGTCCCGTCCCCTCTGGTCGACCGAGCGAGACCTGCGTGCCGTCTTCTCTGTCCCCACCCAGGCTGTGGAGTTGGGGGCAGGGCATCCTGTTGACCTGCCCACACCTGCCCCTCCGGGCACCTGAGTGTCTGCTAATGGGCAAAGGGAGCCCGCAAGCCGGTGCGCAAGGCCCGGACCGCAGGCCAGTTTCCTGCACGCCGCCATCTCACGTAAAGGCAAGCGGTAAGGGATTCCTGGAAATTAGTACGCAGATAATTTCTTAAAAATAGCTTTAATGCGTGTTAGTGAAAGTCACCACAGACCAATGTTAGAAAAGCCATTAAACAGTACCTCTTACCCTCTGCTTCAACAAGCCAGTCTACAGACCTACTTTTGTCTAACGTAAAGTACAGCCGGAATGCTCAGTCCAGCGTTTTCTACAGAGGCCAAACATTTGAAGCAGAAATGAGGACTGGCAAGGGCACCCGAGCGCGCTGTCTCCGACCACCTGGGAACCAGCCTCCGTACCGTTTTTGAAGACTCTTCCGATCCCGCTGACCCCCTGGTAGCGGCTGCCCCGGTCCCCCTCCATGTACGGGAACACTCGCGCCTGATGCGTCCAGTAATAATCTTTAGACCCAAAGAAAAACACAGGGAATTCTCCAATCTCGTGCTTCATTTTCTGAATATTTGGGGGAACATTTTTGGGATGGCAAACTTCTGCCGGCCACCATCTATTATAAATATTAAAAACAGGATTCACAGACTCTTCAGAGAGAGTGACAGTAATTTCAATGCGTTAAGTTCTGTAAAGTAAAAGAAGACATTTGAACAAGGAAAGAGGGGCAGGCGCCTCCTCCCACACCTGTAGTTCCCCAGCTTCACCCAGATGATGTCCTGGAAGTGCAGCTTCTTCCCGGCCCTGCAGTCGTTGCAGAACCAGCTGCCGTCGGGCATCTCGATGTTCAGGCAGTCGGGGTGGAAGGCCGCCGGGCAGGACTCACAGCACAGCAGGCTTCCCCCTGCACAGAGGGCGCCGTTTAGCCGCCGCCCCCCCGCCCCCCTGCCCGGCTCAGCCCCGCGGCCTTCCCAGTCTACAGCTCTTATCCTCTGACCCTCAGACAGTAGCTTAAAGAGTCACCTGCAGGTTAACACAAAGCACGTTTTGTTTTCACCACTAACGATGCCCCACAAGCCTGTGAAACGGTCACAGTCAACTCACAGAGATCCCACGTATGCTACTCTACATGTGCAAGCACGGGGCGGCGGCCGGAGGGTGGAGAGCCAGAGCCCGAAAGGCACTGCAGCCGGGCCCACCCTCGGCCCTGGGAGCTCCGGGAGGAGCAGCGCCCTGACCGTCCAGATGGACCCGATGGAACCGCAGGGCCGGACGCAGGGGGGCTCCTCACCTTTGGAGCACACGAAGCACCAGCTCACGTTGACATGGGCGTGATGCCTCTTGCCCTTCCGGGCAGTGAAGTGATTCGTGCAGATGACGCTGTTGGACGCGATCACCGAGCATCCCGCCGCCAGACACGCGTCCCCACCATGGTAGGCGACCGGGCATCGGACACACCGCATCATTTTACCTGGAGAAGGGGAGACACCCCAGAGCCCAAGGCACTGAGCAGAGCACCCCAAGGAACCAAGCCTCCACAGGGCTTGCAGGGCTGCTGCGGAAATACACTGGAAGCAGTTGATGAAAAAAATAACTAGAGTGGGAGGGTAAGGATATTTATTAGACGTCATGAAAACACCTTTCCTTAAGGCGACGGTGCTTCTAAACGATGTCAGAAAACCGTCAGGCATTTAAAACGCTGTTTTCTAAAATGAGGTCAACCAGGGTTTCTCGGCCTGGGCACTGCTGGCCCAGCGGGGGCCCGCGGGGCCGTCCTGTGCATGGGACGGTGGTTAGCAGCACCCCGGCCTCTACCCGCTGGGCGCCAGCAGATACCCCGCAGCATCTCCAGACACGGCCGTGTGTCCCCTGGAGGGCCGGCTGAGAACCGCTGGCGTCAGGAAGCAGAGGTAACCCGCCACCCCCAATCCCACAGACGTGACATAACGTAGACGTGACTGGATTTTAAAATATTTTTCTCGCACGTGAAGGACCATTAAAGCCAGAACAAATAGAATCCATCAAAATGGCTCAAAGGCCTCCCGCTCCTAAAGCCAGGGAACTTTAAGACGACACTTAGGGCAGGAAGGAAGGAGAATATCAAGAAAGACCCTAACCACCCCCACCCACCCATCCCCACCCCGTGTGGAGTCAGTGACAGGAGAACCACCAACTGTTCCTCCAAATCCACATCAGGGGTGACAGGCCTGACAGCCCCTGCCTGCCCTCTACGCGCCCGGGACCGCATCAAACCGGCACGGAGGTTCTCGCTCGCGTCTGTACCTTTCGACGGCCTCGGGTTCGAGGGGTTGGAAGCATGGCAGCTCAGGCAGCTGTGCAGAGGGCAGCGGAAGCCCCGGCTCTCGAACACCGTCAGCGGGAACTTGCGTACGCAGGCCTCGTGGTAGAACTTCCCACACTGTGACACGACGCAGCGCTTGACGTCGGTCTTGCTCTCCTTACACACGAAACACGAGTGAATCCCTGACGGGGTCGGAGGGGCGGAGAGAGGGGCACAGAACAGGACCTGAGCTGCAGCTCCTCGTGGCTGGAGCACCGGCTCCTCCTTCAACCCCACCGGGATCTGAGCCCCGGCTCTGCCGCAGGGACAGGCTCGTCTGACCAGGCGGCCCAGGTGGGGCGCATCCTCAAACGAGCAAGGAGCTCTGGGGAAGGGGCTCCTCCCAAGAAAGGCTCCCACCCTCCCTCCGAGGGCAGCAGACCAACTGCAGAGGTGCCCCACGGCCGGCCCCGGGGGCTCTCGGGAAGGCTCCGGGTGTCCTCCCGACACGGCACCAGTTGTGAAGAGTCCAGCCAGGGGACGGGAGGTGGACAGTGACCTCAGCCGAGAGCCGGAGCACACGGCGGGGCGGGGCGGGGCGGGACGTACCTGAGGTGCACTCGCTGCACGTGAACCTCCCCTCCGGCCTCCGGGAGAGGCCCAGGCAGGCCAGGTGGAAGGCGCCGCAGCAGGGGCCCTCGCACAGCACCAGGCTGCCCGGCTTCTCGCACAGCTGCAGGCGACAGGGGCGCGAGACCAGGTGTGAGAAACAAAACTCCACACAATCCCCGGACCCCCAGGGCTCTGGGGCCCCGGCCGAGGGGAGGGAGGAGGGCCGACGAGGCCGGGCTCCCCGACCGGCTGCTCAGAGGCCGCCCGCCCCTCACCTGACACACGTGCTCCTTCTTGGCGGTCACTCCTCGTTCAGACCTTTTAGACGAGACGGACACTTCGGTCTGGGTTTCGTCCGCACTCTCGTCTGGGGACTCCGGGGGCTCGTCTCCGGGGCCATCCGAGACCTGGGAGGAAAGAGGCGGACGACAGTTCACAGTGGCCGCCAGCAGCCCCGCCAGCTCCCCTCACACGCGGCCACCACTGGTGTCCGTGACAACACACTTGCCGATAAGCTGTGTACAAATTCGGAAACGGGCTCCAACCCGCTTGATTTTTGGTACACAATGTGCGCAAGGGGCACAAGGCTTAACAGCCTCTCCCCATTCCTTAAAAGTGAAGTAACTTTTATGAAAACCCAATTTGGTCTAGTAGGTGACCTAAGACAGGCTTGGGGACCCAGAATCTTGGCTTTTCTTACCCGATCTGCTAAAGGTTCAACTACCTTAAGGGAAGGGAAACAAGTTAACCTCCAACACGCTTTTGTGTCAAGTGCAGGCCTTGGTGGCGCGATCGTGTCACTCCGGCCGTGGTCGGACGGTCGGCGACCCGGGACGCGCGTGCTCACCGAGGTCAGGAGCCGGTCTTCCAGACTCATCGCACCCGTAACTGACCGCCCGCCCGTTCGCCTCCCCCCACGGGGACAGGTGGGGAGGGGGCACACGCTGCTGCCTGTGCCCACGGCAGTCCGCGCGACAGGCGGAGAGACGGGGACTCGGAGCAAATGCGGTGACTCACGGGCCGTGTTCCGTCCGTCTCGCCTTCATTTACCAGCGATGAGTGAGGCCGGGCTACAGCCTCCCCTCATCACTGTACACGGCTTTTTCCCTCACTTGACCAGCAATAGCAAATCTTTAAATAGAAATCAATAAATCTTTAGTCAGAAAACTTTCTCATATATAAAATTCAGGTTTGTTTAAAGCCTAAAAACACATTTGGTATTTATCTGATGTTTATCAAATAAATGTTGAAAACTGAATTTTTCAACAGAGCAAACGTATAAGCTGCATTTCCTGTACACCTCAATAATCACAGCAACCAGTAAGTATGATCTAGGCTTGCTGTTTGCCAGTGAACACAAAGCTAGAAATTGAATCGGGCCACACTGTTTTTTAAAAAAAAAAAAAACACCAAAAACAAAAGAAACCCCAGCAGCCCATTTACCCAATTCTGTAGCCTCACCAGTGAAATGTTCCCAGATTTACCTCCCTGAAATTACAGGGAGCAGCAGAAGGAAAACCCCTGATAAAACAAAGGGGTTTTTGCTGACTTAGAACCTGGTGTTAAAGTGGGCTGACTTTTTCGAGGGATGTGTTGGCTGACTTGGCACTGGTGGCAGGGTGATGGGTGTGTGGGCCACCGTGCCAGCCTGGACGCTCTCCTAGGCTTGACAGCGTGAACAGCACTAAAGCACAGGTCTCAGCCCGCTGCCGCGAGGCTGCCCAGTGGAGCCCTCCCCTACGGCTCACCTCCTAACCCTCCACACTGACACCCGAAAGAAGGCAGTAAACTGGAAGAATGCTCTGAGTTCAAACCCCAATTCAACGTGTCCGTCAGATGCAGGGTCACAGATGGGGGCGAGCACCTGAGGCGAGTCTGTAGCAGGTGCTGGGACAGCTGGGCACCGGGAAGGGCAGCAGCCCCGCTGGCCCCGGTCCCACTAGGCCGCCTGAGAACCGAGGCCCAAAGAAAGGGCCTTCACGTGGGCTCCAGGGAAGAGCCCGGTGCCCGACCCACCAACCCAGGTTCTTCCCTCAACGTGGCTGCAACAAATTTAAAAGCTAAAAAAAAAAAAAAAAAAAAAAAAAGAAAAAGAAAAAAAAAGGAAAAAAGAGAAAGAAAAAATGCACGGAGAGAAAGACAGAAAACACAGACCAGTCCTGGGTCAAAGGAAGGAACAGCACCTTTTATTTAAGATTTACAGAAAAAGTGAGCACGTTTCCACTTGGAGATATTTCCTAAATTAACAAAGTCTGGTTTGAGGAAATAAACACTGAATACATATTTTGAATGGAAGTATAAATGTTCACGACACACACGAGGCGCATGTCCTGATGGGTCTAAGATACACACACAGCATCAGACCTTACAACAGCACAGTCCGTGACGGGCGCGGGAGGGTCCAGCTTCCATCCCACCGCACCCCTTCCCCGCGACTCAGCGGACCCCTAGCACACGGCCGGCCGGGGGTCTGAGGGCAGAG
Source organism: Delphinapterus leucas (assembly GCF_059928025.1). NCBI lineage: Eukaryota > Metazoa > Chordata > Mammalia > Artiodactyla > Monodontidae > Delphinapterus > Delphinapterus leucas. The sequence goes on along the minus strand of NC_143133.1, from coordinate 1,282,394 downwards.
CGGGCGGGCACCTGGCTCCGGCTGCAGGCTCCACCTCCACGTGCACCAGGGGCCGGTACTTACTCGGAGATGCGTTTGTGAAAGCGACACATTCACCTGCACGGTCCCAACACAGTCCCAAATCTCAGGCTACGACCTCTACGGTCTATTCCATATCCAATAGGATGCATTCGGAAAGAGAAAAACGCAGTGACTGAGTGGACGGACGCGGACTGCCGGGCACTTCCCGCCGCGCCCGAATCCACCAGAGCCATGCCTGCGGCTGCTCGACCAGCAGCTTAGCTCCTGACTTTCCAGTTTCCTCCAGTCTGAAAATACTCTACTCTACTCAGTATGTGACAGCACGGAACTGCCCGTTTGCCTCAGAAATACATTCCTCTACGGGCAGAGAATGCGGTCTCCGTGATCATTACAGGGATTTTTCAGGATGATTATTAACGAACATAATGTAACCTAGTGAACACATTTAAACCGACTTTGAGAAGCGACTTGTGCGAATCCCAGGCAGGTCCCTCCCTGCCGGGGCTGGAGAGCAGTCCCCTACGCCTCGGACAGAGTTACAGTGAGGTTCAAATCTTTTAACAAAACACATCCCTTCACAAGTTGAACACTACATCATTTTTAAAATACAATTACAGACCTTGAACAACAGATATTTCTATAAACCAACATTACTTTTATGTTTAAGTTACGCTTTTGTAAAGGAAGAAACAGATAACTAGAAGTGTGTTCACATAGGATTTTGGATTGACAAATGATACGAATCCTGTGCCCAGGAGATTTAATGAGCTTAAAGTCAAAAGACTAATCTCAAACAGGTCTTCCAAGTTAATATCACAGTGAAATATTAGGGTGGGATTAAAGTAATTTGTAAATTAGTCATTCATCACCTGAAATACTACAATTCAAACAAAAGTTATTGAACTTGTATTAAAGCAACCCCTCTAGATGACACAGCTCGACCCTTCCTAGCTGCGTCAGACCCTTCCTGTCTGAGTCATGGGAACACACCCTGGCTCTATCCTCACACCCACCTTCTAACCAGGCAGCTCCTGTGAGAACCGACAGCCCCAGGAGGTGACAGTGAGAACCACGTGGTGACCAGGCAGGCCGTGGGGCTGCTGTTCCAGACGCAAGGCCAGCCCTCGTCACAGATAAAATGAGTCTCTAAAATGTCCTATCAACCCAACATTGTCCCAACTGTGTCCCCAGCGGGGGCTGTCCCACAGAGAGTGGGCTAGAGAGGGGAGCTGGGGAGGGGCCTGGCTGGTGGCTGCAGGCGCCAGTGCTGAGCGAACCACCCCACCCCCACTGATGGGCTGGGCTGCCCTCCCCAACCTCAGCCGTTTCTGGAAGGTGCAATATGCCCCAGACTAAGGTTAGCACATGCTTCAAAACACATGCCAAAGAATTATATGCAAAACCCCAACACCTACATTCAGGCCAGAAAAAACTGTAGCCGTGAATCTACCAGGTAACCAGGTAGCTACAAAGGCATCTCACAAGATGAGGCCTGTCTGGCTCCTAAACAGACACTGAGCAGGCGGGAGGGCCCCCCAGCGTGTCCTCGCTGGTGGAAATGCCCAAAGCGAGTGGCCCCTGACCCTGGCAGTACAAGCAACAAGATGGAGGGATGCAAGGCATGTGTTTGTTACCTGCAAAGGACACCCAACTTCCCATCACTGGCAAGTAAATCAGCACTAATTTCTAACATTCTAGGTAAAACAGCAAAAACAGTACTTAAAAGGATGAAAATCAATTTCACTGACCAAAAATCCTAAAATATACAGGAGTCAGCCTATTTCTTTAAAAAAAAAAAAAATGGAAAGCCAATCATAGATTTGACAGCATTTTGAGAAACCTTTTCTAATAAGATAGTGATATTTCGGTTCTTTCAGCAGAAGACTATCATTTAGATTCATAATCTAAGAGATAAAACTGAGTCCTCAACAATTACTACTTCTGTTCACAGGTTTCTAAAAGCTGAGGTGGTGAAGCTATTGATTTTAAAGCAGAAATGCTAGTTCCACACTAAGTCAAGGCCGCTCTCACACGTCCACATACAAACGACCAGCTGTGACCAGAACAACCTTCAACGTGAACTAACACCTGAAAGGAGCAGAGGAGCTTCAGAAAGGAGCTGAGTCAGAAACAACCAAATGGAAAAGGGATCAGGCACACTTGCCAAAGTCACAGTGGCTGTACTCCCCAGCTCCCCTTTCAGACAGGAGTCCCTCCTGGGCCGGGGGTGGGGGGGTGCCTTCTCGCCCACCTGGGGCCACACGAGGCCTCGCCCAAGCCAGCCAAGAGTCACCACCCTCCAGGCAAGCACTGCTCCTTCTACTGGACTCAGCCAATGGACAGAGGACGCTCCTTTATTTAAAACACTTACACTGCTACTGAAATGATGAACAAAATCTCAGCTCTTCATCTGCCACAGTGGGCCCCACGTCCAGGCTTTTGGTGGAGAACCCTAATTTTAAGCCCACACCTGGGCACCTTTTATGTTGTCGGAAGTAGATGCTAATTTACAGTCTGGCTTTTCGTTAGAACATTTCTAAGACAGACTCGATAGGTATGAGAGTCACCCCCAGTCTGGCCACGCTCACACAACCCAGACCTAACCCTGGGGGAGCAGACCAGGGCCCAGGAGACCGAGAGGGGCGGCAAACCTTGCCTTGCCGCTGTCCCCTCCTCCGGTGTGTTCAGCTGCTCCCGTCCCTACCACGGCAGCCTCTTGAAATGGCCAACGCCCCCCGCCCCCGCCGTCCCACTCCCCGGCCCTGAGCACTCCACTTGAAACGTTCCTGTGGTTCTGCGTGGACTTCCCACGAAAACCACGGCATCAAGCACAGCTAACGCTGGGACGGGGACCTCACAGAGACCACCCTGGGAGCAGGCTAACCCTCCCGCACTCACACACGGCAAAGAGCCACCCTTTTGCCTTACGTTTCTGAAACTTCGCTTCCGTGTGAAACTTCACTTAGGTTTCTTGTCGGTTTTTAGGAATATCCTCTTTAAAATAGTGAGGTTACTTTCAGTTGGGAGGTATAAATGTGCGAGATACTAAAGAGAGGACTGAGAGGCAGCCTCACCTAAGTCCCCCACAGCTGAAGACTCTGGGAAAGGTGCACAAGGAGACAGGAGTCCGGGGAGGCAGTGGGAGCAGCGCTACCCGACACGGCACGGGCCCGGGGGGGCCGCTCCGGTACTGCGGGCTACCTTCATCTCTGGAACAGCTACCATCTCAGCTTCTGTACACTCAGACAAGTGTCCGCCTGTGGCCTCCCGTTCTGTTTCAGAGGCCCTCCTCGCAGCCACCTCCCCACCAGGCCCAAGCGTGGCACGTGGAAGGAGCGGTCACGGCAGTGACTCTGTGCATGGTATAGCCAGTCACCTCAACAACTGTCAGCTCAAATGACCGAAGACCAGGGTGAGTCAGCATTACTCTGACCTTAGGAGATGAAGACATTCCGCGATAAACAGCAGCACAATGAATCTGTACTCCTGCAGACAAACTCCTGCCTGAACCTAAGCTCTTTCAAAGCGGGAGCCCCTTCCACTCCCCTCCTTCGGGAAGCTGTGGGCAGGCCCTCTCGGGAACTCTGCCCCCCACCAGCGCTCCTCAGCGAGACCACAACAATGCTGACTACATCTGCCTCTGCCTGCTGGGCACCCTCCCCACCCCACCAGCGCTGAGACACACTGCGTCGCCCCCTCCCCCTCTCCTGCACGCACCCCTATTTACTCAGCTGAGCCTAAGTCTACGCTGCTCCTGTGGACACAGCATCGAGTCATCCCCATCAAAAAGGAAGGCGCCCCTTTCCCTGCTGGCTCCTAACCCACCCATCACGTGTCGGTCGCTGGCTGGCTACCAACTCAAAATCCATCATGCCATAATTTCAAACAAGTCTCTTAATCCTGACTGTCAAAGGCCTTCCAGGCTCGAGTCTTTACTTTGGGTAATGGCTTCTTGAACTAGGGTCATTTTTACACCACCGTTCTTCCACATTTTAAAATTTAGTGACTGGTTCTCTGAGAACCCTCATCAGTCCCGAGCTCCTCCACGTCCCTTAGGGACACAGCGTGACTGAGGCCGTCCTGGAGGCCCCGTGTCCACGGAGTCTGAGCAGAGTCGCGCCCCCAGCCACAGTCCAGTACCCGGAAGCATCAGTCAAGCCCGGCGCGTGCCGCTTCTAGGGTTACTTTATCCCCACGCGCACAGTGCAGTCAAGAGGATTGCTTTTCATGCCGAAGCAAAATTTATACTTTTGGATAAAAATGGAATGATGGTGATTTTATTATTTTTATTGTCATAACCATTATTGTCACAACCACTAAGTCCTTGCAAGGCGCCAGGCACCCCAAGTGTTTTACATGCGTTACACTACTTAATGGTTTAGAACACAAGTATTAGTGAGAAACTCTCATTAAAGGAAAAACACACCTGAAGAGTCCACTCGGAATGAACCGAGTGCTACCGGCCTGGTAACGTGAAGAGCCCTCCCGCCTCTATGACCTGAAGGGCACGGAGGCCTTTCCTCACCATGCAAACATGCGGACACCCTGGGGCACACCAGGTGGTCACCCAAGATTGAGACATTTAATATAATGGCTCATGTTCTACAAAAGCAACCAATGAAGAGGTTGGTGTAAACAACCTGATTATAGGACCCCCCCTAGATAAGGGTTATTGAATCAAAAGAGTTAAATGGTTCACAATGATACTGTAAATGACATTTTTTTCCTACAAATTTACTATAGCTAGTGTCATAGTAAAACTGTTTAGTAAAAAAAGACAGAATCAAAAGTCTTCCTGCCTTTTATGTTGGAAATTAGTTTACTATCTACAGGATTGAATACATTCCATTAGCAATGAGAACAGTCGACGAGGACTCTTTTTAATGTGTGCTGTTTGTTCGTTTTTGAAGGTACAGGTGCTGACATTTTTTTCAATAAAAATTCAGTTAAGTTATGAACTAGAGGAGAAAAACGACCTCTTAACAGGATGAACCTCTTCAGTGTGCTGTCCTTGTCACACGCCCAGGACAGCCCCTGATCGAGGGCATCCTTTCAACTTGAAATCTACATTGACCACTGGAATATGAATGTGTTTCTGTTATGAGATGAATGTGATTGGTTAAATGGCCTTGATTAGGTATCTTACCTTGGTCTTAAAATTTGTTATCTGTTTTCTTCATTGTATGTGTTATTAATACCAGTAAAAACAGATTATCACACATCTTCCATAACTGATTGTGAAAGGAATGCCACTGAGTGTGGACGATGACACGCCGCCTGCAGCAGACATCTTGGAAAATTACATCATTTTAAGTGCAGTACAGAGCAGCTGAGTTCAAATCCAACTTGGCTGATGTGGGCTCCCATAAAAGCTGTTACCAGTAAAGGCGAAAAAAATAAGAATTTGCTCTACTAAGGGAATAAGAAATGAAATTACAAAACACTTAAATCACATTAATTACTTCCCAGGCCTTTGTCATGCAAGTGTGTGATTTTAATCTGTCCGCCTCATTAGGGGATGCCGTACTACTATGGAATAACTATTCTAATGTAAGGTTTTATTGATCACATATACCTTGTTTGAGAGGAATTTAGACCACAACATGACCTAAAATGTCTTGAAACACCAACCCTATGAAAATTCCTTATTTTAATCAATGGTGTTGAAAGGAGAGAATATAAACATGCAAAGGGCATGTGACTCACCCCGAATAAGGGGCCAGTCTGAACCCTGCACACAGCAGCCCCATGGTCGCCCAGTGCCCACCAGAACCGGACCTAGCGGCCTCTAGAATGTTTCTTTACAACACTGCGCTTTGTCCCGCGTGCTGAAAGGCACTTAGCCTGGCAGACGTCGTAAATGTGCACTGTAGTTCAGTAGTGTTAACACAGAAACAGACAAGCCTTCTTGTTCGCCTAAAGCGGTTTTAATAGAAATGAACTCTAATGTGAGGTTTATATCAACTGCACAAAAGCGGCCTGATAGAAAAAGCCTAGTAATTTAAATGTTTTTTATGTAAGGAACAGAATGCACACTATGGAATCTATGTATCACCTTCAAAATGCAAAATGGTGTATGATTTTAATGTATTTAATACATAATATAAATGTATTTAATAATCTATTTCTGAAGTTCTAAAGAATTAAAAATCAATTAAGCCTAATGATTGTAAAATGCTTCATCTAAGTCTTCCCAAGTTCAGAACAAATGTCTAAGCCAGGAAGATGAAACTCATCCTGGTCAAAACCAATGTCACACCGTCAGGTGTGTCTGACAAACATGTTTCACCCTCTACCCGCCATCCTGGCCCCGCGGTGAGCTGCTCTAGATCCACGCCTCTAACCCACACGACTCACGACCAGGAACAACAGACAAGATCCCAGCGGCCTCAGTGTTTTTCTTTTGATGGTATCTGACAGCAGTGGAAGTAAAAAACTCCACCAAATAAGTGGGCCAAAATATGATGCCAGAAAAACTCATTAAAAAGTGTTTTAAACAAACTGCCTTAAGTAAAAGGGTCTATGGAACTGAAACTTTTAGTATTCCTCTTTAGAACTGCAGACCACCTTTTATTTAACATTTTAGGATACTAATCTGAACTTGGACAAGAAAACTAGGAAAAACGTTTTGTATAGAATTTGCCTTTTCATGTCTCAGTAAGCTCCCAGGAGCTCAGCGAATTCTTCCTGTGTTGTCTTGACCGTGCCCAAATGTAAGAAATGTTCAGTTACCTACACCCACTAAGACTGTCCGAGAGCGCCACCCCACACCGCCCCGAGGCCCCTGCATGCCTGCGAGAGCAGGTGCCCACCCCCGAAGGCCCGGCCCCTCTAATGGGCATGGGCAGCTAATGCTGAGAGAGCAGGGGACACCCCGTCCCCATCACGGACCACAGTGGAGACCACATCAGAAGTGCCACCTTCTGACCCACTCCCTGCCTCACTACCCTGCTCCGAAAAAGCCCAAGGTGAGCATCTCTTCACAGACAGTCTAAAAACAGGACTCACGTCTACAATGAGAAAAAGAATCACAGGGAACAAAGTAACAAGAAATTAAGACTCAACAATAAGCTCCTTGGGTAGTCTCTAAAGCTGGGAATCCCAGACTCCCTCTGGACAAAAAAGGGTCATTCCTACATTCTGAGGCTGCTTTTCATTTTGTTTTTATTAACGGCAAAGACTTCAGATTTGATGATGCTCTAGATGTCATGATACAGTGATGTGTGAGAGCCTCAAACAGCTACAATTTCACTAGCGGATACTTTCCGAGTCCAGAAAAGAGAAGTCACATTACCACGGCAGTCCTGACTCACCTCGACACTCAGGGACCTAAAAACATGCCAGAATTTAAAGGACCAAAGCTGTGGACCCAAAGTCACGGAAGGCACAAGGCACGTGCACAGCGTGTGGGCCCCGCCATCCCGCTGCATGAGCACACCAGCCCCGCGGGCAGCCCCACTGACGCTGTCAGGTTAGGACCGGGTGAAAAATCACAGAACCAACATCTTGAAGACAGATTTCAAGCACAATTAAAAGCATCAATACTGAAGTACAGCCACGTACATTTACGCATACACCGTGTGCGTGTGTATTTCTCTCTGAAACAGACACGGCTCAGAGCACCTAACCTCCCTGTGTCTGTGGAGAACACCCGTGTCACGCTGATTAAGTCTGCCCTTTATCACACTTCAGTGTGGGTATAGCTAAACGGCCTCTGTGTGCGTGCGTGATGGTCACTATTATTATGAGTTTACCTCATTCTCAGTTAAGGATGCAGAAGGAGAAGAGCTTTTGCTAAAGGCGAGCGACGCAGACGCCGCTGCGGGGGCCCGGTGCCGCTTCTTCAGGGGTTTGCAGGCGTCAGACAGATGTTTTGTGGCTGTAAGATAATTTTGGTTTATAAAGTAAAGTTTGAAACCTTAAACCCTCAATCTCTTTCCTGCTTTAAAAGTACCCCGCTAATAAATGAAGTTTCTGAAGATGGATTTTCTGGGCTTAACTTTTTGTTGTGGAAAAATCAGGGCTGATGAGCTGGACAGTGAACTCCCACGTCCCCCTGCCCGGCCCCCAAACCCACGCCTGGGCCACACCCGTCCACCCACGCCTGGTGCCACGTCCCCCTGCCCGGCCCCCAAAACCCACGCCTGGGCCACACCAGTCTACCCACGCCTGGTGCTACATCCCCTACCCCGCCCCCAAAGCCCCGCCTGGGCCACACCAGTCCACCCAAGCCTGATGTCAGGTCCCCCTGCCCGGCCCCCAACCCACCACCTGGGCCACACCAGTCCACCCACGCCTGGTGCCGCGTCCCCCTGCCGGTTCTTCTGCAGCAAATCCCAGACATGTGATTTTACCCATGGGAAGCTAGAGCACCTCTGCACGTAAGGTTTGAATGCGGCCACAACAGCACTATCACACTTAAAAGTAACAACCCTTTCTATCATCAAATGTCCACTCTGTTCAAATTGTTCACAAACGTCTGTTTTTTTAAAACAGTCTGTTCAATTAATTTTTAAAAACCAGTACAGCTCTTTATGCAAAATAAGGGAAACAGAGCCATTTCCAATCTTCACTTACTCTGAATTTTATTTTCCTTTCTTATTATGATTTGGAGATGGTAAGCTTTCTTTAATGAACTACCAGACAGATAGATACATCAAAAAGATAATTAATGAAAAGGTAAAAAGTGAACTGATTCCCCCTTCATTGTTTTGACAGTTATTTTTCACAAACATTTTAAGCTAGCTTCTTCAACATGTAGAACAGAAATAACCAGTCATTACTTTTGCTTTTTAGCTAATATACATAGAGAACTGGGTACTAAAAACAGTGGAATATACAGCAACAACTGGTACCATCAAGTCAGAAACCTGGACATTTCTGATTCGAATCACTTCTCTAATATATTTTAAACTGAAAACAATAAAGCCAAGTAGAAGTCAGCAGAAAAGTGACTTCAATAACACTTGCTGACCATGAAAACAACTTCACACTAAAGCACTTCACCCTTAACCGCATGAGAACCTCCTCCCACCACCCCCTCTAGGTCCCAGCTTCCTGCTCACATGCTCATCCCTGGCTCCACCCCCCCCAGGGGGGCTCCCCGAGGACAGGACCAGGCCGGCCGCCCACCGCCAGCCCAGGGGACCTGGAAGGAGCGCCGCCCACATTACCTGCCTGGCTCTTGAGCGAGGAGGCTGCCTCGATGGCCTTGCAAGAGCCTGTGCGGGATGTTTTGTCTGTGAACGTCTCTCTCTGTTATAAAAGGGGGGTGGTGGGGGGGGCAGAGGGAGGAAAGAAGGAAGGGAGAGCAAAGAAAAAGAAAAAGGAAAGAAAGGGGAAAAGTCTCCAATGTGAACGAACACAGGCTGCTGAAAAGCCGTGTGACAGAAACGTCTTCCTGCGGAGGCGTGCTCTGCAGACAGTCAGCGGCTGTGGCCGCCCAGCTGACACCCTCTCCGTCACTGGGCCGATCCTCCCCTGCCCACCCGCCCCACTCTGACAGCTGCTGGGAGGGAGGGCAGGGGCCAGGCCAACCTGGACCTAACCAGCCACTCTGAGAACCTCGAATGAGGCTCCTCGACATGCTACCAACCGTCCTCTGGGTTCAGAGTGCAGCGAACCGGAGGGAGCGCCACTTCTGCCCTAGGGGAGCCCAGTCCATGAGAAGTGCGCCTGGTTCGCTCCAGCCCACCAGGCGGACCATTTCCAATCCTGAGATAAGCCCCGGACCAAGCTCACAAACAAAGATCATCCGAAAGCACGTTTCACAACAGAAAAATAGCACACACACAAAACTATCATGAAGATTGGTCTAGCGCTCAGAATTCAAACAACGTAGTCTGGACAGCACTGGGGCACCACTGCCTCACAGCCACCCTGCCGCCCAGGAGGCCGAGTTTGCCCCGGACTCCAGCAGGGATGGGTCACAAGACCGGGGACAAAGTAACAGGTGCCCAGCACTGGGAATGCTACCTGGCCCATCCAAGTGCTCAAAGCATATTAGGACTTACACCTGATACGGCTTATAAACTTGGGTTTATAAACATCAAACTAAACACTACCCTCTTTAGAAATCATGTGCTATTTCCTGAGCTACCAGCTGGTAAAATTTCTGTCTAGCTCCTTAATGTGAATTTCGGTATTTCAAATGTCCAGGGTCACACACATTTTTTTTTTTTTTAGGTAAATCCTTTATACAAATATTTCAAAGCAACCAGTGTCAGCATGACTGCCAGTAAAGGACCACTTCAACGGCAGGCGGCCAGAGGAGAAACTGAATATGTGCTCCCAGGTAATTGCACACGTCAGTGTTACCTAGCTCATTACCTAGCTCATTGCTGGACACCTGACAGGTGCCCCGGGAGAGTGCTCTCCTGTCTGTGAAAATGGGGCAGGGCCTGCCTGCTCTCCTGAACTGCAAATATACCTTTAAAGAAATAAGACAGATGACGTGATGGCCACGTATTTATGCTTGAGCAATATGTGAGATTTATTTTCCATTCTTCGAAATAAAACAATAAAAAGAACTTCTCAATTTAGACCAGTAAAAGACAGTTCGGGGAATTCCCTGGCTGTCGAGTAGTTAGGACTCCACACTTTCACTGCCAAGGGCCCGGGTTTGATCCCTGGTTGGGGAAACTAGGATCCCACAAGCCGCACGGTGCAGCCAAAAAAAAAAAAAAAAAAAAGGGAAGAGTTTGAAGTTATAATCAAAATCATAAATCAGAGTACAGCTACACTGCCAGAACTACTATTAAATAAACATAAACTCAAATGTAAGGTACAAAGTCTAACCTCTCAGTTCACGAACAGGTTAACCGGGCGTCCAAATCGCAGAGCGCACTGGCAGAGCCCACGTTCTCTACACGCACGAGCACGCATGCCAGACACGACAATACAGGTCCTCTGAAGGTCTGACCCTTGGTCAGTTTCATGCTCCTCCAGGTACCAGGCAAGCTCTGCCCCTTGACACTGGCTGGCACCGGCTAGAGCTGTGAGGTCCTGTGGCTGCCTTTACAAAAGCTGGGCCTTTACATCAATACTTTTTTGTTGTATCAAACAGGCCTACATAGCCTGCTTAGTATTCACATTAAGTAAATAATAATATGAATTACTGATAAATGGAATGAGTTCATAAAACCTATCTCAATGCCTTTAATGGATTTTTAAACTTCTTATGAAAAATAACATACAGTGGATTTTGATGTTCTCCTGTCAACTCATTATTTATACACTGAATAATATGCCCTACATTCAAGAGTCATTTTAAGTACACAATTTTGTTGAATCTGAACATCAAGAATTATTCAGTGTTGGGATGTGTTAAATTCCCTGGCAGATAAAAACTTGCTCTCCTCAGCGGCCTTCTTGAGGAAGCTCCAAGGGGAAAGCCAGCCCCAGCCTCCAGCTGACGCCTGCAGAGGACGCCTCCCCGCATCCCGCCTGTGGCCCGGGGGAACTGGTTCCCGCAGCCAGGCCCACCCAGGACGTAATTACCTTCCGAAGACTGTGCCTGTCGGTCCTGAGTCTCTTCCTGGGAGCGTCCTCAACTTCAGCATCTTCTATAGGGTCCTGTGTCCTCTTCGTGTGGTTTCTTTTTTTCCCATTTAAGTTACCTTGGAATGGGGATGGGGGAAACTTACATGAAAAACCCTCCACAAGCTGTCCTCTAGAGCACTGAGCAGCTGCCCAGCGCCTTCAGCGTGTAGATCCAGCAGTGACGGGCCTCCTGAAACCCTGTTCATTTCCTCAGGGCCTAAGTACCACAGGTCAAATCTCTCTGCACTTTCCAAATGGCAAGTAGAAAATCCTTATCTCATCTAGGGATTATTATATTGGTATCTGTTACACTTTAATGTACTATAGCATTAAATCTAAATATAACCCAGTATTTTTACAAAATCCGTTAACACATTTCCTTAAAGAAGCATCTTAAGCGAAACAATCCATGTGTGTCTGCAGACTAAGCGCCTTCTACATGTTTGCTTAACTGTGCCACATGTTAGGTGTCCTCAGGGAGACCACCTGATCTGAGACTTAAGGTGTCCGAACAGTACTGACGGAAAAACAAGACGTAAAGTAAGAATGCAGATTCTAGAGAGAGAACTAATTTGAACACGCCAAGGTTTATTTAACACAAATCCAGTGTCTCCATTTGCAGGACTGCTTTACAGAGGTTCAGGGTTTGCTCCTGGACTGTTCACCAAACATCTCCTGGGAGGGCAGTGTTGTCCTCAAACCCTACGGAGGGGGGCGGAGCACACCCGCCAGAAGGCTCAGGTCCCTGCGTCCAGCAGCCCTGGGCTGATACGGGCCCGGGGCTCCGCCTCAGGTCCAGGCCCAACATTGCAAGAGAAGAGCAGAACCGGAGCGCTGGCCTCACCAGCTGCCAGTACCAGACTGGCATAAGCCGGCCTGAGAGTGGCCTTCACTAAGCTCTGGGCCGGCCTCAGGGGAACACCAGGAGAGGCCTGTGGAGCGATGGCTGTGGATCCACGGGCCTGCCAGCACCTCCTCGGCACGTATGCACTAGGTACAGCCCCCAAGGGAGTTGAAGTTGTAGTCCTTCGCCCTCTACATAAGGTCCTCCCCCTGTGTCGGGATGAGGCAGCGGTCGTTTCTTACAGAGATGAGCAAGATGGGCATCTGTCTGAATTCCTGACACTGAAAGGATGGGACAGCTGACACCATGGCCTGGCCCATCATCTTGGGGTCCCTGAGAGGGAGGGCTCAAGGCCTGCAGGGCAAACACACACCTTACACACACTGGGGGCAGGGACCACCCATGCTCCTGTCTGCCAAGTACTCGGGATGGTGACAAAGCGGGACACACAATCAAGTCACACTCGCTCTTCAAGGATAAGGTGAATCTGGCTTCAGTAAAACCTGACTATTCTTAAATCAGCAGTCACTGAAAGGGACACTTTTCTAGACTTAGCGTACTGATAGAGTCTGGTAAACTTTTTGCCTTTTAAAGAAAATACACAAATCCTAATCATCCTCCCTATTCTAAATCGTAGTATTCGCAACAAACCCTGAACAACTTGAATGACGTTCACTATTGATATCATCAGATGGTTGCTGTGGAGTTCTAGAAAGCCCTAAAATCGAGATGGGAACACGTGCGAACAGAACAGGAAGGCAACACGGATGTAGGCCACCTCGGTGCTGACCGAGCTCGTGCCCACGAAGCTCGTGCCCACGAAGCACCCTGTCAGGCGGGTCTGGAGGCCTCTGCACAACTCTTCAATGACGAGCCTTGAGAGATGCAGAATTCTTTTGTATGCCCAAACACATCACACCTATCTTCCCATTACAAGTGTCAGTTTCCCACAGGCAGGGAGGACACACCCAACCGTGGTGACCTCTCTTCCCCAGAGCTCACAGCATTAAGCCTCCCTTCTCTTACCATAGCCCAGGGCAGAGCGGCACTTTTTGTTTTTTCGCCCTGAAGGCCTAAGAAAAGAACCAGAGGCTACCCACATTCAACATCAGTCCACGGTCACCCTCCTCACCCTGTGAGCTCTCAGGCCAACAGGCCATGAACGGCCAGCCCCAGGGCCAGAGCGCCTGCCCACGGTGGGAAGCCCCCCACGAGGTGCAGGCGCAGCCCCAGCCGGGATGGCAGCCTCGCTGCAGGACAAAGGCCTGAGGTCTGACCCCGGCCCGTCACGTGAGCCTCGGCCCTGGAGGCCGCCTGGACTCCGTGCCTCCCTTCTGCTCCCTCACCACACCTCCCATACAGGCTGCAGGGGCAGGAGAGCGAGGGGCCCGCAGGGCCACAGAGGATCACGGAACAGCTCTGGCGACAACGAGCAAGGAGACCAGGCAGCGGAGGTTGCTTTACTGTGACCGCTGCACTCGGGTCAGAGCCGGAGCGCAGGCCGCCACACGGCACACACCACGGCTACGCAGAGGACATGAGCACAGAGCTACGGTTACCAGAGTCTTCTTCAGACGGGGACGGGGCCATGAGGGCAAACTTGGTGTGATAGCGTGCTTTCTGTTTCTCGTTGAGCATATTCCACTGGGATCCAAGCAGCTCTTCAATCTCCTCGGCAGAGGCGTCCGGGTGCTCAGCGACAACCTGCGGACACAGGAAAGGTGCGATAGGAAGGCTGGACGCCCGAACTCACACAACGCGGCGCACGGCCCCTGGCTACTCAGCACGTGGTGCTCTCACTTCCACGTCATGGAACTACGTCCCATAAAGGCTTCAAACAAAAAATAGTGTTTAACTGACGTTGTAACTCATTGAAAACAGCGCTGGTGGAAACAATTCCAGCTGTACTTGTGTAAATGCAGGCAATGATAAGTGATAAGAGAAAAAGTACACTTTTCCAAAATCACTAAACTGTTGGTAACTTGCAATTTCCTAGGCAGCCTTGAGTAGCCAGCAGGTGGAAACACCACCTCTGGGTGCAGGGGCGAGCCCTTGGCTGGTTTTCTCGCTGGCTGTAGCACCAACCCTCCTCCTTTCAGGTCCGCGCTCGGGAGGGCGTAGACGTGGCCAAGGACCCCGCCCCGCTGCGCCCTGAGACAGCCACTCCTCACAGCCGGGACACAGAGCTCCCCGGCCCTGCAGCACACGGGAAATGCAGATCCTCAGGCCCCGCTCCGGGGACGCGCATCTTCACAAGGTCTCCAGAAGAGCCCCGTCACCGGGCTGTGAGGAGTGGGTCTGGGCCGTGCACTGTGATAATCGGTGGTGTGTGTAGCGGCGGGGGGGGGGGGGTAGGGTGTAAAACTATGGTGCTCAGGTCCCTGCCAAGGCCGCTCCAACCCAGCGGACCTGCTTCTGCTATTTTAAAGGTTTCCCATGGGTTCTAATGTGCCCCGACTTTGAGGACCACCAATAGCAGGGTGCGAGGTCCATAAACCGCAGCCACAGAGCAGATCTGACCCACCTTCCTGTTTTCGTACGGCCTATGAACTAAGAATTGAGTTAACATTTTTAAATGTTGAAAAAAATCGGGGAACCCCCGATGGTCCAATGGTTAGGACTCAGCGCTTTCACTGCTGAGGGCGCGGGTTCAATCCCTGGTCAGGGAACTAAGATCCCGCAAGCCACACGGCGTGGCAAAAAAAAAAAAAAAAAAAAAAAAATCAGAGGAGAAATATTTCATAGCACATGATAATTAGAGGAAATTCGAGCATCAATGCCCACAGTAAAATCTTCTCTGAACTCGGCCGCAGGCATGAACTCCCAAGTCCTCCGTGGCTGTTTTCAGGCTACGACAGCAGAGCGGAGGAGGTGCAACAGAGACCTCTGTGCCCCAGGCCCTTCCAAGAAAGCTTTGCCGACTGCATCCGAGCACTGGCTGCTGGCTTGGGAGCCAGACCCCAGGTTCAATGTGGCTCGTCCGCCACAGCTCTGAGAAGTAACTTGGGTAAGGGAAGGTGTGTCTCCACTGCCCTCTGTGATGGACTTACCGTGACACTTCATCAGTGGGTTGGTTCCTGTCACCACCTGGACCTACTACTTGCCCAGCCAACACGGCAACCTCTGCCCCCAAACGCAAGCCCCAATCCACAACTCTGCCCCACAGATGGCTTCCTATGGCCTCCAGGGTCCCCGCGCCTCAACAGGCCCACCTTGGCCCTGCCAGACACCAGCACCCCAGCAACTCTGCACGTCAAAGCCCGGCTCCGGCTCCCACGCTCCCCCGGGCGTCCCTGTTCCCATCCCGCGCCTGCCTGGGTGTCTCCAGCCCCACACACACCTGCTCTCTCCTCTCAACTTGGGGCACCCTCCCCTCCCGCCCAGCCTGCCTGCCACCCCACCCGCGGCCCCCAACACTTCCAGCATCAAAGATCTGAGACCCTCGCGGCAAAGGTTTCCACGCAGAGCTGCAGATCCAAGACTCCTGGAGCACAGCACATGCGTCTGCGGGGCTGTCGCCCAGCCCAGGCCACAGCATCCCCGATCAGAATGAAGGGTAATGTAAGTGCTCGCAGCTGCTTCCCCAAACAGGACTCCGAAGCCCCGGAGGTCACCCTGCCCCTCGCACCTGAAGCCCGTGCCGAGCTGGCCAGCTCCGCTCCTGCACGTCCTGTGCCCGCCCACCCTTCCTGGCTCTCCATCCTGTCCGCTCACTGCTGACGCTCCATCCCAGAGGGCCCCCAGCCCAGGCCGCCACGGGTGGGACTCCTGCCGCTGCGCGCCAGCCAGGCAGAGGTGCACCCACTCCCGTCAGCCCGCACCCGTGCGCCTGAGCCACACGCCGGACGGCCGCCCGCAGGCTGGGCGCACAGCAGGCTGGACCCGCTGACTGCGTGGGCCCACGCGCCCGGAGACCTCCCCCTCCGCAGGCCGGCTGCAGGCGTCCTTTCAGCTCTCAGCCCGGCGCTGCCCGCTCGCACCCATGCAAGCAGCGCTCCGCCAGGACAGGAGATGCGCCGGCCACAGCTGCCGCCGGCCCGCGGTGCCCGCCTCCTGGGAGCGCCCAGGCGTTTTCACCCTCACCTCTGCTGGGCCCACGAGGGCCAAGACCGCTCACCCCAACGCACAGGTCTCATGAGGACGCCACACAGCACAACCGCTACAGGCTCTGCACGCGGGCACAGTCGGGGCCGGGTCCCGGTCTGCCTCCCGCCTGTGTCACTTCACTGCGGAGGGGTGGCTTCACCTCCTCGCGCTCAGCCAGGAGACAGGGCTCGCTGTGCTGTCACGAGAGCCGAACGGTTCCTCACTACAGCGTACTGGCAAGGTCTCCAACACGCGGAGCGCTCCACCGCGGCCACCGCTGTGTTTCTGATAAACCGTTTGAGACACACAACAGTACGGACAAGCAGCAGTCACCACGGCTGGCGCAGGCACAGCCGCCTGGCAGCCTCGAGCCCAGGCGCGGCGCCCGCAGGGGAGGAGGGGGTCGGGGGAAGCAGGCCCCGCGTGGAGCGAGGTGGTGAGACGCCCGCACGCGGCTGGGGGAGGCGGTGGTTGTCCTGGTGGACACTTCCACGGTAGGTGTCCAAGCACAGCCTCTGGCCAAGAGCAAGGGCAGCCCCCGGAAGATGCCTCAGAAAAAGCCCGACCACACGCCGACAGGCTCGGCGGGCCGCAAGGCTGCCCACAAGCTCGCCCAGAAGCTGAACGCCCAACTGCAACGGGCGCATCTGTGTCGACGAGTCCTGGACCCCGACAGGCAGCATCGCTCGCCCCACCGCCAACCTCATCGCCAGCAGGAGCCGCAGGTCCCACCCTGCCCGCGCCCGCGGCTCTTCCTCCTCTGCTCACCCAGGCCCCTGTCCTCTCTTGTCCCTCAGACCTTCTCCTGTCCATTGCTGATCAGGGGGAGGGGGGCTGTTCCTTTGTGAGGGTCTCGGTCCCTGGAGCCAGCAGGCCCTGGCCCCTCTATGACAATGCTGTCTGGGGACCCAAGAGCTGCCCCATCTGTTCAGTCCATCTACCCTTCCAACCTCTGACTCCCCTGCCTGGTCCTGGGCCTCCCCTGACCTTGGAGGTCGGCTGGCTGCCTCAGGCCTCCCGGCTCCGGCAGCACTCAGCCCCTCCCATGGGGAGGGGAGACTTGCAGGGACTGCCCTCCAGCTGCCTCTGGGCCTGGGAACAGCTAAGCAGGGTGGAGCCCCTCCCCTCCTCCTCAGCCGCTGAAATGGGCAACAAAGGCTGGATTGGGGGTTTGTGTCCCCCTCACCCAGTCCCTTTGTAATGTTCATTAAAGCCTTTCCACTCCTTGGGAAAAAAAAATATATGGAAAACCAAATACCCACAAACCCACACAGCTAAAATGTCACCAGCACGACCCGGGACGCCGTGGGCTCCTCAGAGGTTGCTCGCCCCACCCCCGGCCTCCTCACACATCTTCTGAGAGCCTCCCGCGAGCCCCGCCTCAGTCCCCGGGCCTCCCTCCTGCCATCCGGCAGAGCCACTGGACGGTGCAGACACGGCCACACAGGACTTCCAAGTCTAGGGCATAGAAGGCCTCCACCTGCCCCCTGTGACCACCTGCTGGGGGCACGACTGGCCTCCGAGTGGAGAGCGGCACCTTGCAGGAAGGTCCTCTGGCCCACTCCGGCCTTCAGATGACGCTGCAGCCCCAGCTGACACCCTAACTGCGACCTCATGAGAGACCCTGAGGCAGCACCACGCAGCTGAGCTGCTCCCAAACTCCCCACCCAGAGACACCAAGACAAGCAATGCGTGTTGCTCTCTTAAGGCACTAAGCTTTGCGGTGACCTGTTAGGCGGCAACAGACACCGAACACAAATGTTCAAGCAGAGGTGAGACCTAAAACAGGGGTGCAACTCTAATGAAGCTGTAAAAATCAGGGTCAGAGAAGGTGGCAAGAGGCTTCAGAAATCGGAAACTGAGGCGAAAAACACCTGCTGATAAAAGTGCTACCAACACTGGTGCTTTAGTAAACTCTCTCCCCTCGCGGGAGGCCTCACCCAGCCGCTCTCACCTCCTCGTGTGCAAACCACACACGGGCACGGCACGGCTGCTGGCAGCTGTCCACCAGCCCCGCCAGCTCCTCACAGGCCATGGACCCGTCTCCCAGCACATGCCTCTCCCCCACCTCCGGCCCCTGGAGCGGCATTCAGGAGCAGAGGGAGCTGCACGTCCAAGCTAAGCCTGCTGGACGAAGACGGACCATCAAAACGTGTTAACAAAGAGCTCAACCCGTTTCAAGAAGCTCTTCATTTGCAAGAAGAAAGCTGGAAATGTGCAGCAAAAAAAAGGAGGCAAGTGGCAGCCAAATGTCCTTGACAGTCACAGTCTTCTATCTAGTGACCCCAGAAAAGGAGGCTCCCCCCACTCTGTCCCTCAAGGGCTGGCCACTGATTAACAATTACCAACCAAACAGAAACCATCCTTGGGTGCACCACCACTCTCCAAAAAGAAACCCCTAGAAAGACCCAGATTATTCTACAGGATGGAATCAGGGAGCAGCTTCCTCAATTCAAGTCTAGAATTACTCATCACAGAGCCAGCACAAACACACTTGTTAATAACAGGTAAAGAATATCCTAGCAGCCATCGCTTTTCTGACAACATGGAATTATCAAAGCCCACCAGCACCCAAACCCAGACAGGAGGGGAAGGGCTCATGGCGCTCACCCCCCACAAAGACCAGGGAGAGGCAGCAGAACTGAACTGTAACTGTGCACCTTCAGTTTGGTGTTTGCACTGAGCATGATGCCCATGGCAAAGCTGTGCAGAATGGGCTCTGGAGGGATGCTCAGAGGCAGAGAGGCTGTGCTGTGAGCTGCAGGGGGTCTGGGTGCACAGCACAGCCCCACGCGGCTGCCTCTGGCGTACAGCTCGTGAGCAATCTCCACAGTGATAAACTTCTTGGTACGTCTCGCAGTGCTGGAAGGGTTGATGGAGAGCAAGTTGGTTCCGCAGAAGTAAAATGGGTGGTCTTTGGAAAGTGGTCTGAATTCTCTTTCACACTTTCAAACGGGTGGAGATTGCGCGGAGATACGCAGGGACCAGGAAGAGGCCGAGTGCAGCCGGCTGGCGGTGCTGAGCTGTCACGGCCACGCCCTGCTCCCGGCGTCTGAGAGCAGGGCTCCTCCCCAGGCGTGATGGGGGTCCAGCTTCAAACACGGGTGTCGCACAGCCTGACCTTACAGCTCGCACCTCACTCACAGCAGGCCCGGCGCGGTAAGTGCACACTGCTCCGTGCTCCGGCTGGTCCCCACCCACAGATCCCCACCAGCTGTCAGCACCTGGACAGAGGCACGGACCTGGAGCTACACCCGGACTCTGCGTGGACGCAGGTAGGCAGGTAGGCCAAACAAAACAGTGGGTATGTTGCACTTTTCATACTTTCGGTGACGGGATCTGCACATCCTTCAGCAACTTCCTCTCCTCCTGGACGTGCAGTAAGTCTAGAGTTACGTGGCAGGACATGCCACCATCTGTCATTCCTTCCACAGCATCTTACAGCTCTGAGCACTGTGCTGCCTCCTTGGGCGCGAGGGCAAAACTCCTCAAGGGTAAACACCTTGCGGTGAAATTGCAAGACAAAGAGAATGTGCATCTTCAATTTCACCGGACAGTGCCAAACTTCTCTTGAAACTCGGGGTAAGGAGTGATCCTCTGCCAGCCCTGCATGGGGATCCCCCCGTGGCTTCATCTCCTTGACCAGAGGCGCTGGGCTTGTGCCCACTCGCCTCACCATGACCGCGACACGAGGTTCCCTGCTGTTCCCGGGCTCAGCAGCCTCTCTTTGTGAACTCACTGGCCATCCAGGTTCTTCTGTAAACTGTCCTTCTCAAAGCCTTTCCACTCTGTCCTTCAGGGTCGCTTGAGCTCTGCACATATAGCTTTCATCTCATTTTAACGCAGCTCCTTTATGATCAGTCTGCCTTAAGAAACCCTCCCCCACAAAGAGACAAAGCTCTTCTCCCGTGGCGGCCGAGCTCTGACCTCACCGGTGCGGTCCCAGTGCCTGTCCTGAGCAGCCGGCCCACTCAGCTGGCCAGCAGTCCTCTCCCATCTGCCTCCACACGCTTGCGAGTCTGCTTCTGCGTTCTGCTCTGTGCAGTTTTCGGTAACAGAACTTCCTCTGTGTAGGGCAAGTCCTCCGGCTGCGCTTCTCTTCAAACGTGGCTATGCTAGCGTCTACTTAAAAAAGCAAAGAAATTCCTTTTGGGAGTTCTCCCAGGATGATACTGGATTTACAGTCTAACAGAGGAGAGATGACAACGCCGACTCCAGAACACCGTTCTGAACACCGTGCGCCTCCTATTTCTCTCTGTTCAGGTCTGCTAAAATACCAGCCATTTTTCTCCAAAGTTAGACGTATTTTGTCATATTTATCCCTTGGTACCTTATTTTGTTACTATCACAGACACCACATTTTTGGCGTTCCATTTCCTCTCTGTGTGTTGCTCTCATCTCTCCCGGTGCTGGGAACTCTTCCTGAGTCTCAAGGTCTCCTGTACACTCCCTTGAGCCTCCACATGCACCGCCTCTCAGCCCTCTCTATTTTTTTCTCCTCTTACTGTACTGCCAGTACTTTCACTACAACATCTAATGTCAGTGGTGACAGAAGGGTATCCTGCTTTGTTCATGAGTAGAGAGAGAATGCTTCTACAGTTCCTTCAATACGTGTGATGCTTAAAGTTTCTGATAATCACCCTTCAGCAGATTAAAGGAAGTTCCCTTCTAATCCTGGCTTGCTGTGTGTGTATCAAAAAGCAATGACTTGGGACTTCCCTGGTGGCGCACTGGTTAAGAATCCGCCTGCCAATGCAGGGGACAGGGGTTCGAGCCCTGGTCCAGGAAGGTCCCACGTGCCGCGGAGCAACTAAGCCTGTGCGCCACAACTACTGAGCCCGCGCTCTAGAGCCTGTGCTCCGCAACAGGAGAAGCCACCACAATGAGAAGCACGTGCACCGCAACAAAGGGTAGCCCCCGCTCGCCGCAACTAGAGAAAGCTCGCATGCAGCAACAAAGACCCAATGCAGCCAAAAATAAATAAATTCAAACAAACAAACAATGACTTCTGGAGAATTCCCTGATGGTCCAGTGGTTAGGACTCTGCACTCTCACTGCCAACGGTCCAGGTTCAACCCCTGGTTGTGGAACTAAGATCCCACAAGTTGCGTGGCTTTTATCAAATGCCTTTTCTCCACCTACTGAGATGATCATTTAATGTGCGACAGCAAATCACAATAACAGATTTTCTAACATTACACCTGCCTTACATTCCTGAGAAAAGTCCCACCAACCCACTCACTTCAAGTAACAGTGAAGAACCAAAGATGGCGGCCTAATCTCTTTAGTTCCTTACAATGGAATCAAGCCCGGACCATGTCCAAAGAGACGGTTTATTCTATAAAAATGATTAAGAACACTAGTCAAATGTCTTCGTCATTGACACAGTACTGCCCTTCAAACGCCATGGCGCCAGCGGCTGCGTGAGGTTCTGTAACCGCCTCCTGGAGAAGACGCTCGCCCAGGACCAGACGTCCAGGATAAGGCCGAGCTTCCAGCAACAAGCAGCCTGCCTCCCGCTGTCCCTGTGGGAGTATTTTCATAACCCGGAGCGCAAAGGTAAATATCGTTGCTCCCAAGAGTTAAAATGGCCGCTCCCTAACACCACCTGCGTATTAGATCTAAGATCTACAGAAGGCTCGCCACAGACTGTGCTGATAATGTTGCGAAACAGGTGACTCTGCACTGCAAGGGATGTCCCTCAAATGCAGAAGCTCCCCAGAATGAAAACACAACAGCTCAGAAGCCATCACAACACCGACCTCGTCCCTGTGCTTTTGACAGAAGACCAGAAACTGGGACGCCGCATCACCCTTCCTGCTTCTCGGAGTGGAGGCCATGGCCTTCTTCCTCCCTGGAGGAGACCCCACTCCTCGCTTGGGCTCGGCCTCTGCCATCTTTTGAGGAGTGTTCTTTCCTGTCCCCGGGTCACTGTCTCGGTTCTCAGCAGAGCAGGACAGCTGGGCTCTCCGCCTCCTCTTGACAGGAACGCCCTCTTCCCTCGTGGACTTCGGGCTGTCAGCAGCTTCTTCCCTGACTCCTGAGGACCCAACCATTTCTCCCAGAGACTCCACAGCAACGCCTGCCTCCTTGGCCACGTGGGGGTTGAGATGGAGCTGGTCCCCCACGTAAAGGAAGGTGAACTTGGCTTTCCTCTCCTCTACGGACATGCTTGCAGCTGCTTCTGCCTGAACGATGCCCATTGCCCACTGGGCCCTCAATTTCCCTGAAATAGGTTTCAACAGCTGAAAAGAGAACATAAGACATTGTAAGTTTCATTATATAAACATAAAAGTTAACCCACTTTAAAGAAGAATACTTTTAGAATTTCAGATAAATATAGAAATCAAAAACTACAAAAACCCATTAACTCGAAGGTTTTTGACAGAGTTCAGACCAGTAAAACTCTACTGTTTCTTTAAACTAGAAATCAATTCCAATTACATTTAACTAACCCTCATATATAATATTATATACATGTTTATATATAGATATATATAAAGGAAAACAAAAATTATAAAACAAATTATCTCTGGGAGTCATCAAAGGAGTAAAAAGGATAACCTGTGTCTCTAAAGAAACCTGCCATATTGTATAACACAGCACACTTGGCAAAAGTAAACAGTGACAGACATAAGAAGCCGTTACAACATTTCAACCAACCACAAGTTCAAAACAAGATAAATAATTAAGAATAGAAATAAAAGTTTTGGTCTAAAATTATACTTAAGGAACATCTATCACCTTAATTTTCTCAGCTTTCGTGGGTGCCTGCTTGGCACTTTCCTGGCATAATTTTTCAAACTGTCCTTCTCCTTCAAAAGCTACAAGGCTCTTCTCAAATATCCAAGCTCTTTCTGGGGCATCACCAAAGAACTGTACGTGATACTGGCGTGCACTCTTTTTCTGACCTAGTTTTTAAAATAAAATGTTAGAACTTGAAAGTTGGAATTTGGGATGAAATTAGGCAAATCTATTAATAATTACTGATATAAAGTTAGGAGCTGCTTTGAAGTTGCTTTATTGGGTGCTGTTGGAATCCGTTAACCTCAAAATAAGTCCTGCTCTTTTTCTCCCCACCACACTCCACCCCAAAAGGGGAAACACATTTACGAGACTTAGATGAGGTTCAAGACCGACTGGGAAAGAATGCTGACCAGATTCACTCCTCATCCCCTCCCTTCCAAGAGCCACTGAAGAAGACCCCAAATAAATAAGACGAGAGAGGACAACAGCAAAAGGGGACCGGGCAGCAGTGAGGGGACACAGGCTACTGTTCACAGCCTGGGTTCAAATCCCAGCCCTCCCACATACCAGCCGGGTGGCCCTGGGCCGGCCACTCACTCACGGCGCTCAGAGGGGGAACAAGGGCATCGATGACCTCCCAGGGCAGCCATGAGGCCACAGAGTAGCCCCTCACACGTGCACCGCTGTTACTCTTAGCAGGAAGAAGCAGCCACATTCTCAGTGCAGACAGAAGGAACCTGGTCCCCAAGCCCAGAAGGAGGAGTACCAGATCCGGCTGGGGTGGGGTGAGGTTGAAAACAGCTCGTTCAAAGGTCAGACCTCTGTGCCAAGGTGGGGAAGAAAGGCAGATTTCCACTGGGGAAATGCCAGTCCCTGTTCCCTCACACAGAGCACTGGCCACAAAATATCACAGGACACTTCCTACAGAACCCGCGCACCAGAGGAAAAACCTCTCCACTGTGTCTTTTCTCCAAAAGTTGGAGCTTCCCCCAACTAAGCGACCACCAGCCAGCCAGACCCTGTAAGATAAGCTAACAGTCTCCCTACACATGGGCTGCAGGCAGCTGAGTGCAGCCATCTCAGACACAAGCGCAGCGCCAAGGTCTGCCCCCGCAGGACCCAGAGAAGCCTCTAACATGAATGATTCCAAAACACACAGAAACAAACAGTCTCTGCAGGACCACAGACACTATGCCAGGAAGAGATGACACCTGACAGAGGGGAACTCTAGTTTCCTATGAGAAGAGAACAAAGACAAAGAAAGCACTACGAGAAATTTTAAAATACAGTCATGAAAATAAAACTCAAGAAGAAAGCTTGGGGCTTCCCTGGTGGCAAAGTGGTTAAGAATCCGCCTGCCAATGCAGGGGACACGGGTTCAAGCCCTGGTCCGGGAAGATCCCACATGCTGCAGAGCAACTAAGCCCATGCGCCACAGCTACTGAGCCTGCACTCTAGAGCCCGCAAGCCACAACTACTGAGGCCATGCGCCACAACTACTGAGCCTGCGCTCTAGAGCCCATGTGCCACAACTACTGAAGCCTGTGTGCCACAACTACTGAAGTCCGTGTGCCTAGAGCCCGTGCACTGCAACGAAGAGTAGCCCCCGCTTGCCCCAACTAGAGAAAGCCCACGCACAGCAACAAAGACCCAACGTAGCCAATTAATTAATTAATTGGAAAAAAGAAGAAAGCTTGGATGGAAAGTTAAGAATAAAATAAAATCCAAAAAAAATAAAAAAGTTAAGAAATCTCCCAGAAAGAAGAAAAAGTTTAAAATGAAAAAATCTACTCTCATAAGAAACCCACAGGATCAATCCAGGAGGTATGATACCCAAATAACTGGCCTTCTAGAGAGAGAAACAGAGAAACTCATCAGAGAATTAACAACACGAGAGCACGTCTCAGAACTAAACCCCCCCCAAGTGCCTCATCCAACGGGTGACCCACATCAGGGCACATCCTTGTGACATTCAAGCCATTGGGGGAGGGGAAGAGAACAGCTTCCATGTTCATGAAATGAGAAATAGAATGGCAAGGTACTTCAAGAGCAACTCTGGATGCTAGAAGGAAATGGAGTAATACCTTCAAAATTCCGAGAAGAATTATTTTCAACATAAAATTCTACACCTAGCCAAATCATTAATCGAGTGTGAGGATAGCGAAGCAGCATCCTCCGAACCACAGGAACTCAAATTTATCAATACCCGCCATTTACACTTTCTTAGGATGCCAAAAATGTACTCCAACAAAAAAGGAAAACTGACCAAGGAAGAGCACAATGTGGCACCATGGAAAACAGTGCATGTAACTCAGTAAAGCATCTTAAAGAAAGTCTAAGATTACTACTATGCAAAAGACAGAGTGCCAGTAATACAGAGCTAGGTAGGAGAAAGGGAGATTCTAGGAGAGAGCTCCAAGGGAAGAAAAGATGAGAGGAAAGAATTCTTCCACACTGAAAGAAAATCTTGGCAGCAAGGAAAAAGGTTAAAAAATGAGATCTGGGCTTCCCTGGTGGCGCAGTGGTTGAAAGTCCGCCTGCTGATGCAGGGGACACGGGTTCGTGCCCCGGTCCGGGAAGATCCCACATGCCGCGGAGCGGCTGGGCCCGTGAGCAATGGCTGCTGAGCCTGCGCGTCCGCAGCCTGTGCTCCGCAACAGGAGGAGGCCACAACAGTGAGAGGCCTGCGTACCGCAAAAAAAAAAAAAAAAAAAAAAAAAGAGATCCAAGAAGCAGAAAAGGAAAATGGGAATCAAACATAGGTTTTCATTTTTTCCCCCAATCGGAAAAACTAACTACATAATAGGATGAGTTTTAAGGACAGAGAAATAAACACTTGAAAAAAATTAAAGCTGTATGGACAGCAAAGTATACAATTTCAAAAGAAAGGCAATAATTAACTCCAGGAAAAACAAAAGGTTGTACAAGAAAGAAAATGCAGTTAAAGAACACAGCTCAGTTTTTCACTGAATGATACTTACATAGTCAAAATTATGTGAACAACTAAGTTTGATGTAATAAAAACAGTGAGTTAATTATATGGGGAGGATGAAAGGGAAAGAAACAGGAAATGATTGAAGAGAT